>NC_132988.1:118547068-118848017 GCF_048564905.1 Vicugna pacos
GGCTGGGCCTCGGGCCGCATGGTGGCAAGTTCATCAGGGCGAGGTCGTGGGAGAGTCATGGATGCCAGATTCAGGCACGCGGGTGGGAAGGGCCCTGAGGGTTTCCAGCAGGGACGCAACACTGCACACTTGCATCCACATAAATTCCAGTTATCCACGACTTCCTCAAGGTAGGTCTTTCAGGGTTAAGGGAGCGTGATGATAATAACGATCTGCTATTGCTACAACAGTGCTGAGGGCTGCGTCTGGTTTGGAAGCTTAGCGCCAAAGAGATGATGCCTGCGGTGTAAGCCTGAGCGTGACTAGCCCAAGGTCGCTGAGCACTGTGGCAAAGCCTCGTCTCCATCAGACTCTGTGTCCTGACACCTCTCCTCTGCTGAACACCACCCACACCCAAAACTGCCGTGTGGAGCGATGTCCTCCTAAAACTCAGGGCGGCCGCGCTGCACGTGCGCTGCATGTCCCAGCAGGACGTGTTCAGCCACAGGAGCGGCGCGCCGGGTAGGAGGGTTAATTCTTCCCCGTGGCTCACGCGGGCACATAGCGGATGCTTGGCACAGATTCTAATTTGAGACCCGGGGGTGGATGCTGCTGTGTTTGTGTGTCTCCACTGTCTGCCTCTCCTGGTGTCAAAGCCGGGTTTTCTGTGAGCCCAGCTGGGCACATCTGTCTGGCAAGGAATGGACTGGGCAATTGGGTTTTAAATAGAAAGGTGACTCCAGGTGATACCCATCTCCAGGTGGGGGTGGGGACCCTTTGAGGGTTCAACCTGGGAAAGGGCAGATTAAAAGCAGATTCTCTCCTTGATAAAGAGTCTGAACGAAAACCAAAGGTCCGCAGCGCATTCAGCCAGGGCCCTGGCAGAGGCGAGAAGTCGTTTCTGGATGCTGTTTGTTTCCCCTTTTTGCACTTGGATGTTTGAGAGCTATGATTTGCACGAGTTTTGCTGTGAGGCAGACTGGGACGTTGGCACCACCTTTTGGAGGAGTTGGGTTGGAAGCTCAGTGGAGGGAAACCCTGGACCAGAGAAGGTAACTTGGCAGGTAGAGCCACGCGTGGTTCCTGCAGGGGTGGTTCCTGCAGGGGTGGTTCAGGCAAGCAGGTCCAGGTGGACGTGATCTGGGCAGGCAGGAAGGTGCAGGCTCATGTTGAAGGGTCAAGAAGGGCTTGCGGGATGCCAGACTCAAGTCAGGCAGGCCTCCCGACCTGGCAGAGAGGGAGACAGGAGGCCCACACCGGCATCTTGTGCAGTCTGCCCTCCGTCTTCCCAGAGCATCTTTCTGTGCATGGCTGGTGCGTCCCCCCAGGAGCATGCAGCTCACCTTCCTGGAACTTTCTGGACATCCTCTCCTCTCCTCCAGTCCAGCCTGGGGGAGAGGCCTCCCTTCTTGGGGCACCTGTCCCAGGGCACAGCTCACACCTTAAATGACCTCCCTCGTCTGCTGTGAGCTCCTCCCGGACAGGGATCCCATGGGATTAATCTCCCAGCCCAGGGCCTGGCACACAGCTGAATGAGTTAGTTAATGCTCTGAAAGAATATGATAGTGGACCAAAGGGAGGGAGGAAAGGTGAAGAGGGACAGAAAGGCCCTCCTCCCTCCACCACTCCGCCTTCCTCTGCCTCTACATGTGGTCAGAAATCATCCCCAAAGCCCAGGACGGACCTACAGATGTCTGGGAGCCATGTCGTATAGTCTTTAGGGTGGGCAGAATCCATTTGGACTCTCCCAAGCCTTTTGCATCAGGAACCCCATGCTGTTGTTCCGTTGCCGGCAGGTGCAGCCACACTGTTGGCCCTGACGTGAAGCAGACGAGGGATGGAGGGAGGGATGAGCTGAGGTGACACGTGATCTTCCAGGAGGCACTCAGCCTCTCTGGCCTCAGCTTCCCCATCAGAGAAATAGGGATGATTGCATCTACTTGGCAGGTACACCGTGAGTATCAAGTTCAGTAAGTGAGTCACTCGACCCCTGCCCTGCCCCTGTCCATCATCTCCGCACCAGAGCTGCCCTGCTAGGCTTTCCTTGATCTGTCCAACCGGATGCTGGCGGGGCCCTGGGGGTGGCTGCCGGGTGTGCAAGGGAAATTACAGAAGGGTTATGAATCAGCACACAGACGCAGCCAGGCCCACTTTGCAGCTTTCCCACCTGACACATCCCGGCAGAGAGGGCTCATTAGACCGTAGTCTAACGCAGGGCCCAAGGTTCCTTGCGGGATGGTGCAGAGACTGGGGGAAGGCAGGGCCTATCCGCTCAGCCACCTGCATGTTGGCCCAGGGAGCTGGGTCTTGGGGGTCAAGGACCCCTGCCCTGCCCTCGCCTGGAGGGGACTCGGGGAACTCTCCCTCCCCCTGGACCCCTGCTGTACACCAGCTCTATGGCAGCTCTTGTCACCTTGGGTCACAGCAACCTGTGCCACGTTCGTGTCTTGCGCAGGGCTGGCCTTCCTCTGTGCCCGCTGCCCGGTGTCAGGCCTCCACCACCCATTTCTACCACGAGTCCCACGTGGGGGGAAGCAGATCTCATCTACAGACCCGCCAATGTCCAGACTACTTTGGCATCAGTGAGGCACATTCAATAAATGTGTCACTAATGTGATCTGAGGGAAAAAATCCCCAAGCAGGTGACTTTCTTCAGAAGATGTGTCCTGCCCTACCACTCCCCACCCCAGAATGAATGTGCTGGTCCCACGAGCTCCACCGTCACTGGCTTTTCCTGGAGAATTCCTCTTCGTCCTTCAAGGCCAGGCCCTGGTGACAGCCCCTCCAGGAGGCCCGCAGCCCGAGGCCAGGCCCAGGGTGGAGCAAGGGAGGTTCCAGGGTACACAGTGAGGGAGGTGCTCAAACTCAGGTGCCCTGGCTCACCCCTCAGCCCCGAGACACGGCTCACGCGCCCTGGGGACGGCTTCTCTGCCTTCTGTCCGCGTATCTGTCCCGGGACTCCCTGGTGCGAGAGAACCATATGTTCTCTGTACTGTCCTTCTCACCCCCGCCTTCGAGCTGCCTCTGCTCTGGGACCCTGACCCAAGGACTAAACCTCTTTAAAAGCAAATGCTGTAGTAATAAGCCCACTGTTACCCGCGGTAGGTTCGCCACGGCCCAGGGCTGCGCTAAGTCTGTTACACACATTGTTTCCTTTAACTCTTTGAATCGCCAATGCAGTGGGAATCCCTATCTTCATGTTACAGAGGAGGAAACTGAGGCTCAGAGACGCCAAGGAATTCGCCCAAGGTGGCACAGCTCATGGGGGCAAAGAAGGCCTTTAGCCCAGCTCCAAGGGCCGCCGAAGCCTGCACTGCCCCTGCCCCTCCGTGCCTGGGCCGTGAGCTACGTGCTCCACGAGTGACCTGCCTGGACTCCAGGGCCGTCATTGGTACCTCTGCCCTGCAGAGCATCCTCAGAGTGGCTGAGAGCAGGGCTGCGAGGAGTGAAACCCCCTTAGAACCGGGCCCAGATGTGCTCCAGTGCGCAGCGGTATCTCCTTGTCACTTGGTGGGGAGGCGGCTGGGGTCCGCCAGCGCGCTCAGACCCGCACCGCCTGTGGACGCGGGGCTGAACCCGGCAGGGGCTGCGGCTTAGCGCCTCCCTTCACGTGGAGCACGCACAGGACTCACCAGGGACCTGAGAAAATGTAGACCCTGATCCCTCGGGTCAGGGTGCCACCGAGACGCTGCTCTTCTAACAGGTTCCCATGCCGCCACTGGTCCCAGAGCTTATTAACTGAGCGGCTTTGGAGAGGGGCCACTCTGAGGGTGTGCGACCCAGGCCGTCGCAGAAGGCTCTCCGCTTGCTTTAACATTCTCCTGCTGCCGTCCTGAAACTCCTCATTCTATTTGAACAGGGAGCCTACATTTGCATTTGTACCAGGCCTGGCAAATTAGACCATGAGGCTCCTGCGTGGGTTGGGCTGGCCACTAGTCCAATGAACCTGTCAGCCATTTCTCTGTAACGTGTTGCCTCTGATTTTGAAGACACCCAGCCCCATGGGCCCCCAGAGCTTAGTTCAGGTACCATATGTTCCCCCAGAATAGTAAGCAGTGAAAATGTACCATTAAAAATAGTCTGGTTCCCAATTTGGAAGAACAGTCTGCCAGCCTCCGCTCTGCACGATGTTAATTGATTTGTTTTCTTTGCTCCAATAATCCTTTCCTTGTCAGCACTTTTTCCTTCCCCCGTCTTTCGTGGCTTACTTGTTTCACTCTGAGGCCAAAAATAGCCCACGATCCAGATTGCTGGGCCCCTGGCCAGAATGGCTTGCTCTGATCCTCTGTCCTTCCCCCTCAGTGTCACCACGGGCAGGGCCTTGGCTGTAACTGAGGGCTGTCCTGGAGAGGCGACCTTGCACCCAGAGATCTCGCTCTGTGTGGGAATACCAACACCTGTTTTTTGGGAACGTGGCACCTACCCGGGCTGGTGATAGGGCAGTGCTGGAGACGTGAGCCCTGCTGGGCTGGAGCAAATGAATGTACAAGATGCTGGAGGAAAGGGCAGAGGAGGGGTGAGAAAAACTCGATTGGAGGATGTGTATCCTGGAGGGCTTCCTGAAAGAGGTGACCTTCAAAACAGGCCTTGGTAGATAAGGCGGTGTTTGATGAGCAGATACAAAGACTGAGGGTGTCCCATTGTAAAGACAGGCCAAACTCATGCTGGGGGCTCCTGTAAAGCAGGGATGCCAAAAATAAAAGAAGTATTTAGCTTTGTTGAAGCGGCCCATTTTGAGATTTTAAAATCTGATTCAGAATTATCAGTGGTGAGGTTGGGGCAGGGGGGTCTTGGTCCTGCTGTGCATTCCAGCCAGAGGGCACAGTACCCACAAAGGTGGTCAGGATGCAAATGGTCTCGGTAGGGACCCCCGCCGGCTTGCTTTCGGTCATGCCGTCATCTCTGCCTGAAACACTCTCCCCAGGGTCTGGATCAAATTTCCACTCATTCTTCAAGGCTCGTCTGGGTGTCACCTCTTCCATGAAGCCCTCTCTGTTCTGCACCTGCTCTGCTATTTTTCCCTCTGCTCTGCTTCCACAAAGCCCTGTGAATTCCTGAATTCTTGTTTAATCCTGTGGGTTTAGCAACTGTGGAAGAACGAATGAATGAATGAGCCTTCGTTGATGTGTGAAGCTTTGAGTGGTGAGGAGGAATCAGAGAATGAGACTGTTGATGACTTCCGCTCTCCGGGCTACTTAAATATCTCTAGGGTTGTTTTCCTCCCAGAGGAGAAAAGCAAACATTTCCCTTAGGAGTCACAAACTGAGCTGGAATTGCTCACTCGTGCGTGTGTGCGTGCATAGGTTCATTCGTGTGTCCATCAGGAATGGGTTAGCCGACAGCTCGGGTCAGGCCTCGGGTGATGCTTAAGGAACCCAAAGGAGTTGGGGCACAGCCTGATGGGGGAGGTCAGTAAGTAAGTCAGAAGAACATTGTAAAAAATGCATCGTTGGAAAAGTGCTTTAATGAGGGAAATTCGGGCTTCCCTGGTTAGATGGCTCAGACAGAGCCGGGCGTGGGGGTCACCGCCTGGGGCGGGCACAGAGCCAGGCTGAGTGGTGAGTGGGTTCTGAATGAACTGTGCCGTGTCTGGTAAGATGCGGAAGAAGTCTTGGTCATTTCGTTTCATGTCTCCTGATTATCCAGGGTAGCCAGGAGCCGTGCAGAACATTTAGAAGTTGAAGGAAAATGAGATTATGTCAAAGAAGACACAGGGACCCAAAAGAGCTCCCAGTAGCCCGAGCTGGAGCAATCTGGACAACACAACAAGAAAATACTATTATACAACTCAGAGTGTAAAATAAATATTCATGGGTTCGTGGTGATATAAATACATGATTGAGTAAGCGAATACATGGGGGAGGAAAGACAAATCTCCCAGGCAGAATTCCACATAATATGTGTGGCTGTTCTGCCCTCCAGGAAGGGCGCCTCCCTCCCCACCCCCAGGTGTGGGCCCTGCACAGCGACTTCCTCCCAGATGGACAGCATGGAGGTGGGGAGGAAAGGAGTCGTGTTACAAGGAGAATCCTGGCCAGCACCACCCGGCCAGCGATGACGGGTCCTGTCCCCAGCGTGTGCCCTGGCTGGGATGCAGCGAGGACCACACTTCCCCTCCGTGCCCTGCCCCCGAAAACCCATGACCACAGCACCAGCTCAAGAAAAACATCCGGCAACCCCATATGGAGACGTAGCTAGGAAATACCTGGCTGGTCCTTCTCAAAACCGCCGCGGTCAGGAAAAACAAGGGAAGTCTGAGAAACTGTCCCAGCCCGGAGGAGCCCGAGGGGACGTGATGACTAAGTGTCACATGGGAGCCTGGGTGGGAAAAAAGACGTCAGTGGGAGAACTGGCGAAATGTAGTGTGTGCTGTAGACAACGTGAACGTGCCGACACCGGGTCCTCAGTGTGACAAACGTGTGTTGCTAATGTGAGCTGTTCATCACAGAGGAGACGTGTGTGCGGTGCGTGGGGGCCCTCTGTGCTAGCTTCGCAGCTTTTCTATGAATCTAAAACTATGATAAACTAGAAAGTTTATTTAAAAAAATCCTTAAAACCCCACCACTTGAAACCCGCCACTATTAACGTCTCCCTGTGTTTCTTTCCATCCTTTTTTTTAAAGGCAGGTGGAATTGACGTATAACATTATATTAGTTTCAGATGTGCAACAAAATGATTCGCTATTTGTTTATATTGTGAAACGATCACCAAAATAGGTCTAGTTAGCATCTGTCCCCACACATAGCTACAGAATTTTTCTTATGATGAGCACATTTAAAATCTCTCTTAGCAACTTTCAAAAATACACATCGTATCATTTACTATGGTCACTCGGCTGTACACCCCATCCCCTTGGATGTTTGTACCTTTCTGTCTCACCCCCACTCTGGTACCACCAGTCTGTTCTCTGTGTCTATGAATTTGGTTTTTTTTTTCCTTTTTCCTTTTAGATTCCACATATAAGTGAGATCACACGGTATTGCTTTCTCTGACTTATTTCACATAGCATAATGCCCTTAATGTCCATCCATGTTGTGACAAATGGCAAGTTTCATTCTTTTTTATGGCTGAATACTAACCCTTCCATTCTTATTTCTGTGCCTCTTCCACTGACAAAATTGTACTTACTTTTCTACACTTACCATTGACAAAATTATACCTCCTTATAATTGTGTCAATGTGAAACGTACAGAAATTTCACCTGCTTACAATTTTGTGCCCTGCTTTTTTCCGTGAGTGCATGAGCTCTCTTGTCACTAAGCATTCTCTGTAAGCGCTTTTACTTGCTCTATGGCTCCCCCAACCATCCCCACTCCCCTGACTCCGTTTTTCTGCATGGAAACCACACAACGAGGAATATCTCCGAGCATGTCTTTGTCCACCTTTCAGGGATCAAAATCACCAAGGAATCAGGCTCCCTGGCCCTCAGTTCACTGGGGAGAGAAGGGTTTTGCGCTGGAGGAGATGAAGGAAGCTAGCGGGGGAGCTCGCTGAGGTTTCCCTGGAAAGGAAGAACACGCTGGGTTGTAGTTTGTTCCAGGAGACAGGAGCTGTGTGCAGCTGTTGGTTTATCCTCTGTGTGCCTCATTGTCTTCTAGGGGAATGTCGGGGTTTGGGAATACCATGCGGAGGGAGAGGGTCTCAATGCCCTTCACCATCCGTGGGAAAGCCATGCATGAGGCAGGCTAGTCCCCTCCGCCCACCAGCTCCAGCACGGCTCCAACGCCCGTCCTGTGTGGGCTGGCCCTGGAGCGCATGGCTAAGAGCAGGGCCCTGGAGTCACCCTCTGATCCCCACCCTGGCTCGATCCTGCATGGCTCTGTGACCGTAGCAGTTTGCGTCTCCGCTCTGTGCCTCAGTTTCCCCACCTGCCAAGCGGAAGTGATAACTGCATAGCAACAGCCGCCTGATAGAGCTCGAATGAGGACAAGCTGGTCCCACTTGTGGTAGGCTTTTACTGGGTCTGCTCACTGGGTGCCAGGTGCCATGTCATTGCCCCCATTTTATAGACGAGGAAACTGAGGCACAGAAGGGTATTTGGTCTGCAGACATGGAGTTTGAACCAGGTTATCTGGAGACTGAGTGTGTGCCTCAGTCCCGGCTCTGCAGGGGGTGAACCTCGCGGCTCACAGCCCATCCACCTCGCGTGCCCAGGGCCCCCTCACTGTCCCAGTCGTCCAGCTGGTAGACCCTCTCTGGTGCCAGGGACAGAGGAGCTCTTGTGTGTCCCTCTGAGGGGGTCCTGTCATCCCACCTAGTGGCCGCCAAGCTGCCTTGTTCTGACCCTTGACTTCTGACCTTTCTGTGACCAGGGGCACCCTCCTCACAGCCCCGCAGGGCTTGTTCTCGTGTGAACAGGAAACTGGAGAGAAGGCAAATCCGGAGGGAATCACAGGCCAGCTCCCTGAGCAGGACATGGCCACGACACCCTGTGTGGGGCTGTGGCTTCCGACTCTCCCGGCGAGGCTCCCCACGGGGCCTTTTGCAGGAGCAGGCGTGCGTGGCCGAGCTGCCCCGGGTCCTCCTTGTGGCTCCTTGCCTGCCAATTTTGAAACAGAGTCTGGCTGGGGCTGCTCGCGACCGTCTGTGTCTCCCGTCATTCCCCATGCGATCGGATGCTTGGGGACAACCCCAGGTAGAGAATCGCGGAGGTTGGAATGCGACCGAGCCACCAAAGCGTCCAGCTAGGATGAGGCAGCGTCCCAGACGGCCCTGCTCCCAGGTCCCCCCCCCGCCATACACAGGCTGCCCAGGCCATCGACAGTAAGATGCCTCTTGCAGAGCTCCCACCGGAGCTGCGTCAGTGCTCTGGGACAGCTGTAACAGAGTACCACAAGTGGGGTTTCCAGCCACAGGAATCTGTTGTCTCAGTTCTGGAATCAGAAGTCCAAAGGCAGGTGTCAGTCGGCCAGGCCGGTTCCCTCTGGGGGCTGCAGGGACCCGCTCCAGGCCCCCTCCCGGCATCCGGCGGCTCCTGCAGCCCTTGGCGTTCCTTGGTGTAGACGCATCACCTGATGTCCGCCTCCGTGTTCTGTCTTCTCTCTGTGCCTGTCTTCCTCTGTTCTAATAAGGACACCAGCCACTGGGTTTAGGGCCGCCTTAAATTGAAGATGATGTCACCCTAGACTGTTGACACAGTTACACCTGCAAAGACGCTGTTTCCAGGGAAGGCCACACTCACAGGTCTGAGGGTCAGGATGTGGACAACTCTTCCTGGGGGTCAGAACTCAGCCCACTACAGTGCCCATAAGGCCTTGCAGAACTTGACCCTCTGCTACTCCAGTCCCACCTCCTTGGCTGCCACACATCTGAGCTCCCCTTCCTGGTGCCTGCTGTCCCGGGTCAGCCCCACTGCCTCCAACCCACTGTCCCGCTTTATCTCCTTGGGGCACGATCGTCCTTGAAACGATCCTCAGACCTGCCTGAGCCAGGTTCTGCCCTGCGGAACATGTCATTTACGGCAGAAACCTTGACCCTCAGGTCATGATCAGAGTCTTGGCATCAGGGGTGCAGGGCGGCGCCGGGTGTCCATGCGGGCGGTGCAGTGAGTGACTGGGCCCGAGTGGGCGGGGTGGGGTGCCCCCGGCGCAAGGGGAGGCCTCACACCCACTTTGTGTTTCAGATCATCCTGGTGAGCTCCTCGCTCAGCGACCGGGACCAGAGCCTATTCCTCAGCACGGACGAGGGCGCCACCTTCCAGAAGCAGCTCATCCCCTTCTCTGTGGAGACGCTGATTTTCCACCCCCGGGAGGAGGACAAGGTGCTGGCCTACACCCGGGAGAGCAAGGTGAGCAGGCTGGGGGCCTCTCAGCCACGTGAGGCCCGTAAGCAGGAGCACCCCAGGGGGGTACCTAGACCCCTGATTGGGGCCCCCCAGACCTGTGTGCCCGCCGACAGGAGCTCACTGCTTCAGTGCCTCGTGTGAGACTGAGGGCCCGAGGTGAGAGGTCCTGGGCACAAATGTGTGTGTGAGACGGGTGGCTGGATAGTGGATAATTACCAGGACCCTTCCCCTCCACCACCCGTCTCTGCACACTGGCCGCAGGGCCTCCCTCCACTGCTGGAACATTGCACGTGCCCTCCCACACGCGGCTCTCCCTCAGCCTGGTAGAGTGAATCCTCCTTCAGACCCCAAATCAGCACCCCCTCCTCCGAGGGCCGTCCAGCAGGCCCCCTGCAGGAACCCAGGGCACCCGCGTTGGGGGATGGAGGAGAAGGCAGGGGAGGGCTCTCTCCGGGGCCAGCGTTTCGTAGGGGAGAACTGAGGGGTGAGGAGGGAGACACAGGCCAGCAAAAGAGGCCACTCTGTTTCCTTCAGTCACTGTAAGAAACGACCACAAACATGAATACCTAAAACAACAGAAATTTATTCTCTCGGGGTTTTGGAGACCAGGAGTCCAAAATCAGTTTCATGGGGCCAAGAACACGGTGTCTGCAGGGCCACGCTCCCGCTGGAGGCTCTGGGGAGGGCCCCGCCCTTGTCTCTCCCAGTTTCTGGGATTCGTGGCTTGTGAAAGAGTCACTCTGATTGTCAAGGACAGCGTCTTCAGCTCTGTCCCTGCTCCACCTTCACGTCGCTGTGTGTGTGCGTGTGTGTGTGTGTGAACGTCCCCTCTGCCCCACCTGGATAATCCAGGGTGATCTCCCCACCTAAAGATCTCCACTGAATCACATCAGTAAAGTCCTGTTTTGCTCCACGAGGCCCCATTCACCGGCTCCAGGGATCAGGATACGGATATCTTTTGGGGGGAAGGTTTTCAGCCTACCACTCTGTCCACTAGCGGCCCGGCCCCCAGAGTCACAAGGAAAGGGCCGAGGAGAAGGCCGGCCCAGGATCGAGTAACTCAGCCGCTACACACGGTGGCTGGGCAGTCGGGGAGCAGGCGTCCTGGTGCCCTGGCTCTCTCTCCTCCCGCCCTCCAGTCTCCTGCTGGTCTGAATCCCACCAGAAGCCAGAGGAAAGGAGTCTGTGGATGCAGTCTACACAGGTCAGCCCCCAGGGTCAGAGAAGGGAGGAGCAGGGCAGAGCACGGGTCTGGAGCGGGTGGAAGCCATTCGCATTGGGAGCCTCCTTTACAACCCCAGGCCTGCCTGGGCCCCATGGTTCCACGCTCTTCCAGGTGCCAGTGCCTCTTTCCCAGGACAGATCACAATGTGTAATTATACATTTGTGCTGTTGTCTGATTTTTGTCTGTGCCCTACACACACCCTCCCTCAGGGTAAGACTTTGAGGGTAGGGGCTGTGCCTGCTCCTTTCACCATTTTATCGCAAGTTCCTGGCTGAAAATACTGAATGGATGGATGGTGGATGGATGGATGGGGTTGGATTTACAAATGGATGGATGGATGGATGGATGGAGGGGTGGATGGATGGCAGTTGGATGAATGAATGGATGGATGTCTACCATAAGGACCTCGGGACAGAGCCTCCCGGCTGGCCTGAGCCGTGGCTGGCTGCAGGACCTGGCTTCCTTGCTGGCCTTGAATTTATTGTGTCTGCTTTGACCTGGAAGACAGCACATCTACTCACACTCCACTGGCCAAAGCAAGTCTTCTCTCAGGGCCAAGGTCTGGTCCTCACTGACTGACGGATGTCCCTGAAATTCCCCAGCCTCGCGGGCTGCCTCTGCTCTGGCACGTTCCTTTGGGACAGCGTGTGCTTCTGGGTATTAATAGCACTACTTAGCCTTCCATGTAATTAGACTAAAGCACAATCACAGAGACTTATTTTCCCGCAGAAACTGACTGCATTGCAATTGCTCTTTAATTTATAGTCCCCTGAAAAATTAATGGAGCTGAAACAGTTATTTTCTTTGGTTCTTTTCTGTGACGAGAAGGAAAGAAAAAGCACAGAAGAAAGGCTTAGCTGTGGTTGTAAAAGGAATGAGGAATTTGAGGATATTAATAATAATGACAGCAGGGCTGTCGTTTTTGTTTTTGTTTTTGTTTTTTTTTTAGACTTTATGGTTTTCAAAGGTCTCCAACTCCCCAGAAGCAGGATGCTGTGATAGGACAACACTGACTTTGATTCCAACAGAGCTGGTGTGATAGGCAGCGTCTGCTGCTATAATGCTGAGTAACACACAGCCCCAGACCTCAGTGGCTCACAACAATAGGCGTTCTTTCTTGTTCCTGGGTCTATGAGTTGGCTGGAGTCCTATAGGGCTCGACTAGGATTGGCTGGGCATGGCTCCTGGCTCCTGGTACAGTTCGGGTCTCTCATCCTGGGGCCACTGGTTACTTGGGGATGTGCTGTTCTCAGGATGGAGGGCAGAGGCTCTGGGGGTAGAGGAAACAGACCAAGAACTTTTGCATGTCTGATTTGACCTGGAAGACATCGCTGCACACACCTCAGACCTAAGCTAGTCACGTGCCATTCCCAGAGTCAGCGGGTAGGACATAAACACCTCTCTCAGTAGGACTTGCCAATTTCTGCAAAACCAAATGCTCCCCTGTGTTCTCCCTTCCTTTTCCCTCCCAGATGCCTGCCCCTCCTCTAGCAAACAGACTGTCCTTCCATCCTCAGTCTGCCCTGTCCTCCCACTTCCACTTCCCTCCTTTGCTGCGTCATTATCGCTTGGCGTGCTCTGAGACTACCTTATTTGGAGCCTGGACAGTCTTCTTGGGGGAGAGCCTCATGCAGTGGTTTTTCTTTCAAGGCTCAGCAGAATGCATTAGGCTGCTGGGATCAAAAGGATGTGAGAGCTGGCCAGTCCCCTCCCACACCAGCTTGCTGGGGACCCTGGCACAAAACTGACCAGCATGTTCCCCGGAGTCCAGACCTGGGGGCTGCTCACAGGCAGAGCCCTGGGCACTGACCTCTGGAATTCTGATAGACCCACTCTTCTGATTCATTCTGCTTCCCATCAAGAACCCGCTTCCTAGCACCGTCGGAAATTGGTCTGAGCCTGGCACTGCCTTCCAGAAACTTCGTAGAGGAGCAAAGACACTATGAGTGGCCAGTCAGGGAAGCCATCCTGGAGGAGGAGTTGTTGAACTAGGACTTAGAGAATGGGCCAGGATATAAGCTTACTTCTTAGTCTGATCTCAGAATGACAAAGATGATCACACAAGAAAAGAAAAATGAAGTCCTGCCACCCTCCAGTCCACATGAAACTGCTTGCGTTTATCCAGGCTGAAGAGAAGGGAGAGCGCTGCCAAGGCAGCGGGGCTGGGTGGGCAAGAGCTCCCACAAGAGAGAGCTGATGGGCGGCCCCGCAGGGCCACGCGCTGCAATGCCCTGTTTTGCTTTCTCTGACCTGAAAACTGCAGAATCGGGAAGAAACTGGGCTTCTGTTGAGTCGCAGAGCCATTCTGTGGGTGGTGAGAATCGCACCCCTCGCCGTGTGTGCCTTTGTGCTCTGCCCCTTGTATCTGACAGGGCTCGAGGCAGGAAAGAGACCTCACTCTGGGTATTTTAGAAATCCAGAAAAAGGGTGTAGCATGAGGTACTGAGTCATCTCTAAACCATTGGGAGGGCTGGAAGGGGACTTCAGGCCAGACCCCTAAGGATCCTCCCAGAAGCCGGACCAGCAGGGAGGAGGTGGGGGCCTGGGAGCTCCGCTGGGGTTACCAAGGTCAAGAACATACAGCTGATGCCAGAATCCAGGCATCTGAAATCACCACTGTTGCAGCCCACCTGACCCAGGAACATCCACGAAGTCAGAGATTGGACACTGGAATGCAGAGTCCAGCTCCTGCCTCCACCACACCCGCCCCTCCACCCTGCTGGAGGATGGATGCCCAGCGTGGCCCCGTCACCTTGCTGGACAGCAAACATGGCGCCAGGCAGCAGGGAGATGCCCCTGAGGCACTTTCTCCTTAGAAACCTTTCACGAGTGCATAAAGCGGACCCAGAACTCTAGCTGCTAGGGAGTCTGAGCAATGCTGGGTTTCAGCTTTTCAGCCTTTGCAGTAGGACCAAGTGCCCCACAGCAGGGAGGGAAGGGTGCTGGGTTTCAGCCAACCTAGGGGGAACAGCCGTGCCTCTAACAATCGCGTAAGACCTCCCAGCACACGTGTCTGCGAACGCACCTTCCCTGACCTCAGCCCCCTGCGTTTCCTTTATGGCTCCCTTGTTCTGACTTCTGATCATTTTATCCTTACATCAGAGAGGCCTGTGTGTTCTGGTCCGCCACCTCCACCCCTTTCTTAGAGGGACATCTAGACGAAGCCCACCCCTCCCCAGGACATCACCGTGCAGGTTTCAGCTGCAGTAACTAGGATGTCCCTGATCTGTTTGTTCTTGTTCATTTGCTGGTGTTTGTCTTTTATTAAGCAGAGATGTTCTATTTCTGCAGTAATTGACTGTGCGTTATAAAACCACTTCCCGTGAGAGCAAATGGGAAAGGCTTCATAAAGTCCTGGGGCAGGTGTCATAAACACAGGTGCACACAGGTGCGTCGGCAGCGACGGCAGCGATGACGCCCACCTTTGATGTGGAGGTTTTACAACCTGGCTCCTGGAAACTGACGGCCACAGTCTCATTTTTTTATTCCCTTATTGCTTAAGGATATGAGCTACGCTCTCTCGATTTGCAGATGGGTAAAGTGAGATGTGAGGGGGAGTGACCAGGCTTGGTCACTCAGGTGGCCCAGACAAAGGACCAGAAGTGACCCATCATCCTTCTCGGGGTGGGGGTTGGGTTGCCACCTGAGGCCCCCACGTGGGGCCGTATCTGCTGTTTGCTGAGCACCTACTACTTGCTGATCACCTCACATGCATGTCCTACTCCAGGGTCTGGGCTCAAGTGTTCCCTCCCCCCTGGAATGGCCTCTGCCTTCCTCTGCCTGCAGACATCTCCATGACCCTGATGATGGTCTGATGCCCGGCAACAGTCGGCATCCAGGGAGGAGATGAGGAAGCTCCAGATAACGCCCAGGGGAAACACAACACACAGAATTTGTCACAAAGGCATTGGAAGGGCTGCAGGAGCAAAACAGGCAGGCGTTTTACCCCAGAGCAGAGGCTGTGGCCACCACAGGCCCCCAGGCTGGAGGGGAGGGGAGAGCCTGTAGTGGCCAGGAGCCCATGCGTGTGTGTGTGTGTGTGTGTGTCCGTGTATGTGTGTCTGTGTCTGTGTGCACCTGCTCGCCAGTCCCGTGGGGCCGGGACCTGACAGGCAAGAGAGGCTGGGAGCGTACTTGCCAGCTCCCCCAACCCAATCTCCTTATCTTGTCTGCTGGTCTCAGGCAGAGTCCAGCACAAGATGAGAAACGGTTAAAACTCAGGCCAAACCCTTTCCTTCCTTCCGCAGTCTCTCCTTCAAGCTGTCGTGGTGTTTTTATGAGCTATTTAACGTCATGCTCCCTGTGCACAGGGACAGGGGCAGGGCGGGTGCAGACCCTCCAGGCCCCCAGAGCCTCATGACTCAGCTCGCAACCCTCACCCTGCTGAGCCCAGGCCCCCAGGGGTTGGGGATGGCAGCCCTCTGGAGGAGGCAGGGCCGTGGGCGGGTAGCCAAGGGTCTGTCCTGGGAGGCGGGGAGGCCGGACCGTGGGAACCCGGCTCCGAGCCCTACACAGGCTCTTTGTTCCATCCAGTTTCACTCGCAAAACTCAAGTCCAAAGATAAAGTTACAGGGTCATTCAAGTCAGTGAGCGCAGAGCATAAGCCCCAAGTGCGGTCCGAGTGAGCGCAGGCCGGGGCTCCTGCAGTGGTCAAGGCCCCAGCCAGCCTGCAGAGGGGCCCCTGCGGTTCCCCCGCACTGACCGGCTCCCACTTCCTCCTCCCTCCTCCCTCCTCCCGAGTGCCGCCCCACCCCCGACCTTTTACAAGGGACATTCAAGTCCGGCCTGTGGCCTGTGCTCCGACACACCTCCAGGGACCTCACCTGCCCCGTCTCTGGGCTCCTAACCAGCTGGCCTGGGGTCCAGAATGGATATTTATGAAGCTCTTGACCCTGACCTTCCGCCTCACGGAAGTTGGTCTGTACCCGCCTGGAGCGCAGGGCCCGCCAACAACACGGCCTCCTCTGGGCTGGACAGGACCGATATCCCCAGGCACTCAGCGCCCAGGGGAGATCGGGGTCTTGGGAGAGGTTCATTCCTCATGTCACGACCAAACTTTAGTTTCTCTTTTTTCTGCCCTAAAGCTCTATGTATCGTCTGACCTGGGGAAGAAGTGGATGCTCCTGCAGGAGCGAGTGACCAAAGACCACGTGTTCTGGTGAGCGTGCCCCCACCGGGACCTCGGGAGTCCCGGCAAGGCAAAGTCAGCCCCCTCGGCCCCCAGCTCAGCATCCCCGCCTTCTCTCTGACCCCAGCCCTGCCCTCCTCGTCGCAGAGGGACCTCCAGGGTGTCCTCTCTGCTGAGGCAGCTGCATAGGAAACGGTTGGGAGTTGGGACCTGGTGTCCTTCAGGCATGTGTGTGCCTATGAATCTGCTGTGCATCTCTGCACAGGTGAATCTCCCTCTCTGAGCCTCCACTTCCCCCACAGTAGGGAGAGGCGCTAATGCACGTAAAGCTGGCCCAGTGCCCGACACACAGTAGGTCCACTGCCCCTATCCCCAACTCCCCTCCCCTCCCCTCCTGTCCTGGTCCTGATTCAGCCCCTGTCTAACTGCCCCATGACTTGCTCAGCCCCTCCCTATCTCAGCCCCGCACTCCTGCCCGGGGTCCCCCCCTCCATTGGAATTCTCTCTTGGGAGCTGCTCAGCAGTAGATATGAGTGATGATCCAGTCCGACTGCAGCAGCCAGGAAGCTCAGGGGCTCAGGAGATGCTTGTTGGACGAACGGGCGAGGCCCAGGGAGGATGAGACTTGGCCAAGCTCTGGCGGCAGAGGGAGGGGAAGCCGGGCGCGCGGCTCAGAGCCCACCCACCCATCCCACTGCGTGAACTGCCTCTGGAGGTGTGCACGGCCACACACGCGCTCTTCCCAGCAGACTGCGTTCTCCTGAGTGTGCGCGCTCACGCACCGTATCCTCTTCCTCTCTTATCTCGTTGGGCCCCCCTCCCCCGGCTCTTGCACAGGCCTCCCCCAGGCCACAGCCCTGTCTCCCCGGGGGACAAACCCGAGGAAAGAACTCCTCATCCCCCTCCAGCTCCTTTTGTATCTTCATGCCAATCAGGCTGGAAACTAGTTCGCTGCCTTACAGTCACAGGCTGGAGGGGAGCCTCCGTCCCTCCTCTGGACCCCGGGGCCACAGTGTGTGGCTCTCTCCTGATGCGGCCGCCCCGGGAGGGCCCGGTTCCTTCCGGAAACTGGAGCGCAGCATCAGTCACAAGCCTCGCCACTGGTGTCAACTCTCGGCCCCAAGGGCTCAGGGTGGTGGTGGGTGGGGCGAGGAGGTGGGATTTCTGAGCCGGGTGGTCTGGGAACTGGCAGAACGGGGGTCTCTGCTGGTGCGTCCGGTCCTGGCCCTGTCGGGCTCCCGGGAGACCTCTCGGGCCAAAGAGGGAAACAGCCCACAGACGCTGAAGGTAAGTTGGCAACATTCAAACATGTTATTGTCTCGGGCAAATCTCATTATTTCTTCCCCCAAGTTGCTCAGATTGCTCTGAGCTGTTACGTGCCAGCGATAATCACGCCAGACGCTTGTCCGCTCGGGGCTGGGAGTCTTTCGCAGAGAGCAGTGACAAGGCGGGGCTGCGGCCCCTCTCGTAAGCAGGGAATACCGCTGTTTTGAGGTCCTTGCAAGGCGCTGTTTGTCCTTGAGCCGACAGCGGGAATTGCCGAAGCCCCGTGCTCCATCTAAGACTCAGGCCCTTTATGTTTTGAGAAGCTTAAACAATGAACGAGCTTGTGAGAGTGGCCTGGTGGGGCCGCGGCTGGGGGGCAGCACAGGGCTGGGAGACCTGCTATATTCTGGGCCCACAACGGGCCCCGGGGCATGGCCTCTCTGTTAGTCTCTCAGCGGCACTGGAACAAAATCATAGCGGCCGCCCAGCAGCTGCCACGTCATGAATACTGACCGTCCCCCAGGCACCAGACTGTGGGTCTGAGTGCATCATCATATGAAATCTGCACAGCTGCCCCGACTGCCTTCCCCTCATGTTACCGAGGGGGAAGCTGAGGCTCAGAGAGGCCAGGGCACTCATCCTAGGTCATACCGCCTGTAGCAGCAGCCCTGGGCCAGGGCCACCTCTGCCTGTGGCCGGTCTGTCCGCCTGTGTGTCCCCAGGCACTTTCAAGTCTGCTTCCCTGCTCCAGCCCGGGCTCACCCATAGAGCCTCGGCTTTCCCCTCCCGTTGGCTCCAAGGCCTGCGCAGCTGTGGGACGCTAAAGGGCCTCTGTCACGGGGCGGGGAGGGGCGGGACAGGTGCAGGGCCTCGGTCACAGAGCAGGGAGGGGCGGGCAGAGGTCACCCCACCACATCCCACACAGGCCTGGCTGTGGTGTACTGAGGTTTTACCAGAACTGTTTCCCAGCATTCAAAGGGTGCAAAACTCAACTCCCTGTGTTCCCAGAGCTCTTGACTCTTTCGAGAGCCCGCTTACTCACAAGTCTTCTCGTGTGATGGCTGCTTCTAATCAGCAGACCGAGGGCCTTCCCCAAATACCGTCTTTGGGGATCTTAACAAACAGGAAGGCCCCGAGGTCAATGCCTGTCGTGTCCCGCAGGCTCTACCTGAGGTGTGTAAATGCGGAGCTTCACATGGGCCTCAAAGCCCAGGAACAAGGGGTTCCGGGGCGGGAACCGCCATACTCCCTGCCTGGTGCGGGGCCTGGTGGGGGTGCGCTGGGCAGCGGCAGTGGAGATGCTCCCACGGAGAGTGAGGGAGGAAGGGAGGGAGTGAATGGGTGGATGAGGGAGGGAGGGAACAAATGGGCCAATGAATGAGTGGACGAATGAGTGAGTGTGTGAGTGAGTGGATGAGCGAGGGAATGAGGGAATGAGCAAGTGAGTGAGGGAATGAGTGAGCGAGGGAATGAGTGAGCGAGCGAGGGAGGGCCGGGCTGGGTGTCATCTCCCCACGTGCAGATGATGGATGGTCAACCTAAAATTCCACCCGCCCAGCTGGGGACCTGTCAGTGCCCTGGCTATGGAACAGTGTCCATCTTTATTCAGAAAAGAGGAAAACGTCAGGCAGGAGACCTCCTTCCAAGGGTCTCACAAACGGTCTGTTCACAAAACCTGCTTTGACACTTCACCTCGCAGCTGAGACCACCCGGGGTCAGAGTGGCTGATGCTGGCGCCCATGTTCCAAACACCGCGGACCGCAGGGCTGCCAGCCCAGTCTCGCCACATGGAGCATCTGCGGGCCTGAGGCACGCAGACCCACTGTGGAATTCCCCTGTCCACCAGGGGCCACCTGGGGTCACCTGGGGCCACCTGGTCCCTGGAGGAAGTGGAGCAAGCAGGGACCCTGGTGCCAGGCCCATTGGGAGGTGGGCTGAGACCTGAGAGGGGCCAGCTTCGGGCTGGGGGCTGTCAGTGATGGGGACTGAGCACTCTGCCGGCGACTGCTCACTGGCCTGGAGGGGCCGTGGGGTTTCCTGTCCCGGGCACTGAGTAGCTGTGGGAAGTGGCCTCCATGTCAGACTCTCAGTTTGCTCTTTGGCAAAGTAAGTCTGCTGCATCAGGTCAGCGTCCACGAGAGGGTTGGCCTGGAGGATGGACGTTAATAGCCATGTTGGCTGTTGGCTGGATTGTATGTTATAGGGAATACAATCAGCTCATCTCGCCCAGGATGTCCTGGGCGTTCTTGCTTAGGGACAGCTGAGCTCCTTAGCAGGTTTTAAAGGGAGCTGACATGTAAAGAAAGTGGTGGAGAGAGGATAGTCCAGCTGACAGGGAATCGGCAGAGTCTGGGAAACCCTGGACCACGTCACATCACCCCTAAGGCTCCTTTTGGTAGAAAAATCTGCACTCCACCTCCTAGGTGCCAGGCTCTGTGCTGGGTGGTCGGGGGGTCAGCGCTGAAGCAGCCGGACCCTGTCCCTGCCTCCCCTGGAGGACACCGCCCATGGAGCTGTGACCCCAGAACGCATCTCTCCTGCCTCGCTGAGTGCTCCCCTGGCAGCCACGGTCCCCGCTGTGATCCAGGTGCTGCCTGAGCCCCGTGACCAGCGTGGCCTGTGGAGCGGCCCGTGGGGAGCGGCCCGCGGCAGAGAGCAGTGCCTTCCCGAGAATGCGCTGTGATGGGGGCGAGGTGGGGGGGGAGGGAGTTCACATCCTTCCTGGTGTGAGCCCGGCCCTGCTGCTTAGGCTGCGCGCCCTCTGGGGTGTTGTTTTGTAGCTCTGAGCCTCCGTTTCCTCATTTGCAAAATTAGGGTGATATTCCCAGGCCTTCCTTTCCTCCTGAGATAGTCTTGGTCATTAACACACACACCCCACCCCCCACACACATACCCCGCCACACACACACGGCCACACCCCCCCACACACACACAAACGTGAAAGTCTTCTCTAAGCTACTATAAATGGAGGAATGCCCAGCCACCCCCACGCCCTGCAAGGCAGCGGCAGGGGCCCCGTCGGCCTCCCAGGAGCAGGCGAGTTCTCAGGGATGGCTGTGTCTTCTGACTCACAGAGCTGGGGAGCCTCAGACCCAGGACACCACGTGGCTGCCCAGGGCTCAGGGGTCACACCAGGCCTGTGAGAAGGGCTTGGGGGCTCTGTTCCTGATGCCAGCCTCAGCCATTCTGTTCCAGGGCTGTGTCTGGGGTGGACGCCGACCCTGACCTGGTCCACGTGGAAGCCCAGGACGTCGGAGGAGGTAAGCTGGGAGGGTGCGGGAGCCGGGGGCCCTGAGAGCACGCACCCCGCGGCCGGGCTCAGCTGCCCTTGTCCTTGGCGGCCGGCCCTGCATAGCCGACCTCACTGTGTTACGATGTGGCATAATTTTGAACGTGCTTGTTTTCCAGCGGGGATAGACTGAAGTCAAGGAGCTCCGCTCCAGCGGAAAAGTCTGTTAAGGGGCAATTTGTTCTGGCCCCTGAGCACTGAGTGTTTCTGGGTCACTGGGCCCCTACGCCCCGCACTGGCTGAGCACGGCGGCTGGCCAGAGGCCTCTGATGGCTCCCCCCTCTAATGGGGAGGGGGCTTCATGCCAGATGAGCCCAGGGGCCTAGCATGCTATGAGGAAGGTCCCCTGTGTTCCTGAGGGAGGTGCATTGGTGGCAGGACCATGGAATGTTCCAGAACATAAGAGCTGACAGGACCTGTAGATTGTGCCTTCAGCAAGCGCTGGCTGGGCCCCCTGTGGACCAGGCCCAGTGCTGACCCTGCTGGGGATGCAGAGGTGACAGGACCCAGCCCTGCCATTGCCTGGTGGGGGACAGTAGGGACAAGCCCCGGGACCCTTGTGCAGCAGCGAGGGAGAGCGCAGTGGGGGCGCCACCTGGGGGCCTGCGCTGCTCTGACCACATCCAGCCTCCTCCTGCCGGTCTCTCTGGAGCGAAGACCTGGGCAGGGCCACACTTAACCAACAATGGGAGCCAACACGTGTGAGCAGCTGTTCCCTGGGTGGACCTCACCACATGGAGGACAGGTTCAGGTTCCGGGCCAGGCCACGGAGGCCTGGCTGATGACGGGAACAGTAGTGTCGGCTCCCAGCCCTCCACATGCCTGCGGCGTGAGCCTGGAAGTGACCTCAGTTTCCTGCACCTCGGCCTCCTCATCTGTGAAATGGGTCCCACATGTGGTGCTCAGTGGGGGACGTCGTGGGCCAGTGCTCGGTGAACAGAGGCTGCTGCCAGGTCCCCCATCCCTGTCCAAGCCCCTAGCTCTTCCCTGGTCCCCCTCCTGCGGCAGCATGACTGCTGCTTCCACTTCACTGAGCAGGAGAACAGAGCTCAGAGAGGCTCCGGGTTTGCCCGCAGTCACAGGATCATAGGCCAGTGCACACCCCTGTCCTGCCGTCCTCCACGCACAAAGTCAAAAGCAACTTACAGCAACACGGGGCTGACTCCCCAGCAGGGCTCAACACGGCAGGAGGAGGGGCAAGTGTCACATGCCTCCTCCCGCCTTCCCCCACTCCAGCTACCCCAGCTTGGGAGCCCGATCAGCCCAGTCAAGCCAAACTTGGGGACACAGCATCCCAGACTTTAGGACCCACCCAACTCGTCACACACAGCCCCCCCCCCGCCATCCTGCACCACAGGCCATTCCCCAGGGTCACCTTGCACCTGTCGTCACACCTGCGGGAGCGCAGCCCTCATTCCTCCGTCTTGGGCCACCCACCCCGCCCACCGCCTCCTCTGGGCTCCACTACATCCACTGCCCTGTCACAGCTCTGCACATGCCCCTGAGCCTGGAGCTACTTGGATACAGGGTGGGGCCTGGTGATTCAGCTCTGTATCCCCCTTGGAGCCACTGAATGAGTAAGCACGTGGCCAGGTGCTGTCGCCCTGGGCAGGTGCTGGGACACTGCACACCCGCAGGACCCTGTGGCCACAATCCGTGCTGTGGACAGAGGGAAGCCCACTGCCCTGTCACACCATGTCACCACTGTCAGCCTGTCTGCCTCTCCCCAGAGCAGCAGCTGGTGGGGTCATGAGAGCCAAGCGCCCACCTCTGTTCTCAGCTCCGTAATCAGAATCATCTTGCCAGCCTGAGAGTGGGGTGGCCCACACCACAGAAACTGGCAAGCGCTGTAAATCAGCACTTTTCCCACCGCACAAGCTATCAGCACCGTGAATGGTGGTCTTTGTCTTGTTGGCAGCAGACCTGGAGTAGGGTGGGCCTGACCATAGTGAGAGGAATGAGCGAATGAGTGAGCAAGTCACTGAATGAGTGAATGAACAAATGAGTGAGTGAATGAATGAGTGAGCAAGTGAGTGAGCCGGTTGTCCACTCTGAGTCTGGCCTGGACTAGTCTCCCACAGTGTGTCCAGCCAGGCAAGCCCATGAGAAACTAGGTGTTGACCGCATAGCGTGACCAGGCCAGTGGGAGGGGAAATGGATCTGGTTCAGGAGGGAATGGGCCGGGCACAGCAGGGCTGCTGGTGTCCCTACTGGGTGCACGGTCTCTCTGGACCCTCAGCCACTCACTGAGATGGGCATTGATACCCATTTCACAGTGGAGGACCTGAGACCGAGGGGACCCTGCCGGTGAGTTAGAGCTGGTCCTCCCGGCCTCCAGCCCAGGCCCTCAGCATCCTTTGTGCTGCCCGGCCACGCAGACTTGTGGGCAGGACATGCCCCGTAGGTGCTGACATCTCCGAGCGCCCTGGCTGGGCTCCACTGGGTCTCTGTGGTTGAATCCCGCTCCTGCCCCACAATCAGGAGAGAAGAGCTCTCCCAGGGCGTAGGCTCCTGGCCTCTGTGCAGTTTCGCGGGAGCCCCCCGCCTGGGGAACAGAGGGCTGGATGGAAGATCAGCAGCTGTCTGGCAAAGTGGACTTCAGTTTGCTCAACCATAGATATTTCAAAAGGGGTGAAAGTGTTTGCCTGAAGTTAGGGGGAGAAGTAACCCCTGAGACCCACCCACACCCACTCATTAGGTAGGAGAGACTCCAGAAGGGCGGAAGGGGTCCCCAGCCATGATGGGCACCATGGGTGACCACCATGTCCCTGCACTGTCCCTTCTGTGGGTGACCACACACACGCAGAGTGCCTAGGGAAGACCGGTGGGTGGGGGGATATGTGGGGATCTCCTGCCCACGATCTCCTGGGGTGGCCTGAGGTCTGTCTCCAAGAGAGAGGATCCCGGTGTGCACGGATGTGCAGGTGCTGCGACTAAGCCAGGGGCAGAGGGCGCACACGGCTGTAGGTGGAAGATGGATAAAGTCCTGCACTCACACTGAGGCTCCCCCGCACAACTTTAGACCCAGGTGGGCAAACACTGCCCATCAAGGCCAGCTGGTAAACATTTCAGCTTGTCTGGCCATGTGGTCTCTGCAAATCAGCTGGCAGTGTAGTGTGAAGGCAGCCGTGGGCGGCTCGTAAACGAGCAGGCTCAGCTGTGTTCCAGTGAGCCTGTCATTAGGAAAAGCTGGCAGCAGGCCGGTGACCCTGCAGGAGGCCAGTCACCAAACCTTGCTCAGCCTCAGTTTCCACCTCTGGAAGATGGGACCCTGGGAGGGTGGTCCTGAGGATTAAAAGAGCACCTAGAACAGAGAACCCCCGCTCCTGCCCGCCCGCCGCTCAGCCACAGGCGCAATCACAGGGCAGGCCCATTCAAACCCAGCCCATAAACAACCGCAGCAGCGGTATCGGCACGATCGGAACGCAGACGGAGCCGAGACCCGCTCGGCATTTACTCCCATCCGAGGCTGTGTCTGGCTCCCTCTTCGGCTGGAGCCTGAGTACCTGAGATGTCAAGTGCCCAGTGGCTGGCTCTCGCCCCTGCAGGTTTCCGGTACGTCACCTGCCAGACCCACAGTTGCTCCGATCAGACGCTGACGGTGCCGTTCGCAGGCCCCATTGACCACGGCTCACTGACGGTGCAGGACGATTACATCTTCTTTAAGGTGAGGCTGCTTCAGGGGCTCTTGGAAAGTGGCCGTAGGTGATGTGGAGTCTGAGCCACTCTGGGGAAAATGAAGTCACTCAAACAGGAAGCACGACATGGCTATATAGCTGTCAAGTGTTACTTAATTCAGTTTCCCCCGCCCCTGTGCTGGTGCCTGCAGGCCCCCTCACACCCCCACCCCCAGGCCAGAATCTTGGCTCAGGGATGCTGCCTGCCTCTTCTCCCTCTGCCCACCAGGAGCCTCCACAGCCTGGGGCCCCCACCCCAACCCCGTACACCATCTGGTTGCGGTGGGTGGCTTTGAATTGATGGAGGCTGTCTCTGGTAATTGCCTTCAGCCACCAGGTCTCAGCTGACCACAGCCTGGGAACCAGGACCTGCTGCCTATACACACAGGTACGCAGGTCACAGCTGGGACCACCTGGTGGTCTGACCTTTCAGAAACTCCTGGGAACAACTGGTCATCCGACTTCTTGATTACTGCCACTGATGAGGAACTCAATCCTTCTAAAACAGCCTACCCTTCTCCTGGGTAGCTCAAATCTTTGGAAATTTCATTCCAACACAGAGACAATTGTCTCCTCTCATCCAGTGACCACTGTTCTGCCCTCTAGGACCCCATGAAACAAATCCAAAGGCTGCTGTGGAGATGGCCCCTTAAGAGCCACCCCCAAAGGCCCCTCCCTGCTCCCCGACCTCCTCTTTGCTGTCTCTCAGGGACATTTCATCATCCCAGCTGCCCTTCTCCATGCGCAGAATGTACCAGGGCCTCCTGCAGAGTTGGGAGCTGGAACTGAGTACATCATGGCCTGTTAGAGCAGGCCAGGCAAGAGGCTCCTGTTCCACCGGCCCAGACTTCCAGCCCTGCCCCATTCTCCTTTGCCCTCTGCTGATGCCCAGCCTCACAGCTTCTGATTCCCTTGCTGCGTTTGCACATGCTGTTCCCTGAGCCTGGAATGCCTGCGCTCCCTCCCCCACCTCCTCCTCCAACATTCATGCACCACCTCCTCCAGGAAGCCTTCCATGACTTCCAGTCTACTTCAGGCCTGCTGGTTGCCTCCTCAGAGTGCCCTAGCCCTGTGCCTTCCTCCATCACTGCTCAGACCACACTTCCACCCTTTGCTGGTTACTGTGGAACCTGCAGTCCGAAGGTGGGCTCCAGGGCTGTTCTCAGCACTTCCAGTAAGTGTCACTGTGTTTCTGCAGATTATCTGCCGAGCGTTGGAGCAATGGCAGTGTCAGCGTCTCCGACAACCGTTTCCCATGTTGAGTGTTTTCTAAACATTCTGACTGTCTGGTCTGCCAGCGCGCCAGCCTGAGACCCCAAGGACACACCTGTGCCCGGACAGGCTGGCTGGTCCTCATGCAGTGAGGGAGAGCGTGCTCTCTTGGGGGCGGCTCAGTCAGAGGGGCTGGGAAGGCCTGGCCAGAGGGTGGGCCACGGGAGGGGGCTCGGGAGGACTCAGGTGCTGTCGGGAAGCGGGGCCACGCTGTGATGCGGCAGCTCGATGCTCCGGGCTGGAAGGAGGGGGCTCAGGAGGCTGAGCCGTGACGGGTGAAGGTGCAGCCCCTACTCGCTCAGCCAGGAAGGCCTGGGGTCACCTCTGGCCGGTCTGTGCTCAGGTGTGATGGCTCTGGCTCTGGCTTGTTCCTTGTGGCCACAGAGGCCTGGTCTGACACTAGTGATGTTTGTGCAGACAGAATGCCCCGCCCTGCAGTGCGCACCCGGCTGCGGTCGCATGTTGGGGCCACTGTGCTCTGTCTAGCTCCTGACCTGAGTCCCTCTGGCCCCCATGCTTCTGAACCACTGCCCAGAAAAGCTGTCCCCAACCCCCAGCTGGATGTCACCTAGAGGGTGGTCTCTGCGTTCCCTCCTCTTTAGCCCGCTCCTTGCAGGGAGCCCCCAGTGACACCCTCCTTCCTTCCCCTCCTTCCTGGTCCTCAGAGGATCCAGGCTCTGTGCCGGGTGGCCCTTCCCACCCCTCCTCTCCTTCAACTAAGTGTGCGATGAACCCGACAGTCCATTTCCTGGGGGAACCCGGCAGTGGAGGCGGGGCAGGAGGTACCTGTGAGACGCAGACCCTCTGTTCCTGGCCTGGGCTGGTCCTCCTGTCGCCCAGGGGTGTGACCATGGCCTCGAGGAGCAGGAGCGTGTGTTTCCCACACCTGCTATGGGCTGTCCTGGGGCATTTCCATCTCTCAGGACAGGTGCCCGGCTCTGGGGGCGGCTGCTACAGTGTCCAGCCTGGAAGGGTGGATGCCCTGTGGTCTCCTCTCCCGTCACCCTCCCAGCATCCCCCTGGTGACATGGCTGCTCTCTCCTGAGCAACTCCTGTGCGACAGATGCCCACGAACAGCTTCACTCATCGTATTTCACATCTTTCCAATGCCCCATTTTATTGGAGAGAAAGTTGAGGCTCAGGAAAACTAAATGCCCTGTCATGGGACACTGCCAGCTGGGACAGAACTAGGGGTGGGGTGAGGGGACACTGCCAGCCAGGACAGAACCCCAGGTGGGGATGCTCCCCTCATTGGCTCCCTCCTCACTGGTCCAGTCCACCTCACTGGGGCCAGTGGGCAGGGGCAGCGGGAGGTGTAGGATGGCGCCCAACCCCTCCCTCCGTGTGTCCTCTCACCTGGGCAGGTAGGGAGCATCCGTCACACCTCCTGAAGGACCATTGGGTGTCTGGCCTGCCCTTCACCCACGGCCTGGTCTTCAATACACTCTGGTGGCACAATCCAGACCCTCCACCTAAGGGCAGGTGACCCTGGACAGACCTGGGACCCTGGGGGAGCCACAGGCCTGGCGTGGGGCTCAGTGGTCACCATGGAAGGCCCCTGGTGGGAGGCCTGAAGGAGGCTCAGGAGGAAGGCTTGGCCCGCCGAGGCTGCTAAGCACCTGGGAAGTCGTAGGGTTAGACAAGGAGCGCCCGGAGTTGAGGTGCCCAGAAGCTCTTGGTGCAGATTCCTTAGCGGAAGCTGTGCTGTGGGGCAGGGACCGGGGCTCACCCTCCGGAGGGGAGGATCTGGGCCTCAGGGGCCAGTTCATCAGACACAGTGTGCCACGGACTGGCGTTGGGCCATCCTCCCACCTCTAGCCTCTGTTTGCAAATCTGTAAAATGGGCACAGCAATTCCTGCCCACCCAGGAGGCCCAGGACAGACGCCGGCTGTCTTCATGGCTGGGCCACAGTCCTGCTGGATCGTGGGTTAAAGCTGCCCTTTAGGGGAGAAAAGCTGGGTTAAAGCACCTTGGCTCGCTTGGACCCAACAGCGAGGCTTCAGGTTGGCCACTGTGAGACAGTGACAGCCACGTGGGCAGGTTCACATGTGAGGACGTTTCTGTGTTTAGAGCATTCCGACAGGTCGAGGCCTGGCCCGCCTGGCTGCCCGCACCAGGCAGAAGGCATGTTTGCATCTCAGAGACAGCGGCTCTGGTTCTACTCGGCCTGCGGCCTTGGGTCTGGAGCACAAGCCCCCGGAAGACCCAGTGGTTTTGGCCGCCAGCTCCTGGCAGGAGTGGGACTGTTCAGGCCCTGGCTTGCTGGGCCTCCACCCATGACTCCCAGGGGCTGGGAACTTCTCAAGTGCCTGAAGCCTGCTGGGGCCTGGCCCTGCCTCTGCCCTTCCCTGGAGCTCAGCTGATGGCGCACGGGGCTCTCAGAAGGGGCAGCGACTTCTCTTGGCCACTCTCTGTGGCGTCCTCCCCTTCTGCTAAGCAGCTGGCCTGTCTCCAGACTGCGTGGCTCTTCCTTCTGAGGAAGCAGGGTGCTACCTCCTCCAGGAAGTCTGCCCGGCCTCTCCCAGCCCAGGTTCCTTTCTTTGAGCTCCCACGACCCCCGTGCTTCCCCCACACAACACAGCCCACTTGGGGCGCTGAGGGCCAGACCACTGCAGACCTCACAGTCCCTGCCCTCGGGGACCAAGTGGGCTACAGAAGTCTCTCATCGCTGTAGCCACGATGCTTCACACGTTATGGGCCTGTCGTGCGGGTGGCTGTGTATTTGTCGATTTATAATAGTAACCACGCCCCGCGCCTATATGATTCCCGCTGGGGCCATGCGCTGCCCAGCGCTTCACAGCTGCTAACCCCACAACCGCCCACCAGGGGGCCTCTGACCCTGCCGTCTCCATCTTACGGGGGGAGACTGAGGCTCACACTCTCCCAGGGCCACGTGGCTTATAGATGGTGCGGCTGGAACTTGACCCCAGGCAGCGATGCAGGGGGCTGCGCTCTGAAGCACTGCACTGTGTTGCCACAGATGGACACACACACACACACACGTAAAGAAGACTGGCACACATGCGCAGAGATGCACCTGTGCTCGCTCGCACACATGGGAACCACATTCACAATTGTGCACACACACGTGAGATGCACACAGTCACACACCCACAGTGTGAGACTCAGCGGAGACAGAGGATCGCCTCCCCGGACCACTCCCTCTCCCGTCGCCCGTTTGCCCCCTTTCCCCTCTTCCTCCTCTCCCCGCCCCTCTTTTTCTGTCTCTTCTACTACCTCCTGTGGGAGACAAGTGACTCCATCTCTGTGCCTCAGTTTTCTCATCTTTAAAATGGAAATGATCACAGTCTGTGGAGTTGCTGGTTTTGAGGCTGATGGGCTTTTCAGGACAGTCCTGGCCACGTGACAGTCTCAGGAGTGTTGCTTCTCATTTTGTTTCTCATGCCTCATGGTTTGGTGGTCATCTTTTGTGGCTTGGGCTTACATTTGGCCCATCTCTTCTTCCACACAGAGGCTCACCAAATATTCCTCCTCAGAGAAGTTTTGAGGAACAGAATTTTCTTCAATTTGTTCTATAACTCGGATATAGGGAAACAAGTGCTGAGGGCATGGGGAAGGAGGTTAGTTCTAACTAAGGGAGGTGGAAGAAGTCCTCCCAGAGAGGGGCATTTGGTATGGGGCTCTGAAGGATGAATAGGAGTCTGTCCATTTCAGGCAAAGCAAGTACAAGCAAAGTACAAGGGCATTCTCAGCAGCTGAAATGCATGTGTTGTTTTTCATTCATGAGGATGCGACTTGACAGGAAGCCTAGTCCCTTAAAAATGTGTTCTCCCCCTCCCATTAGGCAACCTCAACAAACCAGACCAAATACTACATCTCTTATCGCCGCAATGAATTTGTCCTGATGAAGCTGCCGAAGTACGCACTGCCTAAGGTAAGAGTGACTTCCCTGTTCTGCCTGGGCCTGAGCCTGCAGTGACTCATGGGGCCACAGGGCTCCCGGGCATGTGCTTGGTGGTCACCAGGTCAGGATGGACAAGAAAGGGGGGCTGTGCCTTCTCCAGCTACTCCGCCCCTGAGCTCCACTCCGTCCTCACAGGTGCCCCGCTTCCTCCTGTCTTAGGGCCTCTGCTGTGCTCTTCCCTCTGCCTGGTCTTTCTCTTCCCCAAATTCCTACACATGTGATGTTTCAGAGAACTATCTCTTCCTGGTAACTCTTGGGGCTGGTCCAGGCCTCAGGTTCCTGCTCACACCCCACCCTTCTCCTTCCTGACACTTTTGGGACCCACCTGTGTCCGTCTCCTGCTTTCATCTGGAATTTCTGGGGTGCGGGGCCCTTTCTGTTTTATTCACTTGCATTCCAACTGCCTCGTATGGTGGCTGGTACACAGTAGGTGCTTAATTAATGCTGCTTCCTTCCCCTTGGCTGGCTGGCAAAGAGGGGGATGGAGAGGCTGCTCAGACCCCGCCCAGCCCTGCCTCAGGATGCACAGCCTCCTGCCTACTGATGTGTTATTCCAGTTTTACAGAGGAGGTGACTGGCATTCAAAGAGGCTGAGAGTCCTGTCTGAGGTCACACAGCTAGTAAGAAACCAAAGCAGTTCTCAAACTGAGCCTCGGATGCGTCTGAGCCAGCCGCCTGCTGCACCCCCTCCAGAGGGCAGAGCGCTGTCCTGTGCGCACAGCTCAGGAGCGTGGACTGAGGGAGACCTTCCTCCCGCAGAGACTTCCTGGGTGTCAGACGTAAGCTGGGAGCTGAGGCTACAGCTGCGAGTCAGACACCCCAGTTTCTTGCTCTGATGGGGGTTTCAGAGAGGAAACGGGCGGGAAATCAAGCAGACAAATGTGTAAAATAATTGCAAGCTGTGATCTATGCTGTGGAGGGAGTGAGAGTGATGGGGGGCATTTTCATCTGAAGCCCACATGTTGGGGGAAAAGCTGTCAGGTGGCTGGCCGTGCAGGTGCAAAGGCCCCGGGGCAGGAGAAGGCAGGCTGGAGGTCAGAGAGAGGGGATGGGTCGAGAGGAAATGGATGCCTGGGGCTCTGCAGGACTGGAGGCTGTGGTTGCTGGACGAGACTTGGATGCAGAACTCCTGCATGGGTCACCCTCAGACCCATTGTGAGCCAGGAATGGGAAAGTTCCTGAGGCTTTTAAAAACTGTTTAAAACATCTCTTTAGAAAAAGAAAAAGAAGAGGGGGAAAAATAGAAAAGAAAGGAGTCAGCTTGATAGAGCCTCTCCAGTCTCCCAGAGTAAGGAAATGAAAGGCTGATGTCTCTTGTAGGGCAGGTGCCTTTGGCTTCCCGGGGGGTGAGGGGCCTATTCATCTTCTGAGAGGCTCCTCCTCCTCTCCTGGGACTACAGCATCCTGGGTCCTGGGCCTTAGTCCTGGGGTTGGATACCTGCGTCCTTTCCTTCTGGCATTGGGACCTGGGCACCTACTGCCCCTCTCCTGGGACTGGGGAGGCTGGACCGGGGTCCAGGCCATTTCTGAGGGCGTTCTAAGGAGCTACAGCCACAAGCCACATCCTCTGTGACCCGGAGCACTGAACCTCCTTGGTCCTTGGCTGAGACGGCATGGGTGTTCCTCAGAGTCTTTGGCAGTGTTTGCAGGAAGCACCGTGCGTGCATCCCACCACAGACCCTTGACCTCACGTGCTACCTGTCAGCTTCCTTCTTGCCCATTTCTGTAGAAATAGGGGTCATTGGAAAGAATCACAGGGCAGTGATGGAAGTACAGCCCCCCATCACAAGTGGGTGACAGAATCAGACACTATGTCCCTCCCGTCATCCAGTTTCAAGGGAAGACCAGGGACCCATTCGTATCTGGTGGCATTGGCACTGGCACTAAGTGTCCTCTCTCGGGGGGCCCATCCAGGACCCAATGAAAGGCGGTGGAGGATGACGGGCCAGCTGAGCGACAATCAGGGATTGCCCCCGCCCCGAGCCCACATATGGTCTTGCTGAGAGCATTGCCCATCCAGGAAGCTGTCTGCTTCCTCTTCACCAAACTCGGGGGAGCAGCCAGACCCCCGGTGCTCCTACCAACGACTTGGAGAGCTGGCTAATTGAATTTCCTCATCAGATTTTGTTGTTATAGGGTGAATTTGTAACTCTTGCCCGTTTCCTCCCCTCAAAGCACTCCATCTTTCTTTTTTTCCCCTTCAATTGCCCAAGTAACATCATGAAAACCATAGAAATCAGAGCCGAGGGGCGCTCACCACAGCCTCCCTCCCTCCTGCCCTCCACACCCAGCCCTGTTTGGTTTTCCTCCACCCTTGGCCCCCTGCCAGACCGACTTTTCTGTACCTGCATCACTGCAGACACTCGGTCCACAGCCTGGCTCTCACGTGACATTGTCTCAGGAGAGTTTTTCCCGAATGACACATGATATCCACTTTAAATGACTGCGAAACGTTCAACGGAGGAGACGCACCTTGTTCAGCTAAGCCAGATCCCTGTTGTTTATACATTTGGGTGTTTCCATGTTTCGTAAGCATAAGCAGTGCTGCCATGAATATATTTGTGCCTGCAGGTATTTTTGTTTGTTTTATTTTCTCAACTTAGTCTGAGAAGAACTTCTGGACAAAGGATATAAATATCTGTGTGGCTTAGTTCCTTCCTAAAAGGGTTCACCTTGCCACCAGCAAAGTTAGCTTAGAGGAGCTTCAACGCAGCTTCGCCAGATTCTGCGCCGCATCAAGCCTTCCCAGTTTCCTTCTGCTTGAGAAAGTATCCACAGTACCGTTCGGCTGTTTTACCTCACCTGCCTCTGAAAACTGTAGTGGGCGGACAGTTTGTATTATATTTGCCGGCACCCTTTGCTTGAATTACTTACTTGCAGAGATTTTAAAAAATACTTATGTTCCCTAGTGGGACAATAAATATGGGCAAAGGCTGTAAACAGACAAAGAGGAGAAAAACCCAAAAAACCATCAATTATATAAAAATATTCATAAGCTTAAAGTAAATGCAAATGTACTTTAAAGTAAAACAATATTTTATCCATAATATGTTTCTATAAAATAAAATCCATAAAGGGTAAAAATAAAGGAGGAAGTGACATCAGGGAAGATGGTGACCTGGGGCACACCAGGGGTCCATCTTCTCCCTTGAACAGCAGTTGCACTGGCAGACGCTACCTGGTGTAACTGTTTTGGAACACAGGAGTCTATCCAAAGGCTTGCACCAGGGGAATGCCTGTGCAGTAAATCAAGGTTAATTTCCCCAGCGTTAGCTCTCCCCATGGTAGCAGCTTCACCACTGCCTCCCCAGGCCCATGGCAGGGAGCCGGGCATGGGCCCCTGGAGCAGCTTGCAGGAGCCAGGGTGGGCATCAGGGCCTTGCCCTGACATTCTGGACCATGTCCCCCAGTACTGGGAGTCTCTGCTGACTGTTGATTGTTGCTTCCGATCATGGGTGCAGACACCCAGGCAAGCCGCTGTCAGTGCCTCCACCACCAGCTGAAGCAGCTTCCAAGGGATTTAAAGGGCCAGAGCCTGTTTCCAACCCCACTGCACCTTTATTTTCCTTTTTTCCCCTTTAGGAGCCAACATTTAAGGACTAGGATGTTCAAAGCAACCACATAGGTGGGGGGATTTAGAAAGCTACCATGTATGCCCGGGGAAGACTCAGGCTCAGGAAAGAGCTGAGAACTTCAGCTTACACCTCAGGCTGATCCCTGATACAGAGGCAGCTGGTAGTAATCAAAATCAAAATCAAAACCAAAAAACCCCAGCAAACCCCAGGCAAGGGAGACTACCTGATTTGCAGAGTCACCATATTATTAGATTCCAACGCCCAATTTTCAACAACAAAAAACCACAAGGCATATAAAGAAAGTATGAGCCCTTCAAAGGAAAAAAATACCAAAGAGAAAGGCCAGATGGCAGACCTACTAGACAAAGACTTTAGTACGGCTGTCTTCAAGATGCTCAAAGAACTGAAGGAAGCATGGAGAAAGCCAGGAAAAGTGTATGAATGAAATAGAACCGGCGCACCTTGTCTTACTGTGCTTTGCTTTATTGCACTTTCCAGATACTGCATTTTTTACAAATTATAAGTTTGTGGCGACCTGGCTTGGAGCAAGTCTGTTGGCACCATTTTTCCAACAGCGCTTGCTCACTTTGTGTCTCTGTGTCACATGTTGGTAGATCTCACAGTAGCTGAAACTTTTCCATTATTACCATATTTGATATGGTGGTCTGTGATCAGTGCTCTCTGATGTTACTGGCGTAATTGTTTGGGGGCAAACTTAGTTGATCAATGTTGTGTGCATTCTGACTGGCCCACCAACCAGCCATCCCCCCGTCTTTCTCCTTCTCCTCAGCCTCCCTGTTCCCTGAGACACAACAGTATTGAAATTAGGCCAGTTAACAACCCTACAATGACCTCTGTTTCAGTGAATGGAAAAGTCACATGTCTCTCGCCTTAAATCAAAACCTAGGAACGATTACACTTAGCGAGGCAGGCATGTCAGAAGCCAAACAGGACAAAAGCGAGGCCTCTTGCACCAAACAGCCAGGTGTGGCTGCAAAGGAGGAGTTCTGGGAGGAAATTAAAAGTGCTTCCCCGATGAACGCATGAACGATAAGAAAGTGAAACAGCCTCGTTGCTGGTGTTGAGAAAGCCGGAGTGGTCTAGACAGAAGATCAAACCAGCCACAGCATTCCCTTCACCCAAGCCTCGTCCTGAGCTGGGCGCTGACTCTCTTCAGTCCTGTGAAGGCTGAGAGAGGCGGGGAAGCTGCAGAAGGGAAGTGTGGAGCTCGCAGAGGTTGGTCCGTGCGATTTAAGGAAAGAAGCCGTCTCCGCAACACGGAAGTGCGGAGTGCAGCGGCGAGTGCTGCCGGAGCCGCCGCGGCAAGTTCCCCCAACCTAGCTTAGATTGCGAGCGAAGGAGGCTGCACTGCACGGCGGACTTTCAGCGCAGACAAAAAGCCTTCCATCGGAAGGAGGTGGCATCTAGAACTTCCATAATTAGAGAGGAGAAGTCGATGTCTGGCTTCAAAAGACGGGCTGACTCTCTTATCAGGGGCTGACGCAGCTGGTGGCTTTAAGTTGAAATCGAAACTCATTTACCGTCTGAAAATCTTAGGCCCCTTAAAAGTTATGCTCAATCTCCTCTGCCTGTGCTTTGTAAATGGAACAAAACCTGAGTGACAGTTTATCTGCTTACAACATGGCTTACTGAGTATTTGAGGTCCACTGTTGAGGTGCACTGCTCAGGAAGAAAAGATTCCTTTCAAAACATGACTGCTCATTACCAGTGCACCTGGTCGCCCATGAGCTTGAGGGAGGTGGACAGTGAGGTGGAAACTGTTTTCATGCCTGCTAATACAACACCCCTTCTGCCATCCATGCATCAGGGAGTAATTTCAAACTTCAAGTCTTCTTATTTAAGAAATACATTTCATAAGGCTGCCACAGACAGTGATTCCTCTGACGGATCTGAGCCAAGTCAATTGAAAACCTTCTGGGAAGGACCCACCATTCTAAATGTCATGAAGAACATTCATGGTCATGGGACGAGGTCAGAACATCGACACTCACAGGAACTTGCAAAAAGTTAACTCCAGCCCTCATAGATGGCTGAGAAATTCAAGACTTGAGTAGAGGAAATAACTGCAGATGTGTTGGAAACAGCACGAGAACCAGAATTAGAAGTGGAGCCTGTAGATGGGACTCAATTACTGCAACTTCATGCTAAAACTTTGATAGATGAGGAGTTGCTTTTTATAGATGAGCCAAGAAAGAGATGGAATCTACTCCTGGTGAAGACCGTGTGAAGACTGTTGAAATAACAACAGAAGTTGTTGTTTTCAAATATTAGGTAAACTTAGTTGATAGAGCAGTGGCAGTTTGAGAGGACTGACTCTAATTTTGAAAGGAGTTTTGCTGTGGATAAAATGCTATCAAACAGCATTGCATTCTACAGAGAAAATATTCATAAAAGAAAGAGCCAGTCAATGCAGTGAACATCATGTCTTATTTTAGGAAAAAGCCACGGCCACTCCAGCCTTCAGCAACCACCACCCTGATCAGTCTGTGGCCATCAACATTGAGGCGAGACCCCACCACCCCACCCCAACTCGAGCAAGCAAAAAGATTATGACTCACTGAAGTCTCAGATGATGGTTAACATTTTTTTAGCAATGAAGTACTTTTTAACCAACGGGTGTGCATTTTGTAAGACATACTGCTGTTGCACACTTAATAGACTATGGTATAGTGTAAACATAACTTTTATATACACTGAAAAACCAACAAATTTGTGTGACTAGCTTAACTGTGATATTTGCTTTATTGTGGTGGCCTGGAGCTGAACCCACAATATCTCTGAGGTCTGCCTGTACCAAAAAATAGAATAAATGGAACCAAAAAGAAATTCTGGAGCTAAAGGGATCAGTAATTGAAATGGAAAATCCTCTAGAGAGATTCAAAAACAGATTTGAGCAGACAGAAGAAAGAATCAGAGAACTTGAAGATAGGACAATTGAAATGATAAAATCTGAGGAACAGAAAGAAAAAAGATTAAAGAAAAGTGAACACCATCTGAAACCTATGGGACACTATCAAGTGAACCAACAGATGCATTATGCAAGTCCCAGAAGGAGAAGAGAGTGAGAAAGGGGCAGAGAAATTATTTGGAGAAATAGTGGCCAAGAACTTCCTTAAAATTGATGAAAGACATGACTATACATACTTAAAAAGCTTGATGGGCTCCGAACGCTGAGAGTTCCACACCAAGACACATTACAGTCAAACTTCTGAAAGACAAAGGATCTTGAAGGCAGCAAGAGAGAAGCAACTTGTCACAAACAAGGGATCGTCAATAAGATCGTAAGCAGATTTCTCATCAGAAACCTGGGAAATCGGAAGGCAGTGAGTTGCCGTAATCAAAGCGCTGGAAGAACTTGATGAAGGTGTTGGTTCATTACATCGTTCCTTGAATTTTATGTGAAAATCTATGGGGAAATATCCCCGTCGTGTTTATTTAAAATGTTCTTAAGTTTTCCAAAATTATTTCTTCAAAATGTTTTCACTAGAGCTAATGGAATAATAGAAATATATATCCCATTTCTACCTGCTCCCCTCTCCATTCCTCCTTCCCATGATGATCTCACATCCTCATTCTCAAGGTAGCTGTTGTAGGAACTCAGAGACTTTTCAATATTCATTCTTCCCCTTCATTTTAGTTTAACAAGCCCCCAATTTTACCTAGTACATTGCTTCCTGGCTAGGACTATATTCCCCAGCTTCCCTTGTAGCTACATGTGGTCATGTTTCTAAGATCTGGTCAATGAGGTGTAAGTGGAATTGTCATATCTATGAGACTTCTCAGAGCCTTCTTTTAAAGGCAAGCCTTTCTCTCCCTCTGTTCTTTCTCCCTCCTGTTGCCTTGCATGTTGACGTGATGGCTGGAGCCCTAGCAACCATCTTGAGCCATGAGGACAAGGGCCAGCTCATGGGACAGTAGAATGGTGATCCAGAAAGAACCTCTGTCCCTGGTAATCTTGTAGAACTTCCATACTGGAATGTTACCTCTGGACTTCTTTTACATACATGAAAAATGAGTTTCTATCTCGTTTGAGTCACTCCTCCCCCCTCCCCAGTTTCTATTACTTACAATCAAACCTAATTCTACCTGATAACAAATATTGATGTTTGGTATTTCCTTCCACATATTTCTCCAGGCCATATAAATATATATACATACAAACACATATACATGTGTGTAATTTTTTTCATGTCTTTTGTTTAGAAATGGAGTTAACTAAATGTCTCTGCTTCTAACCTCAAAAAAAAAAGGATAGCGTAATGCAAATTTAAGAAAAAATTGCAAATTACTTATCATCCTCTAATCAGCAAGGATTTTTAAAAGATGGTTCTCAATGCAAGAAGTGGGAAGAGTGCCCTCCGGCCCTGCTGGTAGGGAAGGAATTAATATAAACTCTCAGGACAATCACTGAGTAACATGCACGAGAGCTTTAAAAATGCTCCTGCACCCCCTTGCAGCAATTTCCCTCCTTAGAGTTATGCTGAGGTTATAACCAGAGCTGCAGAGATCTGTGTCTGGGAATGTTCGTGACTGCCTTGCACGTAACGATTAGAGGCTCACCAGAGGGGACGCATTCACTGAAATATGGAACATCCACAAAAGGGAGCATCGCGCAGTCACTAACAGTGGTGTTCATCAATAACCTTAATGCCAGAGGAAAGCGTGCCCCGCGTAACGTGGAAGAGCAGCCACGCGCCGTACGTGGAGAGGCGTACAAGCCACTCCTGGGAGAGCGCCCAGGAGGAGACATCTTCAACTGCTAATGTCAGGTCTCTGTGGGGTGGCACTGCCGGCAACTCCTCCTCCCTTTCTGTGTTTCCTCTGTCTCCCAGATGACAGTGAACATTATTTACCCAGGGGCGGAGGAGACCAAGTCGGACTTGATGTGATGACAGTAGCTACTGATTGCTCCCTCTGTAACTGATGCCAGTACCGCCTCAGCTCGGAGCCACGGGCCTGGGAAGGCCTTCTCCTGCTGAGGCCACAGAACGACCAGTACCCCGACGGACGCTGCAGCCTGGCCTGTGGCCGAGCATAGAGAAATAAGGGGCAGGGGGAGAAGCAGAGATGACCTTGCTTCCCGTGCCAGATTTCACACGCATCCCTCGATCCCCCACCAGCCTGCTGTCCCGTTTCACAGATGGGAACCACCAGGCCTGGGACCCCTGACCTCTGTCCTCCTTCCCTGGCCATGAGCTGCTTGGGTCCCGTCCAGTCTGTGGGTGAGATTTACATCACAGACCAAGGGCCCTGCTCATGCTGCCAGGGCTCTGCCTGGTTGGAGGTGCATCATAGGTCCTTCACAGCACTGCGTCCCTTTTCTTCAAAGCCACATCTGTTGGCTGCTCAGCGTTGGGGGGCAGTTCAGACCGTAGGGGAAGGGGTCGTCACCAGCCTGTGCCCTGCCCAGGAGGCCTCTTCTCTCAACTGAAGGTCTCTCCCAACGGGACAGAATAGGGCCCTGATCAGTTACTAGAGAGAGAAAAGTGTCCCGTCTCTGGGCCCTAGGATCAGACGAGAAGATGGGATGCAGAGGGTCTCCCAAAACTGCGCCACCCACAGCGGGCGAGCCGGGGAGGGATAGCCTCTGCCGCTGCGGCCGGCAGTGCCCTCGCCTCCGCCAGCCGTCTGCAGCTCCCGGGTCGCGGCAGCTCTACTGCCAGAGGGGCAATCACAGCCCCTGAGCGATGGAGACAGGGCAGTAGAGGCTGGAGAAGAAAAGCTTGTCGGGGCTCTGAAACAGGCTGGCTTGTTCCGATGCCTGTTCAGGTGGCTCCCACACCGCAGCTGGTGCTGGCTGGGAGCAAAAGGCAAAACAAGAAACCGAGGTTAGCCCTGGGTTTCTTCTCCTTCCTTTGTATTTGATTGGGGTTTTTCAGTTCTGAACTGTAAAATCTGAAACTGAAGCCCGAGACGGCTGCCGGGCCCTCAGGAGCAGCCTGGCCTCCTGCTCCAGGTGACAACGACGCCGGTCCTGGGCTGCGCACCTCCTCAGGGCAGCCCTCCTGCCCGCCTGCTGGCGCGGTGCCTGCCCTCGGCTCCCGCAGGGCCCTGGGCACCTGGGGGGACCTGGCCCAGAGGAGCTGTGGATAAAGTGCACCGAGCAGACGGTAATGATGTCCCGGACGTGAGGCTGGAGCGAATTAACCTGTTCCTCCTGCCCAGTGTACATTCCCTGAGAATAGAGACCAGGGTGGGTCCCCAGTGAAGCCCAGGGCCTAGAAGAGGGCCTGGCACACAGTAGGTGCTTAATGAATCCGTGCAGAATAAATGAACCAACAGATGACTTGTCTGACCCTCGGGATGGGATGGGGGAGGGAGTCTGGGAAGGAGACCCATCCCACCTCCCAGAGGTGATGGTCTGGGGTGATTCCGACAGTCTGGGGGTGCATAGAGGAAGAACTCCCCCTCACTGCAGGTTCAGATGGGCAGACAGCCTGATGGGATGCCGTTGGGGGAGGAGGTGTCTCTGTGTCCCACCAAGTGCCTGGGCGTCCCTCCCACCACCCAGTATGGAGGGTCTGAACACTCCCACTTTGGAGGCAGGGAAATGGAGGCCCAGGGAAGTAAAGGGACTTGTCCAAGGTCACAGAGCTGAGAGCAGAGGCAGGATGGAAATCTAGGTCAGCCCAATTCCAAGAGGCCGTGGCCAAGTCCCCACTCCTGCCAGGCCTGAGGCCAGCCTGCTCCGCCTCCCCACCAGGCCTGCTCACCCCTTCCCCCAGGCCTGCCCCATCTCTCCCCACTCCCCCTAGGCCGGCTTCACTCTCCCGCGCCAGCCCCCGGCCCACGTCTGACCCTGGCCCCACCGCCATCTGTCCCCAGGATCTGCAGGTCATCAGCACAGATGAGAGCCAGGTGTTCGTGGCGGTGCAGGAGTGGTACCAGACCGACACCTACAACCTGTACCAGTCGGACCCGAGCGGCGTGCGCTACTCGCTGGTGCTGGAGGACGTGCGCAGCTCGCGGCAGGCGGAGGAGAACGTGATCATCGACATCCTCCAGGTGGGATGCGGGGGCCTGGGGTGTCTGGGGCCCGGTCTCACCCCTCCCCTGCTCCCCCCACCCCAACCCGCCATGCTCTGACTCGGGGCCCTGCAAAGGGCCAGATATTTTCGGCTTTGCAGGTCAAGAGGATACTTTTAGAGCAGGAGAAAAAACTTGCTCTTTTTAATGAAATTCAGAACAGAGGAATGGAGAACTTTGTAATAGGTCTACTAATGAGACGAATGAAATTCTTTTACGGGAGAGATAACAGTTCGCTGAGTTGGGGTTCAGGTTAGTAGTCTCCACCATGGACTTGATCGCCAGCCATCAACTGTAAAGTTGTTCCACTCTAAAGCCAGTGCATGAAAACAGACGGAGGCCAGGTGGCCCTGAGGGACACAGACTGGGGCCCCTTCCCTCTCAGACCCCCTGCCTCTCTGCCTCTCCGCCACCCCAGCCCTGGGCTCCTCATCCCTCTGCCCTCTGTCCGTGCATCTACCATTTGTCTGTCTCTCTCCTGCTCTGTCTTCCTCTTGGCCCTGCACTCTCTCTGAGTGTGGGGCATGGAGCCTCCCCACCTGCGATTCAGATGTGTAAGGACCCTCTCCTCCCTGAGCCCTGCCTGGGGTCCCGCCCCACCTGTGCCCCATTTAAGCCTCCACTTGCTTTCATCATGTGTCACCGAGGGGCTGATGGGAGGCTCTGGGCAGGACTCCTGGCTCGCATGCCGGGCTCCCTCCCCCGGGAAAACACCTGTGCGCTGTGTCATTCTGTACTTGGATCCCACAAATGTCCACCGCACACCTACAGCAGGCCCAGCCTGGACCCCACCTTCCATGGTCTCCCCCTCTGTTCTTGTCCACACTGGAGCTGGGTACGGGGTGGTCCCTCAGCCAGGGTCCAGGTGAGGAGCTGAGGCTCAGGCAAGGCAGGTGGCCAGCCTGCACGTACTGGAAGTAAGCGAGAACACAAGAACTAGCCGGTCTGTCCGCCCAAGTTCCACTCATCCTCCTGGCCAGCACTCCATCCCTCGGCCATTCACCCTTAAGCTCCTCCCTCAGGTCCTTCCCTCAGGGACCCCCCCGCCAGTGGGATCACCTGCAAGAGGCCGTGTGTTCTGGTAGTAAATGCTGGGTGGTGGACCTGCCAGGCTCTGCCATCCCTGCAGAGCTGGGGAGGGCGTCCCGTCTGGGGCGAGTGGAGACTGGGGCAGACATGGGGGGTGTCAGTCGGGGTAGGAGGCGGCCTCTGGGCAGAGCGGGGGCTGTGGTGTTCATCTTCTAGTTGTTAACAGCTGCGAGGAGTCACTCTCCCCAAGAAGGTAATGAATGTGGTCATTTGCTTACAATGAGAACCATTTGTCAGGGTTTGCCTCCCCAGCTGGACGCAGAGGAGCACAGCCATGGCTCCCCGCCTTTTGCTGAGAGCTATACACAGGGCACAGGGTAGGTGGCCTCATCCGGCCTGAAACAGCTCCAAGGGGACCACCAGACATGTCACCCCTGGCATGTCACCCCTGGCTCTGATAGGTGCTCTCACGGCCACTGCGCGGTGCAGGTGTCTGGGAGAACGGGGCGAGGGCTGTGGCACAAGGGCGCCGGGGACGAGGGCACTGCAGGCAGGAAACGTGCACGGCCCGTATGGCCCTTGCAGATATCCGCAGTGCCTGTACCGTGCACCTGGCTCCAGGCCCCACACTCAGGGGCACAGGGAGGAACAGACCACCTCTCATGGAGCTCCAGACTCTACAGGAAGACCAGCTCCCAACAGTGGTTCCCACTTAGTGTGTCATGTCTAGAGGATGCTGTGAGGGACAGTTGGCCAGCCCCAGGGGTGGGAGTCAGGGCGTGCTTCCTGGAGGAAGGGGTGCAGACTGAGTTGAGGCCGAGCAGAAGCCAGCCAGCCGAGGAACCAGGGAACAGCAACCCATGCCCAAAGACCACAAAGTGGGAGTCCTGGGGAGCGGAGGGAGTCCACAGTGGGAGGCCTGAAGCTGGGTGCTCTCACAAATGACTTTGCTTCTGTGAAATGTGCCTAGCGGGGATCACAGGTAGTGGTTACAAGAAAAGCTCTGGGTCCTGATTGCCTGGGTTCAAATCCCAGTTCTGGTACATATTTGCTGTGTGACCTTAGGCAGGTTACTTAACCTCTCTGTGCTTTGGTTTCCCCATTGTGAAACAAGGATGACAGTAGTACCTTCCTCAGGGGGCTGCTGTGAGAATTCGAATCACCGTTTCTGTTAAATACACAGAGCAGCACCTGGTGCTAAGTCCGTGCTCAGCAAGCTCTCAACTGTTTTCCCAGCACTTGCATTTTCTGGGGATTCGAGATAATCTGCGGGAGGGATGTGGCCTAGAGTGTCCAGGAAAAACGTCTCATCCCAGATGTAGGGGAGGCTCATGAGCGGCCACCTCTGCAGGGCGGGCCCCTGTTCCAGGCAAGACAGCACACCTTTTCTGGGTGCATCTGGAAGAGAGCTGAGGGAGCATCCCAGCCTTGTTCCCTGACCCCCAGAAGCCCTGGCCACAGTTGGGAGACAGCCATTGTAGGGGGCTGAGTGGGGGCCCCGAAAGATACAGCCACATCAAATCCCTGGAAACTGTGACTGTGAGCTTGTTTGGAAGAAGGATCTCTGCGGCTGTCATTAAGTAAAAGATCTGGAGACGAGACATGCTGCATTAGCCGGGGGCCCTCAATCCACTGACCTCATAAAGATCCTCATAAAGATCAGAACAGGAGATGGACACACAGGGAAGAGGGCCGTGGAAGTCACAGCAGAGGCTGGGGAGATGTGGCCACAGTCCAGAAACACTGGGGCCACCTGGAGCTGGAGGAGATGAGGAAGGAGCCTTCCCTGGAAACTTCAGAGGGAGGGCAGCCCTGCCAACACTTTGACTTTGGACCTCTGGCTTCCAGGCTGTGAGAGGACAACTTTCTGTTGTCTTAAGCCACCAAGTTTGCCATGTTCTATCGCAGCCAGGAAATTCACACAGCCGTGGGGAGGGCAGTTACGTGAAGTGAGCACATCAGTGTTGGGAGCCAGGGCGTGGCTGATCAGGCGAACCCCAGGGAAACTCAGCCCACACCTCCCCTCTCTCGGACGGGAGGGTCCATGCTATTTACTGCTGAATGTTTTCATGGAGACCAGTTGGGGTATGCAGTAGCGCTTTCCGAATAAAGCCAGCCATCACTGGGCCAGTCAGCGTCCTCTCTGCCCCTAGGGGAGGCATCTGCACTCAGTGCTGGGCAGGCCAGGTGCCCACCCAGGTGATGCCCCAGGTGAGCCAGAGACAGAGTGGTGAGTGAGAGAAGGGGCTGTGTTTCTCCATTCCCTGGGGCTGTCCCCCGCAAGGACCATCCCGAACCATCCCCAAAGCTTTGTCCATGGAGATGACGGCCGGACCCCCACCCCAGACCCCACCCCAGGCAGCAACGTCCTAGCAGACGACACAAGCAATGGCGGATGGAGGTTGGCAATCAGCAGAGGGGAAGATTATGCTGGATGCTCCAGGGGGCACCCTGCAATTGCAAGAGTCCTCAAGGTTGGAAGGAGGGTCAGAAGGAAGGTCAGAAAAATGCATGAAATCATGGAAGAGTGACCAGGGAGATGCTGTGCCGCTGGCTTTGAAGATGGAGGAGGGATCGCAAACCAAGCACCTCAGGTGCCTCTAGACACTGAGAAAGGCAAGGACGCAGCGTCTCCCCTGGAGCTGGCGGAGGGGACCAGCCCCGCCGACACCTTGCTTTTAGCCCAGTGGGACCCATGCTGGACTTCCGACCTCCAGAGCTGTAACATAACTCACGTGTGCTGCGTTAAGCCCCTCTGCCTGGATCACTCTGTTGGAGCAGCACTGGAACTGCTACCCCGTTCACTGTGTGTCCGTCCCCTCGGGGTCCTCCTGGGCGTGCTCCTCATGTGCTGGGCACTTGGCCAAACTGTGCATCAAAGATTAGGAGAGTACCAACCTCCTGGAGTCTGGGGACTTGATGAGGTGGCACTCAGTAACTCCCTTGACTACCACGTAGAAGACTCTTATTAACTGTGTGTTACCACTCAAATCCTAAGCATAACCCTCGGCCATGGAACCTCAGGTAAAACTCATAACATCCTGAGCCTCCGTGCCACCGGCTCACCACGAGAAATAGCGACATCCTATTGACAGAGTAGCAAAGGCTGCTTTGTGCACACGGGGGCTCTCAGGAGCTCAGGCCACACCAGCGGGGCTCAGTTACTGGGTCCAAGGCCTCCCTGCCCAAGGAACTTCCAATTTGGATCCCCTTTATTTCTTTTTCTTGTATAATTGCTGTGGCTAGGGCTTCCAATACTATGTTGAATAGAACTGGTCAGAGTGGGCATCTTGTCTTGTTCCAGATCCTAGGGGGAAGGCTCTCAGCTTTTCACTGTCGAGTATTCTGCTGGCTGTAGGTTTGTCATAAATAGCTTTTATTATGTTGAGGTATGTTCCCTCTATACCCACTTTGGTAACAGTTTTTATCATCAGTGGCTGTTGAATTTTATCAAATGCTTTTTCTGCATCTATTCAGATGATCATGTGGTTTTTGTCCTTTCTCGTGTTGACGTGGTATATCATATGTTGCATATGTTGAACCATCCTTGTGTCCCTGGATGAATCCAACTTGATCATGGTGTATGATCTTTCTTATGTGCTGTTGGATTCTGTTTGCTACTATTTTGTTCAGGATTTTTGCGTCTATGTTCATCAATGATATTGACCTATAGTGTTTGTTTCTGGTAGTGTCTTTGCCTGGCTTTGGTACCAGGGTGATGGCGGCTTCACAGAATGAGTTTGGGAGTGTTCTCTCCCCTTCAGTCTTCGGGAAGTTTGAGAAAGACTGGTGTGAGCTCTCCTCTGTCTGTCTGATAGATCTCCCCAGTGAGGCCGTCTGGTCCGGACTTTTGTTTGCAGGAGGGTATTTTATTGCTGATTCTATTTCACTTCTGGTGATCAGTCTGTTCAAATGGTCTGTTTCTTCCTGATTCGGCCTTGGTGGACTGTATGTTTCTAGAAACTTGTCCATTTCTTCTAAGTTACCCACTTGATTGCCACGCAGCTGTTCCTAGTGTTCTCATGACTTTCTTGTGTTTCTCTGGTGTTGGTTGAATCTCTCCGCTTTCTTTTCTTACCTTGTTTGTCTGTGCGCTCTCTCTTATCTTCTCGGTGAGCCTGGCCATTGCTTTGTTAATTTTGTTTACTCTTTCAGAAAACAAGCTCTTGGTTTGATTGATTTTTTTTTATTTTTTTAAAATCTCTGTTTTCTTTACTTTCTCCCTGATGGCTCTGACAGTCGTCTTGAAGTGAGCCGTGCGGGGCTCTGATCAGCGTCATCGTGTTCATTTTAAGCCCAGCTCCAGGGTCGGTTTGTTCCCATTTCCTGGAAGCCAGTTCTAGGAATTGTGGCAGCGTCTGTCACGGCTGCAGTCTGGTCATCTTGTAGCTACTTTCTTCCGCCTGGTGGGGGTTTCAGGCCCTACACGACGGCTCAGAGGAGAAGGCTCAGGGCGTGACCTATAGCCCTTGACGGGGAGCTAAAGGTCCTCGACTTTGTTTAATGACTAAACTATTATTTTGTTTTGCTTAACTCTTTCCCCTTGTTCCTGTATTTTCTTATTTCTCTGATTAAACTTACTCTTTGACTAAAGTTTTTCTACAGACAAGAGTCCGGCAGAGCACAAGCTGGATGGGGAGCCTGTCCTGGGAAGGCCCCGCAGGGTCCTGCTCCGTCTCATGTGCAGTCAGCCTCAGCGCCAGCTGCTGTCGGGGTGAAGTGAGGCCGTGCACCCAGAGCTCCGAGCAAGGGCTGGCCCGGCTCACACCACCCTTCTTGAACCTCTGTCCCAGGTCCGAGGGGTGAAAGGAGTCTTCCTGGCAAACCAAAAAGTCGACGGAAAGGTGGTGACGCTTATAACCTACAACAAAGGCCGAGACTGGGACTACCTGAGGCCGCCCAGCACGGACATGAACGGAAAACCCACCAGCTGCAAGCCAGTAAGTGTCCTGCCCGCTTTGCACATCTCCCCTGGGGTGGGCACTAGACGTTACTGCAAGACCTGGGGGTCAGAGGCGCTGACATCTGAGAAGGACCATCTGGGAAACACGAACCTCCTGTTTCTCTGGGCATGGTGGAGAGGGTTGTGTGAAACACCGCCCTTTACAGGAGGCGTAACTGGCGGTCAGAGGGGGAGTGTATCACTCAGCTCCTGACACAGCAGTGCTGTGTAACAAACCACCCCAAACAATAATCGCTGTCCTGCAGCTCTGTGACAGGCTGGGCTCGCCCGTACATGTGGCTGGGCAGTTTCGGAGGGGATCTGTGTGAGTGTAGGCGCCCGGTGTCTTGGCTGCCTGAAGGGTGGGAGGGCTGAATTACCCTTTCCTTTTTCATTCAGCAAAGTCCTGCTGATAACTGAAAACCCTGCCTACGTGTCCCCTCCACTGAGCCTTCACGGGGCACACTTGCTTTTGTTTCCTACTGGTCTCACAGTCCAGGGCCTTGCTCTGGGGATGGCCAACCCCATGCCTTGCTCTGCCTCTGTAAATAGAATAATGGCCTATCTTACAGGGGTGTTCATTCAACAGACATGTAAGGGTACCTACTACATGCGAGGCGCTGTTCTGGGTGTTTGGATACATCAACACACAAAACAGCAGAGAATCCTGCCCCTGTGGGGTCTGCCTGAGTCTCTGCAGGGCCCCTGAGGGTGGCAGGTGCCCTTCCTTGCCAGCCCCTGACTACCCGCCCAGGGTCAAGGTGGGGCTCTGTGCCCTCCAGGCAGAGCCTGAGCAGGGACAGCCCCTTGCTCCCAGACTTCACCAACCAGGGGCCTGTGCTCGGCCTCCGCGGAAGCCCCCCTCCGTCTGATAACAGAGGGTGATAGCACCTGCCGACCTATGGGAAGGATAAATTACCTGCCGCCTGTGAAAGCTCTTCTGAGAAGAGAATCACTGTGAAAGGGCTAATTTTTGTATCATCATTGACAAAGTTAAGCCATATTAATCTGTCAAAGCAAGTTTTTGCTAAGAATAGATTCTTGTCTGCAATTACGCAGCTCAGTGAGGAGATGACCTTTCAAGATTTATGTCCCGGCCTTGAAATAATAAAAGTAGGAGCCACCTGGTGGGTGTGTGGCTGTAGGCAGGCACACGGAGAGCCCGATGGTCACAGGGGAGCGAGGACAGGTGCGCGGGACGCCCAACAGGGCACCAAAAGCAGAAGTCACAGCCTTGGCTGGGAGGCTGTTTCCCTGTGTGTGTGGCCCTGGCAGCGGGGGTGGGGGTGTGCAGGGTGGGGCAGGCGAGGTCACTCTTCCCTGACTGTCCTTCCCCCAGCCCCGCATCCTCCCAAGGCACAGGGCAGACGACACTTGAGAGTTGATTTCTCATGAGAAAAGGTGATTCCTGCTTGTTGCAGAATACTTGGAAAATGCAGAAAGGTATCAACAGAGCAGCGAGGTATCGCTGTACCCACGTCGCCCGGAAGCAGCAGCAGTCGGGCGTCTTCAGGCCCCACTGAGTTTCGTTCATGTTAAGAAGTCCTCCGTGGGAGTCCCGACACCTGTGCGATTTCCGAGTCTTCTGTTTCCCTCTCCTCTGGGCCACGCAGGGCCTCCCAGGCCACTCGGCCAGCCCTCCGGCTGGGGCAGCTTCCTGCCAGTGAGGGCGCGAAGGGAGGGCTTACTGGCTAAGCGGATTAGACCTGTTTTCACAGGATGAATCACTCTTGGAAGATGGTTTTGCGTCTGTTGGCATCTGAATTCAGAAAGGAAATCCATTTGTTTTCCTGCCTATGGTTAACTCTTCTCAGACACGAGACTGAGCCATGAAGTGGGGTGTCCAGGGGGGCGGGTGTCCTCGCTCACGCCAGCCAGCAGCATGGTCCACTGGCCATCCGACTGTGTTTGCTGGATGCTTCTGTAGGGCACCTGCAGCTCCTGCATGGAGAAGGGCCGAGGAGGCGGAGCTTCGGGACAGTGTGGCCTCCCTGCTCGGCCCACGTCACACCCACCCAAGCCGGGCCAGGACCCAAACCCTCCCCATCAGGACCAGGCGTTCAGCACCGACTCCCCTGGCACCAGCCTGCCCTGGGGTCTTCCCACTCTTCGGGGGCCACTCCGTGTCTGACTGTGCACCCCGAGAGCAGCCTGGCCCTCACTGCTCCCCGTCCCATCACATGAGCAGGTGCTGAGTGCTTGGGGGTCGGCCCCTCCAGATCTCCCGGCCTGCCCTGCCCTCCATCCGCCCGGACAAGACCCTGCTGGGGGCGTTTATAAGGCCTTGTGTCCACCTGTCAGACACCAGCAGAGCGCTGAGTGCCCCACGCACAGCACCACCCCCAGGTCCTGGACAAATGTGTGAATCCCAAATGCGCAAAGCTCGCCAGCACCCTTGGTTTAAAGCCCTGGCGTTTTTTAATAATGTGCCAAGAAACAAGGAATTTTGAAAAGGGCAAAAGAGATTTATTGTGTTATAATATTTCTGTTTCGCTGAAACAAGTGAAACATGTCTAAACTGAGCCCTGGCACAGCCACCCTACCCTTCTGCCTCCTGCAGAGGGCACAGGCCTTATGGGTGTCCCTCAGCTGCTCCCTTGTGCCCAGGCTACCGCGGTCACCCAAGAGGCCCCCAGTAAAGGTCCTGGACGGATGAATGGATGAATGTGGGCGTGGGCCAGGCAGGCTCCAGGGGTCACTTTCTGCAGCCCCGCTCTGCACTCAGGAACCACCCTGGGGAGCTCACCCTGCCGGCACCCATGCTGGGAGGACCCTCCCTTGGAGCAGCCTCCTGGCTTCCTCCACCAGCAGTCACCTGGCCCAGTGGTCAGCCTCAGAGCCTCCCTCCCACCCTCCTTCCACTCCCCCGAAGTGCTCCTGGCCCTGCCTTCCCACCCAAAAAGCCACAGGAGTGGATTCAGCCTCAGTACTTCTTTTCCTAAGGTCACCTCCCGCCCACGTGCTGACCGTGGCTCCCTGTCTCCCCCTTGCAGCCGGACTGCCACCTCCACCTGCACCTGCGCTGGGCAGACAACCCCTATGTGTCGGGCACTGTGCACACCAAGGACACCGCGCCGGGCCTCATCATGGGTGCAGGTAGGAGGCCGCCATTAAGGTCAGATGAACCTGCGGGGAGCTCAAGGGTGAAACGTGATGGTCGTGGGCCTGGGGCCATGGTGTGTCCATCCACTAGGGGGCGGTGACACAGCATCTCCAGGAGCCCAGATGACACCTCACCCTGCGAGGCGACTGCATGGCCCAGCGCGGGCACGTGTTATGTGCTGGCTAGACGGAAGGGTGAATGGATGGATGGGTGGATGAGTGGATGGATTAATGACCAACTGAAGGATGGGGGAATGGAGGAACCGGATGAATGGATGGGAGCATGGGTGAAAGGGTAGTTGGATAGTTGAAAGAATGGACAGTTGGATGGCCAGATGGAAGGATGGATAACAAAATGTGAAGGCGTACAGAGAAGGATGGATGGTGGAATAATGTGCATCACGGTGGACATTTATTGGTCCCTGAAGAGGGTTCCAAGTTTACTGGGGAGCAAGAGACACATATGCAACTAACATGAAGGAAAAAAAGAAACGTAAGTTATGGTTGTGTCTGTCTACCCCATTAAACTAGAACCTTCTTCAGGGATCACTCAATGTCTGCTGATTGAATAAAACTTTAAAATGATGCTTATCTGCATTAGAAAAACCATTCCCAGTAAAAGCACCTGTTTTAATAGTCCATGGCCAGGCGGCGGCTGGCGTCCGGTTTTCCCTTCAGCTCTCAGCGCCGTGAGCCCCTGCGGGGCCCAGCGCAGGGACAGCCTCTGCCAGCTCTCAGCAGCTCTGGGTCCAGGGAAGGGGCCCTGGAGACCACGGCTATGAGGGGAGGGCAGGCAGGGCTGTGTCGCCATGTCCACAGTTGTCATGGTGACAGTGTCTCCCCGCCACCCACGCCAGGCCCTGACCCTGAGAGGTCAGTTATCCCGACTTTACAGAGGTGGAAACTGGAGCCCAAGGAGAGGGAGGGGCTTGCCCCAACTTGCAAGGCTCCCCATCAGGAAGCTTGAGACCCACCCCACAGGGCTCACCGCTTCGCAGCCCCTCCAAGTCCGCCCCAGGAGGGGCTGCTGTGCCCCTCCCGACCGGGCAGAAACCAAGGCTCTGGGCGGGGCTGCCTGGCCCGGCCACGCATCCAGGGTGTGAAAGGGCCAGGCTGAGGCTTTGCACACCCAGGGTGCAGATGGGGTGAGTGGTAGCCAAAGAGGCAGTGTCTCTGCCTCGTCCCAGAGTGGGGACCCCTGGGGCCAGGGCTCACGGTTTCCTGAACCCAGGGCGCCAACCCTCCATCTGCTGCAGCACGTCTGGGACACGGAGGATTTGGGTCCCGGACCCTGAACTGGACGCCACATCCGGCCCTTCAGCACGTGTACCCCAACAGGAGGCCTGGGCCTGGGGAGGCTCTTGGAGGCTGGATATGAAAAAGTGAACGAATGAGTGGGTGAACGAGTGAGTGGGTGAATGGCCGCTGGAAAGCAGGAGCAGTCTTCCAGGCAGAGGAGGGAGAGTGCTTTTCAGAACAACCGAGTGGCAGCCCACAAAGAGGCCAGGAGGTGGCAGCCCTGTCGGCGCCGTGGGTCTCCGGTTGCAGGAGACCATGGCTGACAGGGTGAGGGGTCCCGACTTCATCCTGTAGAGAGGGGGCTTTCCATGGGGGAGCGGCCAGAGCAGAGGCGATTGCGGGTGAAACCGTCCAGCTTCTGAGGTTCCTCCCGTTCCCCTGTGCTCCCGGGGTCCTGTTCAGTGGCTGCGATCGGGGCAGAGTCTGCCTGCGTCAGCGATGGGTGTGCACCGCCGAGAAGTCTCACGTCAGCGTCGATTTCAGTGCAGCTCAGGGGCACCAGGGGCCACGCAGGGACGGGCTGGGCCCCCGCGTCGGGCACCTGCAGTCGTGTGGACCCTGTTCCCTGGGCCTGAAGGCGATGGCTTATTTAAAATGGGCTGAAACCCAAATTATGACCAAAGTACAAAAGGCACGGTTTCCAGTATTTCCACCTTGGGCATTTCACTGGACCGTCTGAGCCGCAGCTTCCTCACCTGCAAAAAGAGGACGAACTCATAGACTGGTTTGGGGATCAGGTAGAAAGTGTGGCCTCCAGGTGTGTTTCCACAGGTCATCCTGTCGTTCGAGCAGAGCCTGGACGCCACTGCCCTGGGGCCAGGCTCCATGCCGGGGCCCTTGTACTGGGGGCCTGTCCTCCGGTCCAGTGGACAGAAGCCAGACCCCACAGGTGGATCTAGAAGTGGAGCCATGACTCCAGTGAGGAAGGGAAAGGATGGTTCAAGAAGTAAAGACAGGAACTCTGGCTTCTAACCGCCAGGGTCGAGGAACAGCCGTAGCGAACCCAGAAATAAGCAGGCAGATGGAGGATGCCAGCTGGAATGTTCCTCCTGACTGGGCGAGTCGAGGGCACAAGTCTGCAGAGGCGGGTGGTTAGGACGGGGGCGCCCGTCCCAATTCTGACTCGGACTTTTCCGAGCTCTTGATCTGGGGCGAGCACGGCACCTCTCTGGGCCTCCGTTTCTTCGTCTGTGGAATGGGGATGATCGTCTCTGACTTGGGGGCACTAAGAGGTGTGATGCAGGTGGGGGTCCCTCCCCACCCTCACGACCCGTCCTGGGCCCCCACACACCACCGCCTGTTTCTCGGCTCCTCGTCCAGGCGAGAACCCTCAGGACCACACAGAGCGGAGGTCGCAGCGCCCCCTGGGCTCTGGCCCCGACGGAGTCGTGTGGCCGAGAAAGCCTTGAGGGGCCGTGTTGGGGAGCTCGGAGCACCCCAGCCCCCTCCAGGCCAGGAAAGCCCCCGGGGCTCCCGGGAGACGCTGTGCCCCCCGCCCGCCTGCAGTTCCTTCCTCTGGGACTTGGGGGCCCATCAACCACAGGGTAGTGTCCTGCCATGAGGCTGAGGGGCCTGAGCATCACAAGAGCTGGCCTGAGTCCCACCAGCCAGGCGGGGCTCACTCGGCCACCCCGGGAGCTGGAGGCTCGGCAGCTCCCAGAGGACCGGTGGGGCTGTCCCCTCGCTCCAGCTGCACCTGCAGCCGTGTCTCGGTCGCCAGCAGTGCTGGGCTTGGGGGCCACAGGGTCCCAGTTTCCTCCTCCACCAAGTATGGGCTGGGGTGGATTTTGTGTTGCTGCTTGCTCTGTTGTGACCCTGGGGTCTTAGCCACGCTGCAATCTGGAGGCCGAGGAAGGACAGAGAGGAAGTGCACATTCGGTGAGCACCTACTGTATACCAGGCCCTCAGAGCATGGAAGCGGGTGTGGAAGGCGGAGGCCCAAGGAGACACCACAACAGCCCGGAGGGGACACAGCAGGGAAGCCTCTCTCGGTCACATCCCCCCACGAGCCTCGGTTTCCCCATCCGTAAAGTGAGGGCACCAGCCTCTGTTTTCCTGCAGAGCCTCCCGCTGTGACAGCCTGTGGAGGTGCTCCGTGAATTTTCCCTTATTTCCCCCCCGTGCCTGTGAGGTGACTGGCAGCCTGACAGCCTTGGTAGACAGAGCAGGGAACACAGACATCACACACTGAAATCACAGACTGCACACCTGCCTGCGAGGTTGTGCTGACCCCGCAGCCTTCGCTGCACCGCCTCCGTGTGTGATGCGTGTGTCCCGACATCTCTGCTGGCGTCTGGAATGATGGGAAGATGAAGGGCGCTCCTTCCTTCCTCTACCCGCCCCCGCCCCAGGGCTGCATTCAGTCACTCAGCTCCCTCGCTGCATTCAGCAGCCATTCAGCAGCCATTCCTCCGCACCTTTCGGTGACCAGAAGGGTAGAAGAGAACCCTGCCCTCCGCGCCACCTCCCCTGACTGGCCTCCCCTCCCACCTCCATGCCGTTGCCAAGGCCGGTCCCTCTGTCCGGCAACCCGCCCCTTTCCCTTGGCCAGTGGCATTTTTCTTTCAAGGCACAGTGTGGAGGTCACTTCCTGCAGGAATCTCTCCTCGATTCCCCTCCTCCCCGGGGCATCAGGCTCACCTGCTCTCACAGGTCCTCGGGCATCCTGGCTCTGTGCACAATTGCAGGGCACCCTTCTCCTTCCCCAGCTGGACCGAGACCCCCTTGGGGCAGGTGGTCACTCAGCTCAGACTCCCGACAACTTAGCACAAGGCCGGGCAGAGAGCAGGCGCCCAGCAAGTGCTGATGTGTAAATGCAGGCGTGAGTGAGAGGGCAGCACTGATGAGGAAGAGACAGATGTGTGGATGGAGGGGTGATGAATGGGGGATGGATGGATGGATGGATAAATGATTTGGTGGTTGGTTGGACCTCAAAAACAGCAAGCAGGCACACAGACCCTCTGCCACTCTGCTTGAACTCCTTTGCCTCATCTGTTTGAGGTTAATCCATCTCCGTTGGGATTTTCCGAAGACATCTAAACTGGCTCTGCATGAGATACTCCTGAGAGTACCACATGAATAAGGCTTCAAAGGGCAAGTGATGGAGAGGCTGCCCAGATCAGGGGCCTCTGGGGCTCCAGGAGAGGGTCCAGAACGGCTTCCATGTCATAGCAGGTCCCCTTCATCCTGGCAGCTCGGGCCCCTGGTCCCTGCCACTGTCCCGCAGTCACAGCGGAAGCTGCCAAATCGGACCCATCAGAGAACCCTGTTGTCCGAGATCCGGCCCGGGAGGCTGTGGAGGGGGCCTGGGCCATCCTGCAGCTGCGTCTTCAGGGCTGACGGTGTTCTTTCTGTCGAAGTCCTTGTGGCCTCAGTCTCCTCACCTGCAAGCTGGGTTGCCTTGGGTACTGAGTGGGGGTTCTCACTCTGGAATCACCCTGGAATTAAGTCCCAGCCCCACAGAGTGGTCTTCAAGGCCGGTGACCCACCTGCCGGCCCCATGCAGTCTCCAGTGAACCAGGACCAAGGAGAAGCCTCCTGACTGCCCAGCCGGTCTGGTGCCCACCTCGCCGTCCTCCCAAACATCCCCTCAGCAGATACTTAGTGAGCACCTACTGTGTGCTTACCCTGCCTCTCCCCTGGACCTGCCTCTGGCCCCCCTGCACCCGGCCGCCAGGGGGCTACCTCCAGATGCGAGCCCAGCCCTGTCCTGCCCCCGTTGACAGCTCATCAGGGGCTGCTGTGCCCCTGCGCTGGCCCACCTGGCCTGGGTCCTCCTAGCCTGTAGCCTGTCCCCAACCACCTCATGATACTTCTTTCTTTCTTTTTCCTTTGTTTTCCTTTTTTTTCTTTTTTTTTTAAACTGGCTTCAATTTTTTAATTATTTTTTGAGGCATAGTCCGTTCACACCACACTTCTTACTCCTGAACCACACTCATCACCCGAGAGGCCCCTGAAGCCCCCAATCTCTGTCTACACCTGGGCTCCACCAAGCTGTCGGAGGCTGGCTTTCTAGGGGCAAGGTTAATCCTTCACTAGGACCCATGACAGCAGGCCCATCTTAGAAAAGGCGGGCAGAAGGGGCCAGTTGCCGGGTGGCTTTGGTGGTGGGAGACGTAGACCCAGGACACACCGGCCCTTGTGTGGGGATTTGTCTGCTCTCAGACCTTGGTAGCGGGGATTGCCGGCTGAGCCTAAGAGCAGCCTTGCCTCTCTTATTCCGGACCAGGGAACCTGGGCTCCCAGCTGGTGGAATATAAAGAGGAGATGTACATCACGTCGGACTGTGGGCACACCTGGAGGCAGGTAAGGGGGCGGGGAGGGGCCTGGCGCTCTCCCCGCGCTCACCCCGCGGCACTCCCGGGAGGCTCATCTGTTCTCTCATCCCCTCCCCGCTAAAGACACACTTCTTCCTAGTCCCCAGCCTGAGGGGCAGGACGCAGCTCCCTTCAGCAGCTATGACATCGCTGACTGTGACTAGAAAGCCCGGGCCAGGCTGGCCAGACCACCTTGCCGCTCTGGGAGCGTCTGCCCCTGGAGAATTCCAGACCTGACGCATCTGCACACAGTCAGACAGGTTACCGAGAATGTCAGATCAAAGGGAACACGTGCCCGGGACGGGGTGGCGGTGCTGTCCCGGCAGGAAGCCACGCGGGGACTCGGATGCCTGGCTGAGCCCTGAGCCCGGAGGCCGGGAAGTGGGGGCCGTGGACAGCCCCCAGGTTTACAGCGGGGGCAGCTGCTGGGTGGACGGCAGAGGCATGGGGGGAAAGAACACGGGGGAAGCGCCAGTTTCGGGGATTGAGGGGGCCACTGTGAGTCTGGGCTGGGACTCCTGGGAGATGTCCAAGGGGCGACGATTTGATGTTCTGTGTGACCCAAGAAAAGAAAAGTAGGACGGGGGAAGACAGGAGAGAGCGGTTACGCAGGACACGGCCCCTCCGTGCGGCCGCCACAGGCAGCTCAGATTCTTGGATGGGGGGGGCCGGTGCCGCTGGAGGTGGGTGTCCCGCAGGACAGGGCGGCCGTGGGAGGGGAGACCGACGGTCCAGCGCGCCCTGTGCCATCCAGGCAGCCCAGGAGCCGGACCCAAGCGCTCCGCCCCAGGCCAACTTCTTAGAGTGACAGTTTCTACTTAAACACTTAAGAAAATGCGCTAAATTTTTGTGTGTGTCTCCCCTTCCGCTGGTTGTAAGAAGCTCCATTTTTAGGTCAATGTTCTGCACACCTGAGTGCCCCACTCACAGCCCCCCTCCCAGGTACTGGGCAAATACGTGAATCCCCAAAGCACGAAGCTCGCCAGCACCCTTGGTTTAAAGCCCTGGCGTTTTTTAATAATATGCAAGAAACAAGGAATTTTGAAAAGGGCAAAAGAGATTTATTGTGTTATAATATTTCTGTTTCACTGAAACTAGTGAAACATGTCTAAACTTTCTTAAAGGTCACCACCTGCCCATTTTTTAGAGAAATCACCCTCCCTTATTAGATTTAATAGACTGAGTGAAACAGAAGAGATGTAATTTGGTAGAAACTGCCTGTAAGGTACTCACAGTGACCACTTCTGTCCAGCAATCTGCCTAGACTTCAGACTTGGGGACTTGTCAGAGTTAAGTGGGAGAACGTCTGTTCAGGGCTGCTCTGTGGTGCTCGGCCCTTCCGCAGAGATGGGGGTGAGTAGGGGGCTGGGGCTTGGGTGCCTGGTGGAGGAGAGGAGGGGCACCCACGTGTGGGCGTGTGTGTCCGTGGAGGGAGAGGTGCTCCAGCTGGGTTTTGGAGTTTACTTGGGGGCAGGAGGCAGAGGCCAGGGTGGGACAAAGGCACAAAGACCAGATGAGCTGGTAAGCTCAGGCTGGCTCGTCAAGGATGCAGTGAGACGTGTTTGAGAGGAGAACTCTCAGAATGTGAATTATGAGTGACAGTGTGTATGCTGCTTAAGGGGTATAGCATTTTAAAGACATGACTTCCTTGGGATGATCAATAAAAAAAAAAAAAAGCCAGAAGACTATCAAGGAGCTCCCTCTAGAACTCAGGGGTGGAGGAGGTAGGAGAAGGGAGAGGTTGGGGGACCTCCTGTCCCCTTTGCCCTGCTGCCTGGGGGCTGGCCGAGGCACAGAAAGCCATAGCAGTGGACATGCAAATGCCCTGCGACCGCTTCTGGGGGCTGGAGCCCCCTTTCTCCAGAGTCCCAAGCTAACGAGAGTGGAATTGCCTGTGGGGGTGCCCTGGGACCTGAGGGGCACCTCGTCTTCCCAGTGGGTGGTTGGTGCAAATGACTGCTGTCTGTCCTTAAGGGAGGAGGGTGCCAGGGACCCCAGGATCTGAGGGCAGGAGGGGGTTGTGCACACACTCGGGACCATGACCAGCGAGTTCCCAGAAGTAAATCCTGCTTGGGAACAATCAGGCTTTAAGAACCCACTTCGGCTTTCCTTTCACTGCACAGCACCTGACGATCTCCCCCGGAAAGAAGCGGGTTGGGCTCCAGTGGAGTGGGAAAGAGGGCTCCCACTGGGCAGGCAGAGGCTTCTGCATGTTCAAAGGCAGAGACAAGCTTGCCCGCTGTGTGTTTTGTGTCTCTGGTACCACATGGCAGGACCCAGCGTGGTTTCCATCACCCAGGACCCAAACAGAGGGCCTGAAACACTGGGTCTATTTGACGGGTGGACAGATGAGGAGAATTGTGAAGTTCTTCCTCACTTTACCCTAAATCTGCATGATGTCACCTCCCTCATCCAGGAAACGCTATCTCTGTTAATGTAGCCTCAGACAGCACACTTCTCTGGAGTAGCTTCCAGAGCCTAGGACAGAGAACACAGGCACACCACCTCCTCTGACTCCCTGCAGATGTGCCCATGGAGTCTGGTGGGAGTGAGTGCTGGCAGGGGATCTGGGAAGCACCCAAGTTAGTGCTCTGAACCCCAACTCCAGCCTGAGACCTCATCACATGAGACACAGCTCCTCCTCCCACTGAACATGTCCTGCTCAGGAGCCCACAGGCTAAGGGTCATGGTGGAAACAGCAGGGAGTCGAGTCACAGACCTGGGGTCAACCCGGGCTCTGCCAACTATCAGCTGTGTGGCCTTGGGCAAGTCACTGTGTGTCTCTGAGCCTCTGGTCTCTCTTTGGAAAGTGGGGAAATAACCCCCGAGCATGGTTGCCATTGAACAAGACAGTGTACATGCAGTAGAGGTCCCCGTGCCAGCCAGCCACCCCCGCCCCTCCGTCTCCTCTCCCCACCTCGCAGACACGTTTAAGGGCAGGGCTCACAGATGGCCAGACCTCCTCTGCCCTTTTTTAAGAGGAGCCTCTCCTCCTTAGTCAAGTCAGAAGTGTGTCCTGGAGAAATTTTGTGGGCAGTGGGAAAGCCAGCAAGATGATCAGAAGGTGGAAGTATCTGCGGAAGAGCTTTGCAGCCAGGGAACAGCATGTGCAAAGGGCCTGAGGCATGTTTGGGGAAAGGAGACCAGGGTGGCTGGGGTACAGGGGTGGGGTGGGAGAGAGGTGGGCAGGGGCATCTCCTAGAGCCCCGAAGGCCATGGAAAGCTTTGGGTGTGATTCTAAGGGCCATGGGGCCGTTGGAAGGTTCTGGTGGGGTTGAGAGGCATGGGGGTGATGGGATGTCGGGGCCGAGGGCTTGGCCTGGGGACACCCACAGGCTCTGCCGAAGTTTCATATTCCCAAGATGTGGAGCCTCTGCTCTGAGTCCTCCCCGGGTGCCTCCTGCTGGCTCCAGACATTCAAATAAAAAAGACTCAACATGAAGAACAGGGAGAAGATGCCAGTTAGAGACTTCAGAACGAGACCCCAGGCAGCTGACCGATGAGCGTGCTGGCCCTGGCGAGGGGCTGGCTGGGCCGGGTCCCGGCTCTGCCCCGACTCCTCCTGAGGTTCCCTGCATCCCTGCCACCAAACCTGCAGGCCCTGAGCGGCTGGACGGGGTGGGAAGTGGACTTGTGGTGGTCAGTGGTGGGGCCACTTCCTGTAAGGGAGCTGCAGGGCGAAGTGACAAGGTGCCCCTCCCCAGGTGGGGTCAAGACACATGCTTGCCAGCTAGGTACTTGTGCTCATGGAAGATCTAGGGGGTCCCCTGTGTCCTGACTGGAGAGCCAAACCCAGCTCTGCCACCTGCCAGCTGGGAGACTTTGACTCCCCAGCTGCTCCAAGCCTCAGCCTCCTCGTCTGTAAAATGGGACCCCAGCCCACGACTGTTTGCAGACAAGAAAGACCATCAGGCCGGGCCGCTCAACTTTTGTCCCCTGAGGACTTGGCAGAGATTCATTTATTCACTCACTCATTCATTCATTCATCCCACACACACTTCCTGCTCACAGGCACCCCAGCTGTGAGCTGAGCCAGGTGCTGGGCCACAAAGAGGACTCAGAGGCAGGCCCAGCTTTTGAGGGGCTCCCTGGCTGGAGGAGACGATGACAGATTAGTGCAGCAAGTGCTGGGGCAGGGGGCCCAGAGATGCCCCCCCCCAGCATGGCATCCAGGAGGGCTTCCTGAAGGAGGTGGCACATGAACCGAGTCAATGTCGAATAGAGATTTGCCTTTCTGGTGATGCTTATCCTAAAGGCTTTTCTAAGTCCCACTACTGCTTTCTCATCCTCACGCCATGGGCCTTTGTGGTGCATGGGTTTTTCCTAAAGGCAGGACCCCCCAGTGTCTATTTGCAATTTTCTCTCTAGTCAGTGGTCCAGAGGTTGCCATCATCATGCATTCGCCCCGCGTGCACTGAGTCTGGGCTGGGAGAGCATGGGGAGCCCTCACACCAGCCCTGCCTCAAGGAGCTGGCCTCCTGCGGTCCCCCAGCCGGTGTGTAGGCAATTCTGCCCCTGGCGAGTGACCCTAACCCTGAGCGGCCGCTGACCCTCGCCAGGGTCCTGCCCTCAGAAGGCTGCCCGCTCTCCTCTGCAGGTGTTCGAGGAAGAGCACCACATCCTCTACCTGGACCACGGTGGCGTGATCGTGGCCATCAAAGACACCTCCATCCCCTTGAAGATCCTGAAGTAAGGTCCTTGGGCCCTGAGCTGGGTTGGGGGAGGGCGGGCTCTTTCTCTCCACTGGGAACCCCTCAGAACTTTCCCCAGAATGGCTGCCCCCGGGGCCCCAGGACCATGGCACTAAGCCCCATCAGGGAGGTGGGTAGCAGCAGGCTCTGTAAAGCCCACTCCCAAAAAAGGCTGCTCCTGGCCAGGCCCGGGGAGACCAGGAAACAGGGGATGATGACAGCATGGTCAGGTGGGCCAGAGAGAGGCCGCCCTGGGGGAGCAGGGGTCTTCCCAGAGGAGGTGACTTTTACAAGACAGGAATCAGTTAAGTGTAAGGAGGTGGGGTCAGACAAGGAAGCCAGCAGCTTGTGCCCAAGGGAGAGTGGGTTTGGCATCGCTTCAAACATCTGAAGGGCTGTTGTGGAGAAGAGAGAGCAGGTGTGAACTCTGGACTCCAAAAGCAGAGTTGGGGAAGCTGCTGGGAAGGCAATATCACTTTAGTCTGAAAAAGAGCTTTCTGCACAGCAAGCTGGTGACATTGTGGTGTGCCACACAGGGAGGCAGCCCCTGGGCTGGGCTCGGGCATTGGGTGGGGCTGACCTGGGTGTTTCCAAAGCCCAATAACTCTGCGATCCAGAGAGTACAAAGCAGCTCCTTGGCACCCAGGACTCCTCGACTGTGGTGTCACTAAGCAGAGGTGGACACCACCTGGTGCCGGCAGGTGGCTGCTGTGACCTCCCAGGAGACAGTGAGGTCAGGGATCTAGTTGTGGCTGAGCCACTGGACTGGGCCTGGGGTCAGCCACTGCTGCCACCTGTTCCCCCAGATACTTCATCTGGACAGCTCTGGTCCCTGGGCAAGGGCAGGGCTGGGTCTGGCAGGGCAGTGGGTCCTGGACATAGGATGTGTTCCCACCTGCCCAGAAGTGGTGACTCCCCGTCTCCTGGCAGGTTCAGCATGGACGAGGGCCTCACCTGGAGCACGCACAACTTCACCAGCACCTCCGTGTTTGTGGACGGGCTGCTGAGTGAGCCGGGGGACGAGACGCTGGTCATGACGTGAGTGCCCACGGGCGGTGGGCAGGCAGGTCAGAGCCGAACCCCAGGCGGGCCATGGTGGAGGGCCATCTCGGGCCTTACTGCTCTAGGCAGGTTCAACACTGACCCACAGCCTCCCTCCCCATCCTCCTCACTCTCACCTCCATCTTCACACCTGCTTCCTTATCTCTTACTGTCCACTGTTTCCTCTCACCTTCAGCCACTTGCAGGTTGCTGTTCTGTCCCTATTCAGGGACATTGGTCACCTGCCCACTATCACCTGATGAGGGGTGGGACCAAGAGTCAAGGGTCGGCTCTGGATCACTGCCCATCCGACCTTTTGAGATGATTAAGGTGGTGCTGATGGTGATGATGAAGGTGGTGATGGTGATGATGGTGGTGATGATGATGGTGGTGATGATGCTGGTGGTGATGATGGTGGTGATGATGCTGGTGGTGATGATGGTGGTGATGATTATTGGCTGTTGGCACCTGTGAAGGACTTGTGTGCACGCTGCACAGACTGGACCTGAGACCCAAATGGGCCAGTGCAGGGCAGATCCAGGCTGTGAGTCCAGCCCCATGACCCTGGCCCAGATCAAGGGCATCCCTGTTTGGAGGATGGGGCATCCCAAGGCCAGGAGCAGAGCCTGAGCAGGCAGGGACTGAAGGAGGCACACAGAGGGCTTGACCGTGCTCTGGGGCCTGGTTGGGGAGAAAAGGTGCTCAGCCAGAAACTGGAAATGAGAGTCTGCCTGTGGAAGTCCTCTCCTGGGCGATCGGCCCTCCTGGGCACGTGTTCAGGCAGAGCTGACCTCTGCATTTCTAACAGCCACGCCCATGCCGTGGCGCCTGCTGCACCTGGTGCGGAAGAGCGGGCCCCGTGCACCCTGCTTGCCTTTTACTGATGATGCTTGAACTGGGGAGAACAGTGTCCCCCAAAATTCGCATCCACCCAGAGCCTCTGGATGTGACCATAGTTGGAAATAGGGCCTTTGGGGATGTGATTAGCTGCGAAGAGGTTGGTCACACAGGAGTAGGGTGGCCCTAAATCCAATGACTCGTGTCTTATACGAAGAGGAGAGGACCCAGCCAAGCGGAGAGAACGTCGTGTGAAGACAGAGGCAGAGGCTGGGACGATGCGGGCACAAGCCCGGGAGCCCCTGCGGCCCAGCAGCTGGAGGGAGCAGAAAGGAGCCTCCCCTGCGGCCTCCAGAGGAAGCCCGCTCCGTGAATACCTAAATCTCAGATTTCCGGCTCCAGAACTGAGATGTTTCTGTTGTTCGAAGCAACTGTTTGTGGAAATTAGTTATGGTGGCCCCAGGAAGCCCCACAACGCCCCAGGGACTCTCCCCCTTGTAGCTGCCCAAGGAAGACCCAGGGCCCCTGACGCTGGGAGGGGACCCGGTGCTTTGGACGCCTCGGTCTCAGGTTGGCCTTCCAAGTTACTCCCCCTCCTTCCTTTGAGCAGACTTTGAGGAAGCTTCCTGAGGGCTGGCCTCGGTCTGAGTCCCCAGCCCAGGAGGGCCAGGACAGCTGGTCCAGGGTGGAAGGGAGGCGGGCCTCCACCCGCTGACCGAGTCCTCCCGGCTCCGCACCACAGCCGAGGCCGTGAGGCCGGCCCTTCTCCCGTCCTTCTAGCCTGGCCTGCAGCGTGCTGCCCTCTGTTCTGGGCACCAGGGACCCCGAGGACCCACAGGGCTGGTGGCCCAGGGGGCAGGCCAATCAAATGTAGCAAAGAGCAGCACTGTTTCCCTAACGGGGAAGTTGCTGCTACCACAGGACCAGCGGGTGGGGCGGGCGGTTATCAAGGCTTCTCAGAATAGCTGACCTTGAACTGAGCCTGGACGAGGGAGACCCAGGCCCAGGGATGAGCTGACACTTGTCCCTCTGGGGTTTTGGACCTAGTTCTGCCTCTGGCTGGGCCCTTCCTAGAGGGGTTCCACCCACTCCCAGTGGAGTGGCTAGGCGCTGCGACCCCTACCCTGCCCGCGCGGCCTGGAGGGGCCCTGTGCCCAGTGGTGGCCGGATTCATTGCCAGGGTTAGTCCCAGTTGGCATCTCCTGTCTGACCTTCCAGCTCACAATGGCCTTCGTGCCCAAGCCCCCACCGACTCCCCCATCACCTGGGAAGAGCTAGGTGCTCACCCTTCTGAATGCCCCAAAGAGGCCCGCTTGGATAAGCTCCCAGGGGTGCCTGGCCCCCAATCTTAGGCTTGAACTGGAGAGAAACTGCCCAGCGTGGACAGTCCCCCCTAGGCCTGCCTCTGCCCCGGGGTTCCTGCGGGTCCCGGGTGAATGCTGCCCCTGGTTGCCCTGGGCGCCTGGGGCGGGGCTGGGAGCATGGCTCTGGAAAGCCCATCACTGAGGGATCAGCGGCCGCAGCTGCCTGTGTGCCCACCACGCAGGCCTCTGGGAACAGCAGATGGAGCAGAGCTGTGTGCAGACAGAGAGCGCGGAGCCCTCTCTCTCCCGGGGCGTTTGAGACAAGAGCTCAGGCACGTCTGAGTTCCTGCCAGACTGGAGTTTGGCTTCGGTGACCCTCCAGGGGGCCTCCCCTGCCACCAGGACCGGGACCTCTGGCCTCCTCCCTGCATCCTCCCCGGGCCTCCCGCAACGAGGGCCAAGAGGAAGTTTTACGGAGCATCAACTGCATGTTATGGATTCGATTTTTACGTTATCTCATTTTATTCTCATAATAGTCTCCAGGGAAGGATTTATCCATCCCCTGCCCCAGAAGTGCTCACTTTTCAATAATTCCGCACCGAGGGAGTGGTGGGAAAGGGGCCCCCTCACATCAGCTCTGCACGGTCCCGGAGAGGCAGAGCTGGGGCAGGGACCCTGGGAAGCTCGCCGTCAAAACCTCGGTGAGGAATCATCACACTTGGAATTCTCCAAACGCCCTGCCTGTGGTTCTCCCTGGACACCGAATTCCTCTCCTCCCAGGCCCTGGGATGTGTTCAACCCTTCAGGACGTCACGTGTTTACTCTCCCTTCACGCTCTGGGGGTCTTCGGGCTGGGAGGGGAGGTGGGAGAGGAAGATTCCAGCCTCGGGCTCTCTGCAGTGTGGCCTCCAGGCTCAGCCTGGACCCTCTGCTGGTCGACCAGTTTCCCAGGACCAGACTCCACAGAGCAGAAGGGAGGAGTGGGAAATACCAGAGGCGATGGCTGGCCTTTGCTGGCTTTGCAGAGGTTGAACAAGTGAGCTGGGTGGGAGGCCTCAGCTTCCCCAGCCGAGAAATGGGCACACTTTCTACCCCAGGGCATTGACCTAGGAGCTGCAGAACATCAAGCCCTTTGTCCCAGCCCAATTTTCACCTCCCACCAGCAGATGGGCAGTTGAGCCCTGGGACACTGAGGCAGAATTCAGAGCCAAGTGCTGCATAACCTTTTAAGTTCTTTTTCCTAAACCATCAGAACTGTTCCTGAAGGCCTCTACTTCACCACACTGCGTCTCCAACCACTAACAAATTCCTTCCCTCTCTCTGTCTGTCTGTCATCTCTCCCTCCCTCCTGACCCTGTGTCTCTGTCTCTCTCTCCTACTGTCCTGTTTCCTGACAGCATTTTCCCAGATGATTCTGTATCCAAATCTGCCCAAACGTCACATCCAAGCTGCCCACAGTGGCCTTCCGAGATGCTTCCCTCAGCATGTCTCACACTTGCCAGCTCTCCAGTCCCCACCAGTGCAGCCTCAGAGGGTGAGGGTCCCCCAGGCCCCAAGCGGGGCTGGGGAGCTCCCAGGCCCTCCCCAGGCTGCACCCACGGAGGGGTGTGGGCTCTTTGAAAGGCGCAGGACTCCTCGTTCAGTCGGCACAGCCTGGCCCAGCTTTTCCTTGTTAATCGTAAAGAAAGAAATAGGCTCCCCTCGGATCTCTTTCATAAAACTCACAGCGAGCCAGGTGACAGATATTTCTCAAAGTATCATCTGAGCTGTTAGGTTTCATAAAAGGATTAGTGAGAGCAACCAAACCAGCCTCTTCTCAGCTCCAGCTGGGAATACAGCAACATAGAGACCTCCCCGCGGGGCCTGTGCCCCAGGCAGGGGCTGTGTTCCACGCTGGGGCTGGAGCAAGCTTCCTGGGCAAAGCTTCACAGCCTCTCAGTAACCAGCCGGGCGGCCGAAGCTGGCTCCCCGTGGAGATGGGCCAAGGCTGTGGCCCTTGACTCAGTCTTCTCATCCATAAGATGGGAATAATAACAGTACATTCCTCTCGGGGGCTGGTGAGGAGGAGGGGGGAGGGTTGAGCACACAGCAATGTGGTTTCTAGACAGCAGGGGATGCGGCTCAGGCTGCTGAGGACCCGGGAGTTGTCCCTTAAGTGAGATGAGACCCTCACCCTCTGTTTAAATACCTGAACCAGCAGGCTTTGCTTGGGAGAAGGGGACACTGTGGCCAAGACAGTCCCCACATAGTGACACCTCCAGGGAGAGGGCAGTTGATGGCAGGATGGGAGTCAGACAGATGACAGGAAGGACACCTCTGCAGCCACGGTCACCACCATCCGGGACTCCCAGGACCCCACAGCAGGAAACAGCACCTGCGGGAGCAGGTGCACGAGGCAGAGTAGAAGGGGCGGCCGGAGCGTGTTTGGTCCTCGCCGGGCCGCGTCCACCGGCAGCAGGAGAGGCCCCAGGCCGCAGTAGAGGCAGTAGAGGCCGCTCTGGGCAGTAGAGGTAATAGGTGTGTGCACATGAGAATGTGTGAGCTTGTGAGTGTGTGCATGCATGGGTGTGTGTACATGAGTGAGTGTGTGTGTAAAAATCTCCTACTAAGTGCCAAGCATCCTACACAAACCATTACTAATCCACCATCGATCCTGAAAGGCCAGTGTTACTGTCCTCATTTTAAAGCCAAGGAAACTGAGGTACAGAGAGGAAAGGACCTGCCCAAGGTCACAGTCGTGGTGAAGGCGTATCACCTGAGACCTGTGCGCTCAGAGCTGCCCTGTGGAGGCAAAACTTCTCTTCAAGTATCAGCCTCAGACCTTCAGGGCCAGCCATCAGGTTGCCCAGAAAACAGTCCAAGACCTTTCTCAACTATTATTCTAGAATGGAGCTTCCAGCCTTTCCGCCCATAACTGGCCTCCCCCCAGTATCCAGCTCCTGTCAGTGTGCTTGGAAGGGGACCAAGGCCAGAGTGGGTGCATCACCTTCTCCATTCACATGCTCAACATCTAGTAATACGGCCCGAGTGCTGTAGACTGGACTGGAGAAGGACCAGAGAAGTGCAGGCTGGACCCTTCTGTGGTGGTATGTGGAGCACAGGTGTGAGGTAGTGGGGGATCAGGTGGAAATCCCTTAAGCGGCAGCCTTCCCGGAGAACGAGGGGGACTGGGCACATGGCAGGCACTTCACAAATGACTGCTGAGGGAGAAGAAATGGCACAAACAAGTTGTGTGAGCTTGAGCAAGTTACTCAACCTCCCTAAGCCTCAGTTTTCCTTTCTGTAGAGGGGGCTGTGCATACACTGAGCTCCTGGCACATAGTGGGCGCTCTGTAGACCACCGGCACCCATGGTGGCCTGTCCCCTGCTTTCTCCACCCACCAGGGCCGGGGGCCACACGGCAGGCACCACACTGAGATCCTTCCCATCCCGCTGCTCTGAGCCTGTGTGATGACTCGTTACTTGTCTTGGGCGTGCCGGCTCTGCTAGGGGTTAAACAGCCTGTGGCCCAGCTCTGCAGGGCTGGGTTTCTGCAGCACAGGCCCCCAGCGGGTCGGGCTGACAGAGGCTGGGAGGAAAGTAGCATGGGATGCAGACACCTGACCACGAATCATTCTGCAGAACAGAATTCTGCAAGGAGCGGCATGAGGGCTGTGGGAGGGCCCGGGCTTGCGACCCGACTGTACCTGCTTCCTGGTCCATCGGGGGGCCATATGGGATGACCCACACCAGTGCCACTGACAAGCCACACATAACGTGTGACTGTCGTGGGACTACTTAATGCCAATGCCCAAATGCCTGTGGCCGGCCAGGCCCAGCGCGGGCCGTGAGTCCAGTCCCAGGGCAGCCCAGCGAGGGCAGGCGAGGAGCCGCTGGGCCCGCTGTGCGGGGGGTAACCGAGGCCAGGAGGGGCAGTGTGGCACCTCAGGGATGGGCCAGACTAAGGTGGGCTCCGCCCTCCCTCCGCTCCCCTCCCCAGCGTTTTCGGCCACATCAGCTTCCGCTCTGACTGGGAGCTGGTCAAGGTGGATTTCCGGCCCTCGTTCTCCAGGCAGTGCGGCGAGGACGACTACGGCTCCTGGGACCTCAGCAACCTGCAGGTGGGCCCGGCCGCAGGCCCCCTCCGCCCGACAAAGCCCCGGCCTGCGAGGTCGCGGGGCCTCCGGCAGATGTCCAGCCCTTCTGCGGGATTTCCTGCCTGGCCAGGGTCTGCAGGCATTCTCAGGTGCAGGCACACAGGCCCTGAGCCAGCCTGGTGTCAGCTCTGCTCGGGGTCACAGGGCCTATGTATCATATAGTAGGTGACACCCCAGTGGGTCTGGGGCAGCCCTCTCCCCATAATCTCAAACACAAATGTTTCTACAGCAAAATGTGTAATATCCACACTCAGGAATAAATCAGGACCAGAATGGCCTCCCGGGGCGGTTCAGATCAGGTTGTGCTGCCCAAGGTCAGGATTTCAGAGTGTGGGGGCCCTGGAAGTGCTGGGAGGACCCCGCCCCATCACTGCCTCAGCGCCTGTTCACACGGGTGTGGCCTCTTCTGATTGGTTGAGGGCTTGCAGTGTGTCTTGTGAGGCCCGGGGCCGTGGCTTGTCCCAGCTCCTGCTCGGGGGTCTGGCACCCTCGGGCCTCTTTTCCAGCCGCCTTGAGACCCCTCAGGGCCCGGACGGAGCCCGTACCCAGCGGGGGCTCCGTGAACGCGCCCCCCCCCCCGCCCCGGGGCCGTGGTTTCCCTGCCCGACGGCTGCCTGGGGCTTGCAGAACCCTCCAGATGGGCAGCACAAGCCGGCGCAGGGCGGACCCTCCAGGCGGCCGGTGACCAGGATGTTCCCGCGCAGGGCGACCGCTGCATCATGGGCCAGCAGAGGAGCTTCCGGAGGAGAAAGCCCGCGTCCTGGTGCATCAAGGGGCGGAGCTTCACGGCGGCGCTCACGGCCCGCGTGTGCCAGTGCCGGGCCTCCGACTTCCTCTGGTGAGGGTCCCGCTCCGGCTCGGCCCCTCGGACTGCTGGCCCGGGCGTCCGGCTGCCCCGCGGTGGAGCAGGCAGCGGGAGGGTGTCCATCACCCCCCCTTATTCTGTGCGTTAGAACTGAGACGCTGGGTCCAGCCTGCATTAAAGAACTCCTGGACGTAGTTTTAAAACCAGCACAGGTGGCCTGCTCACAGGTAGGAGAGGGACCTGAGGACAAGAGAGGGCATCTCGGCGGCCAGCTGTGCCACCCAGCTCCTTCTCCTCCATCCAGGGACTCTGCTGAAAACCCCCCGACAGCTCCCTTGCCCCAGTCAAAAACTCTGCTGCCCACTGGAGAATGTCCGGGTTCTGGAACCTGGCTCCTAGGGTCTCTGGTCCACCCACCTGCCTCTCCAGCTGTCCTTACCCCTCACCTTCCTGCCACCTCTGTCTGTGTCTCCCTGCACTAGCACTGAAGGGACCAGTCCCTGCCTGCAGTGCCTTTCCCCCTCTTCCCCTCGCTGTCTCTTGATATTCCTTTGAGATTAAGCCCACCTCCTCCAGGCAGCCTTCCAGGGCACCCAGGCTGGGCTCAGTGCTCTCCTGTGATTTCCCAGAATGCTCTTTGCATCCCTTCTCACCTGGAACGTAACTGTCAGCTTTCAGGCCTGTCTCCCCCTGGGATGGGGCCCTGTGGGTCTGCCTCTGTGTCTTCACAGTCAGGTGCATAGTGGGCTCTCAGTGTGAGGCCCCTGCCCCAGGCTGGCTCCCATCCCCGCCAGCAGCTGTCTCCTGACCACTGTTTTTCCCTCCTCCCAGTGACTATGGATTTGAGCGCTCCTCCTTCGAGTCCGACGCCAACAAGTGCTTTGCCAACTTCTGGTTTAACCCCATGTCCCCGCCTGATGACTGTGTCTTGGGCCAGACCTACACCAGCAGCCTCGGGTGAGTGCAGCACAGTAGGTGCCCCCTACCCATTGCTGCCTGGTGCCTACAGCTCCCCGCATAGAGACCAGGAAAGAGAAGTCAGTGAGTCGCCCCAGGCGCTGACCTGGGGGGGTTCTCGAGTCGAAGCCCATGAGAGTCAGCATCAAGGAGAAAAGGAGTCTTGAACTGGCTCCGAACAGAGAACAACGGGCAGAGAAAGTCCAGGGGTAGCTCACACCTGCTGCAGGGACTGAGCCCTCCCACAGCATTAACACCCCTCCCCCGGTCCTTCGGAGCCCCTGCGGCGCCAGGACCCTTCCCCATTGACCAACACCGAGTGGCCAGGCCTGAGCTGGGCCAGAGATGCTCACACTTCCTTTAGGCCTCAGCTCGAATGGTGCTTCCTCCAGGAAGCCTTCCTTGACCCACCTTGGACCCCGAGCTTACTCTGTAGGAGTGCACATCCCAGTTATTGTCACACTTGCCAGTTGTCCCCCTCCTGGACTGTCAGCTCCGTGACACACGGTATGTGGTGTGACGAACACACGCTGTGCACGATGGTAGATCCTCCCGCAAGTGTGAGCACGTAGGATGCTTTCCCTCCACCAGAGGCTGAGCACATTGTGTATAAAGGATTAATGTTCTATAAAAATGTTAGGTACGTAACAGCTGTGAACCTGCAGCTCCAGGAGGCCCCAAGGATGCTCTCCAAAGGACCCTGCTTCCCTCTGAGGAAGACATGAGGAGTGAAATGCCTGTGGGATCATTAGAAAATCCCCATGACTGCCCCAGGGTGGGGCGGGGCTGAGCCCACGGCACCGAGAAGCAGGACAAGAAGTTGCAGGCTTGGACCACAGTGTCATAAATTCCATCATCCATCCATCCATCGAATCATTTATCCATTTACTCCCCCATCCATCAGTCATCCATTCATCCATCCACCCATCCGTCCATCATCCATCAATTTATTCTTCCACTGACTCGTCCATTCATCCATCATCCACCCATCCTTCTGTCCTCTAACCACTCATTCGTCATCCAGCTCTCCTCCGTCAGGGAGACACAGCGGCTGCCCCAGCGCACCTGCCAGGGCTTGGCCAGCAGGGACTCCTCTGCAGGGTCAGAGCCAGGCCCCGTGTCGAGGGCAAGAGAATCTGCTACATGCCACCTGCAGAATCTGGCACCAAGGGGCTGTGAGCGGGTAGCTCTTAGGGAGCGTATTTTCTTCCAAACTAATCAAATGTGGTTTTGCTTGATAAACTTCTGAAGTTCAGGCACAGGGAGGTGGGCAGATGGAGGCCCTTTGGCAGTGATGTTAGGTTTACAGCCCCAGAATCCCAGTGTAGCCAGAGAGAGCATCACAAATGGCAGGTCGGATGATGCACCCCCCAGCAGTGATTTTCCCATTGTCTCCTAAAAGTTTACTAGACCCCAGCGAACTCTGCCCACCAACCCCTCCCCACCCTCAGCCTACACCTGTCCCCACTCTGGGTTTCAGCCACCCACCACAGGGCCTTTGCACGCACTGGTTCCGCTGCCCAGGATACTCTCCCCTCTCCTGCACACCCTTCTGATCTCAGCTGAAAGCCCCTATCTCCGGGCCCAGGTTCCCAGGTGCTGCTCCTTCCCGGCACTTGATAGGGGAGATGGTTTGGTGAGGTCTGCCTCCCCAACTAGGCAGTCTGCTCTGCAAGGGGAGGGGCTGCGAGCGATCACCCCGGACCCCAGCACCCGGCACAGAGTAGGCACTCAGTAAACTTGCTGCATGAGTGAGTTGGTGACTCAGCATCATCTGGCCCCACTCCCTCCATGTAACAGGGAGAGGAGCCTGAAGGGGGTCGTGTGGCCCACAGCCAATTAGCGCATCAGCTGTGGGGCCCAGATTGAGCCCCGCCCACCCGCCTCGGGCACTCAGTCCTCCCCGGACCACAGTCCCCAGCAAGGCCACGGAACTCAGAGCGGCTCCCCAGCCCTCCCCTCAGCAGCAACAGCTGTTGTCATTGGTAGTAACACGATCAGACCAAAGAAATGTCCTCCATTCACTGTCATTGCCTCCGCTGAGCCTCCGTTTTCTCATCTCCGAAATGGGGCCTAAAGAACAATCAGGTGGAGGTGGGAGGAGGGCAGAAGTTGGCAGAGGGAGGTCGCAAGCCCGAAGCCACCGCACGTACGCACGGTGACAAGCAGGTCCGGCCGGGCCAGCCCACCCCCGCCTGTGCGTGCGACCCTGACCCGCTGTCTGACCGCAGGTACCGGAAGGTGGTGTCCAACGTGTGTGAGGGCGGCGTGGACCCGCGCCAGAGCCCGGCGCAGCTGCAGTGCCCGCTCCTGCCGCCCCGGGGCCTGCAGGTCAGCATCCGTGGAGAGGCGGTGGCTGTGCGACCAGGAGAGGACGTCCTATTCGTGGTGCGGCAGGAGCAGGTGAGGGTCTCCTCCGGGCGGCTGGTGCCCTGGTGCCGTCCCCGCGAGGCCACTTCGTCTGGGCGAACAGAACAGCGTGTAGTGTTCTCACCGCCCCCGCGCCGTTCGTGCCGCGCAGCGTGGACCTGGGTTTGCAAACTGCGGGAGGGGCCAGTGGGCCGGAAATCCCTTCCTGGGACCAGACCAGCACTGAAACAATGACACAGGAACTCAGGTGAGGGAGTCTAACAGTGGGCAGCCAGCTCAGGCCGAGGGACCCGGCTTCACACGTCTCTGTGCGGGGGGTGGTGTGTTAGCTGGACGGTGATGTCAGATGTATCCGTTCCTGTGGGCAGCAATACAGTGTTTTAAACCTCTAATTATGCTGGTTTAGTTAATTGACAGTCTTAAGAAAAGCAAGAAGTAAAAAAAAACACTATTCCTTGTAATCCCACAGCCAAAGGTAAATTCTGATGATAAATAAACAGATGATTGACTGATAGGCAGATACACTGTGGACATAGATCTAAATCTATATCTGTATATAAATAAATGTCTATGAATATAAATGGATGATGTAGAGATACACTGCATGTAGTACACACACACACGCACGCACGCACGTGAATTTTCTCCCAGTCTCTTCGTCTTTTTTTCCTTTAGTACAGGTGCTACATTTTCTTCCGATTTTAAGAATGGTATATACTCATTGAAAAGACACATTAAAAACATGAGAATATAAATATCACCAAAAACCCTGTGCTCCCAAAGTATCGATGGTTATTGTTTAAATTTCCTCTCAGTTTACTTAAATTGATATGCAGCATGCTTGTTTTTCTGATTATGGAGGTGACAAGTGCTTACGGCAGAACATTCAAAAACAAATTAGAAAAGCTTACCAACATGCAGGAACTTCAGAGCTACAGAAGAGCACAAGGGAGATGTCAGAGCCGCCAGCTTCCCCCAGGATCCCAGCTCCTCCGGGGCGCACGGCTCGACTGGACATTGGTTGACGAATATGTCGGGTGAAGTGCGTGGGGCTTTATCACCGCGTGTGCTCACTAGGTGTCCTTCAAAGTGTGCGCAGGTGGGGCAGGGTGATGCCGACCCAGGTCTTCGATGTTGGGAGACGGAGACCCTGGCTGTGTGTGAGGCCAGAGCTGTACGCGTGGGCGCCTGCGGGTCCGAGCTCCCTTCCCTCCCCCTCAGAGTCAAACGGCTTCGTTTGTAGCTGGGGACACCGAGGCTCAGACAGCTACAGCCGCTCACCTGAGGCCGCACAGTAACAAGTGATGGAGCTGGTGTAGGGTCGTGGCCTTGGGACTCCGTGTGGACAGTGCCTGGCCCGCGGCCCCCAGACCTGAGCCTGTCCTAGGGCAGGTCGCAGTCCCTCCTGTCCCCATCCACGTGTTGATGGGGCCTGGCCCTGAGTCATGCTTCGTGCCCCAGGCAGCCCTGGGGTGCTGGAGGTGGGGCTCCATTCGCAGCAGAGGAGTACGAAGCCTCCTGCCCGGCCTGGGACTACACGCAGCCTCCGAGTGGACCCATCTGCCGCCTGGAGCCCCGGGACAGACTTGCAGGGAAAGCGGCCGCATGCTGCCCCCTAGAGGCTGGAATCCCGGCCATGCAGTCACACCCGCAGTTCTTGACTCTTCCCACTGGAGCCAAGTCTGGATTTGCCTGTCAGCCTCCCTCCCTCCCCAGTGGGCTGGGACCCTCGCCTGCAGCATCACAGAGAGATGTGACAGAAAGATGCTCTTGGAAGAAAGAGGTCTCCCACGCACACCGCAGTCCAAAAAAGACCACCGGCTCGCTCGTTGGAGCCGTGGGGAAGGAGTGTGGGTGTGGGGTTGGAGCGGGTACACACACACACACACACACACACTGTGCATACGCATGTTCTCACACACACGGCGCTTACACACACACACGTGTTCACACACACAACCACAGACATGTCCATATACCAGCACGTGCGTGCACACACACACACACACACACACATATACACACACATACACACACACAGAGGCCAACCCAGGTATGGAAACAGTATGGGATATAGGGGGGCCCAAGGTCTGTAAATATCTAAGAACTGAAACTAAGACCGGATAGGGAAGGCAGAAACACCCGCACAAACGCGCCCAGCTGACTTTGGCACGGGAGCAAAAGCATCTCCGCAGAGGGAGGCTGGGCGTCAGCAAATGAGCATCCAGTGAAAAGGCACCTCGGCCGGAACCTCACACCTGATACAAAAGCAGCTCAAAGTGCACCACAGACTTAAACGGAAAACTAGAAACCTCCTAGAAAAAAAGATCGGAGAAGATACATGGGCTCTAGGACTCCAGGCAGAGCGTTCTTAGACTTGACACCAAAAGCGTCATCCGGGAAGGAAATTTGATAAATTGGACTTCGTCAAAATGTGACACTTCTGCTCTGTGATAGAGCCTGTTAAGATGAAAAGACAGCAACAGAGAAAATATTTACAAACTGCACATCCAACAAGGCCTAGTACCCGGAATGTATAAAGAACCCGTGGAACTCAACAGCGAGAAGGCAAGTAATCCAACTAGGAAATGGGCAAAAGACGCGGAGAGACGGTTCACGGAAGAGCAGGTACAGGTGGCGTGTGAACACATGGGGCCGTATCCAGCATCACTGGCCACCAGGGAGATGAAGATCAGACCCTCAAGGAGGCATCACTACACACCTGGAGGAGTGGCTGAAGTGAAAAAGCGACACCACCACATGCTGGTGAGGATGCAGAGAAACTGCCTCCCTCGAATGTGGCTGATGAGAATGTAAAGCGGTACAGCCACTCTGGAGAGCTGCTGGTTTCCTTAAAGACTAAACATGCGACTTCCACAGGATTCAGCAGTTACACACCCGGGCGTCTATCCCAGAGAAGCAAAGGCTTCGGTTCACAGCAGCTTCATGTGTAATCGCCCCAAACCGGGGACAACCCAGCTGCGCTCGGTGGGCAAGTGGGTGAGCACGCGATGGTATGTCTATCCCACGGGTGCTGCCCGGAAATGAAAAGGAACAGACCATTGACACACCCGCAGCCAGCCTGGGTGAGTCCGGAGAGCTGTACTGCGTGGAGAAGCTCCCCCCAGCGATTCCATACGGTCTGATTCCACTTATACAGCATTCTGGAAATGACAAAATGACAGAAATGGAGAACAGGTTAGTGGCTGCCATGGTGTCGGGATGCGAAGCGGGGACCCCAGCGATGACTCAGCCGTTCCTTATCTCGGCTGTAACTGTGTGGGTTCCAAGTTGTGATACTAAAGCTGACGAGATGTTAGCACGGGCAAGTGGGTCCCGGGGACATGGTCTCTCGGTGTTATCCCCTACACCTACTTGTGAACTGGCGATTGGCTGCATGCAGGACGTTTGCGTGTTTCTGAAGTGCTTGGTGGTAAATACACACACACGCCCTGCATGGAGGCCCCGCGTGTGGGTGGCGGGTGCTAGGTTACTTTGCAGTGTCTCCGTTCTGGCTCTTTCTGTTTGCCTTCTGTGTTTTCTCCTTTCCCTGCGTTGACACTGCTACTTTCCTGGTTATGGTGAGGTGCCTTAACCAAGGAAGTGTCTCGACAGGTAAAAGTGCGCCGACCTTAGCCACTCTCAGGCAGGAAGCAGGGACCCCAGGTGGGTGTGGCACCTGCCCGTCCAAGCTGCAGGTCCCACTCAGGCTCCCAGGATGCACCACAGAAAACCCCTCCCTCCCAGAGCAAGTGGGACTTGAGACCCCTCACTGCCACCCATGAGGCTGCCTTAAATGGAGAGAGCACCAGAGCGTGGGCCAGCCTGCGGGTTCTGGACTTGGAGCCTCAGTCTTCCAACCTATAGAATGGGGATAATAGAATTTATATGTGTAAGTGGCTGTTACAATGGTGGCACAAAACTGGGTGGCTTGAAACAACACACATTTCTTCTCTCAGAGTTCTGGAAGCTAGAAATCCAAAATCAAATTGTCAGCAGGGCCAGGGTCCCTCCAGAGGCTCCAAGGGAGGACCCTTTCTGTCTCTGCAGCTTCTGGGGACCCTGGGGTCCCTCCAGTCTCTGCCTCCATTTCACGTGGCTTCTCCTCAGTGCCTCAAATCCCCTCCTTTATCTTATAAAGACCCTAATCACTGGATTTGGGTCCTGTCCAATCTGGTATGACCTCATCTTAATGCATTACATCTGCAAAGACCTGTTTCCAAGTAAGGTGCATTCTGAGGCTTCAAGTGGACATGAGTTGTGGGAGGGGATGGACACTATTCAACCTATGACCCCATATTTGTAAAAAACGTCAAATGAACATAATTTATATAAAAGTATTCTTTTATATCAAGTTGTAAGTTTTGGCAGGTGTCAAATAAGAGGGTTGCTAAACAGTAGTGAAGCTGTTTTTCATTCTTAATCACTAGGAAATGGTTTTCAGGGTGTCCCTGTCGGGTTGGGGTGTCAGGGAGGGGTGATGGGGCAGAGATGAGACTGAATATGAGAACTTCTTGCCACGAAGCTGAAAAAGTTATTGTTTCCCTCACTCAGTTTCCTTTCCCCAACTCTGTGAGGAGAACACGGTTACTGGGAGGAGGATGCTGGTGGTGAGGAGGTGTACAGGGTGATTAGATGGCTTGTGTGGACGGTGAAACGCAGGGAAGAGGCAGCGGTCGGTGGGAGCCCCTCCCTGCACAGACCCCCTACATCTGAGCATCACTCTGGTACCGCAGAGAGTGAGATAAAATTAAACGCAGGAACCACATCATCAGAGAGGGAAAAATAATGTTTCCTTAATTTCCTGGGAGACTGAGTCTTCAGACATGCAGATCTTTCTAGTCATGTTCCTGACACCGTCCAGCAAGTGCGAGGTCCCTCCTCACCCTCCTGGCTCCCGGCTCAGGCCCCAGTGGTCCTCCCTGGCCCCCCGGGCCCACCTCTGCAGTGCCTCCCTGACCTTCTCCCTCGCCCAGCTGGGTCAGCTTTCTGAGATGCAAACCTGGCCCCGGCCCCGCCTTAGCCTTCCTTCAGCTTTTGCCCCGTACCCCAGCTGGGAGCCCCCTGGGCAGAGCAGACCTGGTTCTCTGGGGGTCCCAGGCCCACTCGTTCTGAGGAGAGGAGTGAGGGAGTGAACGAGTGAACGAGACCACTGACCCCTCAGCTTTGTGACCCACTCCTCCGTGGCCCCACGGTGTTTCCTGCAGGGTGATGTCCTGACCACCAAGTACCAGGTGGACCTTGGGGACGGCTTCAAGGCCATGTACGTGAACCTCACATTGACTGGGGAGCCCATCCGGCACCGCTACGAGAGTCCCGGCGTCTACCGCGTGTCTGTCAGGGCCGAGAACGTGGCAGGCCACGACGAGGCGGTGCTCTTTGTCCAGGTCAACTGTAAGTCCATTGCCCCTTTGAGGCCAAGTGAAAGAGAGACCGGGTCCTTGGGGAAGCACAGGGAGCCCAGGGCAGGGAGACAGGCAGGCTGGGCTCGAGTCCACACCCCCGGTGGTCTGCGCAGCAGTAAGGGCGGCCGTGGTGGTGGTCATGGTGATTATAATGGTGATGGTGGTGGTGGTGGTCATGGTGATTATAATGGTGATGGCGGTGATGATGGTGGTGGTGGTGATGGTGGTGATGGTGGTGGTGGTGGTCATGGTGATATAATGGTGATGGTGGTGGTGGTGATGGTGATTATAATGGTGATGGTGGTGGTGATGGTGGTGATGGTGGTGGTGGTGGTGGTGGTGGTCATGGTGATTATAATGGTGATGGTGGTGGTGATGATGGTGATGGTGGTGGTGGTGATGATGGTGGTGGTCATGGTGATTATAATGGTGATGGTGGTGATGATGGTGGTGATGGAGATGACAGTGGTGGTGGTGGTGATGGTGGTGATGGAGATGACGGTGGTGATGGTGGTGATGGAGATGACGGTGGTGATGGTGGTGATGGAGATGACGGTGGTGGTGGTGGTCATGGTGATTATAATGGTGATGGTGGTGGTGGTGGTGATGGTGGTGATGGTGATTATAATGGTGATGGTGGTGGTGATGGTGGTGGTGGTGGTGGTAATGGTGGTGGTTATGATGGTGGTGGTGATGGTGGTGATGGAGATGACGGTGGTGGTGGTGGTCATGGTGATTATAATGGTGATGGTGGTGGTGGTGGTGATGGTGGTGATGGTGGTGGTGATGGTGGTGATGGTGGTGGTGGTGGTGGTGGTGGTCATGGTGATTATAATGGTGATGGTGGTGGTGGTGGTGATGGAGATGACGGTGGTGGTGGAGATGATGGTGGTGGTGGTAGTGGTGATGGTGGTGGTGGTGGTCATGGTGATTATAATGGTGATGGTGGTGGTGATGGTGGTGATGGTGGTGGTGGTGGTGGTGGTGGTCATGGTGATTATAATGGTGATGGTGGTGGTGATGATGGTGATGGTGGTGGTGGTGATGATGGTGGTGGTCATGGTGATTATAATGGTGATGGTGGTGATGATGGTGGTGATGGAGATGACAGTGGTGGTGGTGGTGATGGTGGTGATGGAGATGACGGTGGTGATGGTGGTGATGGAGATGACGGTGGTGGTGGTGGTCATGGTGATTATAATGGTGATGGTGGTGGTGGTGGTGATGGTGGTGATGGTGGTGGTGATGGTGGTGATGGTGGTGGTGGTGGTGGTGGTGGTCATGGTGATTATAATGGTGATGGTGGTGGTGATGATGGTGATGGTGGTGGTGGTGATGATGGTGGTGGTCATGGTGATTATAATGGTGATGGTGGTGATGATGGTGGTGATGGAGATGACAGTGGTGGTGGTGGTGATGGTGGTGATGGAGATGACGGTGGTGATGGTGGTGATGGAGATGACGGTGGTGGTGGTGGTCATGGTGATTATAATGGTGATGGTGGTGGTGGTGGTGATGGTGGTGATGGTGATTATAATGGTGATGGTGGTGGTGGTGGTGATGGTGGTGATGGTGGTGGTGATGGTGGTGATGGTGGTGGTGGTGGTGGTGGTGGTCATGGTGATTATAATGGTGATGGTGGTGGTGGTGGTGGTGGTGATTATAATGGCGATGGTGGTGATGGTGGTGGTGGTGGTGATGGAGATGACGGTGGTGGTGGAGATGATGGTGGTGGTGGTAGTGGTGATGGTGGTGGTGGTGGTCATGGTGATTATAATGGTGATGGTGGTGGTGATGGTGGTGATGGTGGTGGTGGTGGTGGTGGTGGTCATGGTGATTATAATGGTGATGGTGGTGGTGATGATGGTGATGGTGGTGGTGGTGATGATGGTGGTGGTCATGGTGATTATAATGGTGATGGTGGTGATGATGGTGGTGATGGAGATGACGGTGGTGGTGGTGGTCATGGTGATTATAATGGTGATGGTGGTGGTGGTGGTGATGGTGATTATAATGGTGATGGTGGTGGTGATGGTGGTGGTGGTGGTGGTAATGGTGGTGGTTATGATGGTGGTGGTGATGGTGGTGATGGAGATGACGGTGGTGGTGGTGATGGCGGTCGTGATGACGGTGATGAACATAGTGAGGCTAGTGGTGACAGTGACAGTAAGCAGCCTGTGACGGCCAGTGCCCTGACCCCCCACCCCTAACCTTTTCCTGGCCCCTGCAGCCCCCCTGCAGGCCCTCTACCTTGAAGTGGTTCCTGTCACTGGCGTGAACCAGGAGGTGAACCTCACAGCTGTGCTGCTGCCCCTGAACCCCAACCTCACCGTCTTCTACTGGTGGATCGGTCACAGCCTGCAGGTGCGCTGGCCCCGGGCCCCTGGCCGGCCCTCCTTCCTGCAGGCTCCCACCTGGGGCAGATAGTGGGACAGGCACTGCCCTCCGTGTTGGGCAGGACACAGTGCGTGACATCGTGGAGCTGAGGCAGGCGCACCCCAACCCTTCCTCCCCCTTGAGCAGCTGTGTGGGGTCCGGCTTTGTCCGAGTGTGGTGGACGCAGGAGGTATAGGATCAGACTCTGCCTTTTCCTGGGAAAGACATGTGAACAGAGTAGGTGACCGAATTAGGGTGTGGCAAGGGTCACAGGAAGGGGGCAGGTGACCCATTTGAGAGCTCCAGGGGAGACAGGCCATTTCAGGTTTGAGCGTGGGGGTGGTCAGGGAAGGCGTCATGGAGGAGGGGGTCACTAGGGCTGGGCCCAACTTCAGAAGCCTCACCCAGGGCTGTGGGTTGTGTCCTGTAAGCAGTGGGGAGCGGAGGACAGAAGCCTGGTGGGAGGGGCCTCGAGACCCCAAGGGGGCATTGTTCCTTCATTCTGCACTGCTGCTCTGCACCTCCAGTCAGAGTCCCCAAACAGCGGCTGAGAGCCCAGACGGGAGGGGCTGTGTTTGGAGGGCTGAGGGAGGGGCTCCGGCCCTGGTTTCAGTCGCAGCTGGGCCACTTCCAGCTGAGCTCCTGGGGCCGGTCACCGCACCTCCCAGAGCCTCAGTCTCCCGTCTGCGGAGGTCCGAGCTGATATCAACACCCAGCCCTGATGTGTGTGCCCCCTGGCTCTGGGGTCCGAGGAAGAAGGGGCCACGCACAGCTGAGTGAGGGGGCGGGACGATGAAGGGGATGGGGAGGGCGCCCAGCCCGCAGCCACATGGGCCCCCGACACTGGCTATAGTGGGGGTCTCGGAGCCTCTGGAGGGGAGGGGCGACTGGGAGACTCCTGTTCATGCTGGGAGCCTAGAACCAGGCCCTCCCCATGCCCCCCGGTGCCCGCGTCGTGATGAGAGTGGGGGGAGTGCGCGTCCTCAGTGCGGCCCTGGGCAGCAGACTGACCGCGGGGCCCACTGTTCAGCCTGGCCCTGATCCCCGCTTGTGCCCGCAGCCCTTGCTCTCCCTGGAGAACTCTGTGACGACACGGTTTGGGGACACGGGGGACGTGCGTGTGACGGTGCAGGCTGCCTGCGGGACCTCGGTGCTGCAGGACTCCAAGGTGGTCCGCGTGCTGGGTGAGTCCCCCACCCGCCCTGGGGCGGGCAGCGTATCCCCTCCTTCTCAGGCGCCTCGGGGCGGGGGCGGGCCGGGCAGAGGGGCTGGCGTGCGCAGCTCTGCCACCCCCGGCCTCCCTCGGCACTCACGGGCCCCACACAGCGAGGGCGCGGCTGAGGGACGCCAGAAGGCCCCCGCAACAACAGGGCCGGCACTGGCAGCGGGCCGCCGGCCTCCCGGAGCCAGGCCCGAGGACTGTCACGTGACTGTGTCTGACCTCAGGAGGACGCATGATGCCGACTTGGTCGAGTGTCCTGTTGAGCCTGGGTCCCCTTGCTCTGTGCTCACGGGGGCTCCACGCCCCTCCTGGGGGGAGGCATTCACAATAGAATGGACGAGACCCTCCCCGCCCAGTGTCATGCTGCTGTTGTCACACCCGTAAAACCTCATTTCACGTTAAAAACAGCCTCTCCTGTGGACAGCAGACATCAGTTAAATATGTGGGGGGCTGCCCCACCCATTCCTTCACTCACACACACGTACACCCCTGGCCCTGAGCCCTGAAGCAATCATCTCCACCGCACGGCAAGATGCTGAGTTCATAGTTCACAGCACACTCGTGCCTTGCGCTGCTCATCCCCGCAAAGCCTCCTCCCGTCTTCACAAAGGAGGACACAGAGGCTCAGGAGCTAAATGGAGAGCTTACAGTGAGCTCTGAGGCTCCCGGTGCCGGGGTCGCTTCACCACCCGCTGCTGGTGGTCCTAGAATAGATGTCTGAGGTGGGGACCCTGGGAAATGAGAGAGAAGGAGAAGGTGGGACCTCTGCTCTCAGGGGACTCTTACTCTGGTGGGGGTACCAGCCCAAATTCCGTGGACCCCTGAGGGACGGGAGGCCAACCTCGTAGGGTGTGTCTGCCCTTGCGAGTTGATGGGGCAGGTTTCACGGGGCAGGTCTCACAGGCTGGCGCGTGCCGGGCGCCCTCCCATGTCAGTGCCGTGCCCTCACCACCACATCTCTGTGCCCTTGTCATTGTATTATTTCTAAACGGCAGCCAGTGACGTGGGTCTGCCTGGGACAGCTGCTGGTGCACAGACAGGGAGGAATCTTGTTTTCCAAAAGTGGGCCACAGGGTCCAAACCCAGGACCAGTCCCGGGCCGTCCAGGGGTGTGGCCACCCTCCACGGAGGAAGCAGAGCCGGGTGCCCGGAACTGACCAGATCCCCGTCTCTGCTTCTTCCCAGATCAATTTCAGGTGGTGCCTCTGCAGTTTTCCAAGGACCTGGACGCCCACAATCCCAACACCCCTGAGTGGAGAGAGGACGTTGGCCTGGTGGTGTCCCGACTCCTCTCCAAGGTGCCCCCCGCCCACCAGCGGCAGAGCCACTTCAGCACCTATGGGGTGTGGGTGCCTCAGAGAAGCTGGGGTGGGGCCGGAGCGCCCAGGGCAGGGCAGGGGAGGACAGGTGGGCTGCCCTGCAGTTCCAGTGATCTGGCCTTCAGGGCGGCTGACGACAGTGCTTGGAAGCCATTTAGGGCCGCTTACCTGGCCCTGGGGGACACGTAGCTGGAGTGTCACTTTGCGGGGTAGGGACGTGACTGCTCCCTCCATGCACATCTAGTGAGCACCAGCTGCTTGCCCAAGACACAGCTGCTGTCCCTCAATGGTCCAGAATCTCTTTAAAGTGATTTTCATTGATTCACTGGGTTTCTCTCCCGGGCTGCATACTCGCTATGGAGCGAGGACTCAGGGTGATTGGTACCTTCTGGGAGCTCACAGAAAGCAAAGGCCGTGCGTCTAGCCCTCGAAGCCCTTGGCCCTCCAGACTCCTCGAGTCATCTAAGGCTGTCACAGGCTGAGGCCCACCCCGACCATGCCGCCCTTTGGTCCGTTAATAATGCTGGTAATATTGTCCTGGGCACTGAAGGATGAACAGGAGTTTTCCAGATGAATGTGCATGGAGTGGGACTTCCAGGAGGCAGAGGGACCTGCATAAGCTTTGTGGGTTGAGAGAATTATATGCTCAGGAGTCCTGACCCCTAGGAAGATGTCACCAGGGTGGGGCCTGCTCACCTTGGCCACTGTGTGAGGAATGAACTGCAGGGGTGGGCCTGGCCGAGCAGAGGCTGATGTGGAGGCAAAAGGCTGAGGGACACCTCAGGATGCTGGGACCATCCCCATGGTGTGCAAGGGTCAGGCATGGCCGGGACTTAATAGGCCAAGTAGGGAGAGAGGGTGTTCCTGGGGGCCCTGGAGTGTGGCAGGGGACAGAGAAGGCAGGCGATCAGAGTGGCTCCCTGTGTCCTCGCAGGAGACCGGCATCCCTGAAGAGCTGCTGGTGACCGTTGTAAAGCCGGGGCTGCCCACCTCGGCCGACCTGCATGTGCTCCTGCCCCCTCCCAGGCCCACGAGGAAGAGGAGTCCCACAGGCGACAAGGTACCTGTGGCCACCGGACTGCGGTCCTCCCTCCGCCCGCCGCTGAGGGTCTGGTGGTCATCCCCACAAGCAGGGGGGCCTCAGAGGCTCACCGTCACGTGAAAGCTTACCTCTGGCCCATCACTGTCGGATGCAGGCAGCCCGCCCTCCACCCCCTTGTGGCTACAGCCTCTGGCCTCCAAGGTCACAGTGGTGTGGAAATAGGGGGAGCCCAGGGAACCAGGCTCGATGAATTCCCAGGGGGTGTGCCACGCTCACCCCCACTTCATCAGCTCAGCTGGCCGCTCCACCCCCACCTCACGGCAAGGGCCACTGGAACGTGGGCAGACACCGTCCAGGAGACCCCCTGGGCGTGGATTCCAGGACAGAGCAGAAACCAGCCCCCATCCAACTGGGCTGGAGACTCAACCATGAATCAGAAGCGCGGCACGCCTTCTAGGGAGGCTGCACTTCCTTAACAAGCAGACAGTAACTAGTGCGGCGAGCGCGTGGAGGAGCCGTCCCCTCGTTCACTGCTGGGGAGGGGCACATAAAAGGTGCGGCCGCCATGGAAATGGTCTGGCGGGTCTCCAGACCGTTCAGCACAGAGTTACCGTATGACACGCAGCCCCAGCCCCGGGTGTACCCGAGAGAGCTGAAAATGTGTGTCCACACGCATGCGTGTGCACCGAGGTTCACAGCGACATCAGTCATAATATCCCCGAGGTGGAACAACCCAGATGCCCCCCCCGCAGATGAGCGGATAAGCAGAAGGTGGTCCAGCCACACCGCAGACTATTATTCAGCTGTAAAAAGGGGTGACATTCTACTACCTGCTGCAACTTGGATGAGCCTCGGACACACGACGCTCAGGGAAAGAACGCCGGGACAGCAAGCCACAGATCGTGTGGTTCCATCTGTATGAAATGTGCAGCCCGGCAAACCCACAGGGACAGCGGGACAACAGGAAGCTAGGAGACCCCTCTGGGCCACGAGGGCAAGGGCAGAACCAGGGCTTTTCCAGATCCTTCAAGTCTGGGGCTGGTGGCTTCTTGTTTACACGGTCCCTGACTCAGGACCATCGGCCCCATGAGCGGGGAACAGTCCTTGTGGAATGGCAGCTGCTAACACGCTGCTCAGGGAGGCGGTAAGCAGAGGCCCCCCCAGGCATGTCCTCCCGAGGCCCTGGACCGGGAGCCGCGGGGACCGCCATCCCTCGGAGGGCCTGCTTCCCCCAGCACCTCTGCACCCACCCGTGCAGAAGGGTGACACCTGACACTCACCTGGGTTGATAGGTTCCCTTCTGAACACCCCTTGTGAGTTGCCAACCAGCTGGGCGCCCCAGAGGCCAGCTGCTCCCCCTCACCATGATCCAGCAATGGCACCTCCCGGGGCTTCTCTGCCTCGGGTGTGGGGTCACTCGCCTGCCTGGGTCACCTGTCCTGTCCCCATCTTGTCCTCTTCTTGGTCTTCTACCTCCAAGAAGCCTTTTCTGATGACGTCCGGGCTTGGGGGCCTCCTGGAACATCCCTGGGGTTCCCCAACTCCATGGTCCGGACTGAACTGGAGCTCTCCGAGGGCAGGGCCCCGTCTGGGTCACCTCGCGTCCCATTGTAGGTTCTTGGTGAGAGCTGGCTGGTGGCCAGCATTCCCATTTTATGGCTGAGGCGACTGAGGCCAAGCAAGACTGAGTGGCCCTCCCAGGCCCACGGCGCGAGAGAGTTGGGGCGGACGTCTGTCCGGCTGTCCTGCTCCCTCAGATGGGTCTCTGAGGCCCCCACACCCCCTCTCTGTGCTTTCAGAGGCTCACGGCCATCCAGCAGGCGCTGAACGCACAGAAGATCAGCTTTCTTCTGCGAGGTGGGGTCCGGGTCCTGGTGGCCATGAGGGACGTGGACACAGGTGAGAGGCCTGGCCTGGGCTCGCCCTGCAGGGTGGGGTGCGCGTGCGTCCCGGCCCCTCGGACAATGCCTGTCACTGTGGGGGGGAGCAGAGGGCCCCTCCGCAGCCCACACACTCCTCCTGGCTGGGTGGTCGCCCCGGTTGAAACCCGGCCAGACTGAAGGGCCCCACTGTCCCTCCTGGCAGAGGCAACACAGAGCTTTTGTTTTAGTTTGTCTCTGCCCGCGCCCCCCACCGTGGACTGTCCTCCCCGCTGCGGGGCAAGGGGCTTCGCAGAAGCTGCAGGGCTGCCTTCTGCTCCCGTGAAGGGCCCTGCCCGCACAGTGCAGGTCTGGGCGGAGGAGTTCCGGCCGCCGCAGGCGTGCGGCCAGGGCTGGGGTTTACACAGTGGGAGACCTGGGGGCCAGGGCGGGGGTTCCTCCAAGGCTGCAGCTGCAGAGCGTGACCCCTCATCCTGTCAAATCTGCCCACACTTCCCAGCCACACCCAGGCCTGAAGAACCTGCCAGACCAGGTGAGCCGTCCTCCCAGCTAGGGAGGCCGCGGGATGCCACGGTGACGGCTAACGGCCTGCTTTGTTCTCAGATTCTCCGAGGCTGGGAGGAGGTGGCGGCTACTGGGCGGTGGCGGTCCTCTTTGTCATCGGGCTCTTCACGGTGGGGGCCTTCATCCTCTACAAGTTCAAAAGGCAAGGCTTCCCTCCCGGGCTGATCTTGAGCCTTGGGCTCAGCTTCCCAGCAGGGCCTCAGAGGGTCGTGAGGGCCTGTGGTGGGCTGTGGGTGGGGAGGGGCCTTGTCTGGACCCCTCCCTGGTTCCATCCTCCTCTCTTCTCCACCCACTGAGGCCACGCCCATTTGACGGATGAGGAAACCCGGGCTCAGAGAGGTTAAGCAACGTGCCCAGGGCCACAAAGCTGAGGAGGAAGGAGTAGGGGTCCGACCTCGGGCTGTGCCCCTCCACGCTTCCTCCATCACTCGTCCACCCCGTCTCCCTGAGAGCTCCTGCATCCAGACAGAGGGGCTGCACAAGGACCCCCAGGGTGGGAGGGGTGGGGTAGCAAGTCATCAGGAGGGGTTGCGGTGCCTCTCTTCCCCTCTGACCTTGGTCTGCATCTGTAAAATGGGTTTAGTAACCCACTGTGCTGGAACTACTTGTGGGCACCTCCAAGGGGCTGGTGAATTTGAACTCACCTGGATTCTGGACCTGGGAATGAGCAAAACAGCCAAGCAGTGTCACCAGACTTACTTCCTGTAAAATGCAGTGGTGAGATCCGACCCCGCTGTTTCTCCCTGTCTTGCTGGTTCAGCTCCAGTGGCCTCGGAGTCTCCCTGGGCGAGCTCGCCCTTGGGGACAATGGAGAAACTCGGCTCATTCCCCACTCCATGCTCCTCTGAGGCCAAGGGTCCCTCCTCCAGCCCAGTCTTCCCTCAGCCCTGGACCCTTCTGGGACTCTGTCCTCAAGCACCCTTGACTCTGAGTGACAGCCCCCAACCTGTGGGGCAGCCCAGACGGCCGTAGGTCTGGGTCAGCATCGAAGACCCCATCCTACCCGCTACTGACCAGCTCTGTGGCCTCTGCCAGTCTCTTCCCCTCCCTGAGCCTCAGTTTCCTCATCTGTAAAAGAGGACTAAGTAGGGGGGAGGGGAGGAGGAGGGGAGGTGAGGGGAGGGGGAGGGGTGGGGGCAGGAGCAGATGCAGCCCCCCAGCCCTTGCAGGCACCCTACGATGCCCTCCTTCCTTGTCACCACGTGTCTGAGACCCAGCTCAGGCTCGGCCGACGCAGGCCCCGGGTGTGGGGGTCCCGAGGGGCTGAGAACAGGTTAGGTGCTGCCTCCCAGGTCAGAGCCTTATTGGAGGCAATGGCCGGAGGCCAGAGTTGCCCCCTCCCCCGCCCCTTTCTCTTTCTCCTCCGACCTCAGTTTGGGTGCAGATGCCCATTTGGGCTTCCCCAGGCGCACTTGAGGGTTGCAGGGCGGCAGGAACTGCCCGGGAAGCGGAAGGCAGGCCTGGCAGGTCGGGGGAAAGGGGCAGGATTTTGGTCTCTTTAAATGGCGTTCTTCAGACCCTCTGAGGGCTGGACTGCAGTTTCCACAAATTGCTTCAGATTTATCGCGTGCAGCATAAAGGGTCCAGAGGGAACCTGCTGCCATGCTTCTGGAGGAGGGGAAGGAGGAGGAAGGGGAGGACCTTGAGTCAGGCCCAGAAGAGAGAGGGGAGGGTGTACGTGGCCAGCCTGGTGCCCAGTGCACTGAGGGCTTAGTACTGAGTTAGTCATTCGGGGGGAGGGGGGAGGTGGAGAGGAGGCGGCTGCCATGGAAACAGTGGAGCACAATTACGGGTAAGTGCGCTCCCCTGGAGCACTAGGTCCCCTGGGGCGGGAGAGCAGAGCAGACAGGAGCTGGGCAGCAGAGAAATGCCCCAGCTGTCCTGAGGCTTTAGGCTCTGACATGGCCTGTGGAGCCCAGAGAGATGGGCTTTCCTGGTTGGCGTATCAGCCGGCATGGGCTGGGCCTGGCTGCATAAGAACTAGCCCCCACGTCTCAGAGGTTTACAGCCACCAAGTACCACAGTCCCCTGGGACCAATCACGGCCCCACCCGCCCTGGGGCCTGAGTGTGCATCCTGCCATCTAAATATTTCCAGAAAACTGCCAATGTTTGGTTCTCCCACTAGAGTCTTAGTTCCCGCATCTGTAAAATGGGGCCATTTGCTCCAACTAACTGGGATGTTGGACATGAAGGAGCCTGGCCCAGGGGGTCCTGAGCCCCATCCCAGCTCTCCTCTCCCTGTGCCCCTGGAGAGGAGGGAACGGGAGGACGGCACAGCCCTGGGACCCAGACAGGACTCAGCAAAGTCCTCTCAGAGGCAGTCAGTGTCCTGTGCTGCCTGGGAACACATACCTGCCAACCCGGCCAGAGCTCAGGATGTGGCTTTCCCAGAGGTGCCGGGTGACAGGGACATGAAGGAGGATAAACTACCCTCTCCCTGCAGCGTGCCCTCAGAGGAGACAGATGGATAGTGAGCACTCCACGTGCTGGGAGCTCACAGGAGGGAGGGCTTCCTGGAGGAGGTGGCTTGGAGCAGCGGCAGGGCAGGAGACAGACCCGGGAGCTTTGTCAGCACCAGGCACAGGGGTGGTTCAGGGCCCACAGGGCAGCGTCCTGGGCAGAGCCCTGAGCCCCACCTCTGCCCACAGGAAACGCCCCGGCAGGACCGTGTATGCCCAGATGCACAACGAGAAGGAGCAGGAAATGACCAGCCCCGTGAGCCGCAGCCAGGGCGCGCAGAGCGCCATCCAGGGTGAAGGGTTAATAGATGATGACCTCCACCCACAGACTCTAGGTAACGCCCTCCCCGAAACCCGCCTCCCTGCCCGCCCGTGTCCCCCCGCCGCCTCCTGACCTGGGGCCAGGCAGACCCTGCGATGTGTCCCCTCTGTCTGACGAGGTGATGACCAGAGCCCCAGAGCTGCTGTGGGGACTAAATCAGACCTGTGGACGCCTGTGTATTGCTGTCCTTCTATCCTTTCACACCTGTGCCTGGTGTCCCTGGAACCATGAGAGGCGGAAATTGCTGTCCTCACCTCTTAAATGGCTGGAGGTGAGGCTCAGAGAGGTGTTGTCAGTCACCCAGGAGGCACAGCAGGACAGTGGCTGGCCTTGGATCCAAACCCAGGCCGGCCTGGCCCCGAAGCCCAGGTCCCACAGTTTCTCCCGAGAGTGCTCGAGGAGCAGACCCCCGCCCTTCCTCCAGCTCCCCGACCTCGGTGGGATCCCTGACTGTTGGCACAATGGCCCCATCATCCCTACACCCACCAGCCCAGCTGAGATCCTCAGACCAGTGAATCTGTAGCCCCTCGAACACAATGACCCCTCACTCCACACCAGGCGCAGGCCCAGCGACCCCCAACACAATCTGACGGCAGCCTGGGAGGCAGGCACTGGCCGTGTGTCCGCTTGACAGATGAGACGCCGAGGTTCAGAACAGCCACTCAACCTCCCCGAGTCCCTGGCGAGGTGGAGCCAAAGCCTGTGCCCCTCCCCCCGGCTGCAGCCCCAGGCTCAGGGCAGCTCCCTGCACATCCCCAAGGACCCCACTGCCCCATCCCTCTGCCGCCCCGGGCAGGGGTGGTTGGAGAGCCTCCGGCATGGCCCGGCCCCCACCTTCATCAGGTGGTGTCACACCCCGCATGAGAGGTGGCGGCCGAGGCTCCCGGTGGACCCAGGCTTCCCAAGCCTGGGCAGAGGGGTGGGTGTCCCGGGAAGACAGGAGCTCCGCTCTCCTGACCCCGCAGCTGTTTGCTGAGAGCCCCCAAGAGCAATAATAGTAATAATAGTGCATTATTTACTGGAGCACTTGGCCTGCTCCAGGCTGCCCAAATCTGCAGGTGCAGTTCCCTGCTGGGCCCCATCACAGTCCTTCAGAGGAGGCACCATTACTGCCCCCAAGTTACAGATGACAAAACTGAGGCCGCCAGGTGATGGGCCTTAATGAGGGCTCACCCGGCAACTGGGGCTTGTGACCCCGTACCCCCGAAGCCTGGCTGGATGCTCTCGGCTGCTTCCTCCTCCCCTGATGTCAGATCGCAGCCAGGACCCCCAGCTAACCCTGGCGTCTCTGACCCTGACTATGCCCTTCTCTCTCCCGCCGCCTCCCGGGGCCTCGCCTGGCCATGCCGCCCTGCAGCCCCCCCCGCCAGGGGGGGACCCAGCCCCTCCTACATCCCCCTGCTGCCGATGCCCAGGGCGGCCTCCCTGCAGGTCAGTGGGTATGGTGGGTGGCAGCCTCACCCCCAGCGGCCCTCTGGGTCCACTGCTTGTGACAGCACCGGGAGATCCCACCCTCAGGCACCCGCCCAGGAAGCCCAGAGACCCTCACCACCTCCGCACCTGCGTCCAGGCACGACCCGCGCACACTGGCTGAGGCCACACTGTGTCCCGCACGGCCCTCTGTCTCTTTTTGGCCCTGCGGCCTAGGGTGGGCATGTGCTTATGCCCGCGTCTCTGTGTTTCCAGGGAACCACTCCGGTGTGGTCCTGAGCATCAACTCCCGGGAGATGCACAGCTACCTGGTGAGCTGATGCACCGGAGGCCCTCGCCCAGAACTCTCTCCAGTCTGTCGCTTCATCCCCTGCGGAGAGCACAGGACCACACGTGCCCCCGGCACTGGGGCTGGGACTGGCACCCCCTCAGAGACCTCGGGAAAGACACCTCCAGCTGCGCCCACGCAAGGCGACAGATGCCCCCTCTGTCCAGTTAAAGCCTGCCCAGCCCGCGGACGCATGCGGACCCGCCGGCTCCCACCCTCCCTGGACACAGGCCCATGGCGCCGCCCAGCTACACCCCCCCCCAAACCCTGGTCACTCCCCCTCAGCCGCCCTGGCTGCCCACACCACATCACCCCAGCCGAGGCTGGGCCCACCTCCTCACGCCGAGGCTGGGCCCCCCTGGAGCCTGGGAGATGAGCCTGCTGGGCTGCCTGCACTCTCAGAACCACAGACCCACCCGGCCCTGCACCGCGGGCTCCTGTCCCTGCAGAGGGACACTGCAGCCCTGCTTTCCTCCTCACAAACCCCAGCAAGGCGGCTCCTGCCCGCATGGCGTCTCTCTGCAGGGCATCCACCCCTCCAGGATCCAGTCCCTCCCGCTGTCCCCCCAGTTTTTAAACTGCGGATAATGTAAATACCTCTCTAGGTAGCTGTTTGCATTTGGTGGGGAGGGTTTTTCAACTTCCTATTTTTATCGCCAGGCAATAGCCCCATTCTCGGGAACCCATTTCTAGAACACCCAGGGATGCTCCTCAGCCTCTCCTGGGAGCCTTGTCTCCCGGAGCCCACCGGGCAAAGGCTCTCTCTGGCCCCCACTCCCCCCCCCCGCCCTTTGGGGGCCCACGGGGGTCCAAGGGAGCCAGTGCCTGCACTTCCGCAGGCAGCCAGTAGGTGGCGCCCCCGCGCACGTTTCCCGACGGTGGGCCCCTCCTCTTAGTGGGCACGCGGCCTCTGGAAGGACGGAGTGTTCTGTGCTTCCTCATAGTTTGAGGGGCGCGGGTAGAAACCCAGGAGCCAGAAGAGGTTTAGGACGCAGAGCTGGAAGGGCCACCAGGAGTGTGCCCCTCCTTTTGAAGATGCAGAAACTGGCCCAGAGAGGGAGTGACTTTCCCAAGGTCACACAGCAAGACAATTAGCAGAGGCGCCCCAGGAACCAGCCCTCTGCTCCCCGTGCAGTGCAAGTCTGGTCACTCCCAGATGCTTAGATTCAGGGACCCCAGGAGTATACGGGGGCGGGTTTTCACCTTTTGCCTTGAAATTGAAAATCAGGACCCCCTGCTCCCCCGACTCCCCTCCCCCAGGCTGGGCTTCCAGGTGGTCGGGGCCTTCTCCTCAGCGGCGGGGACACCACAGCCCAGGCTAGGAGCCCGCTGGCCGTGGTGAGTCCAGAATGAAGTCTAGGGGACACTAACCCACCTCCTTAGAGAAGAAGCAGGGCCTGTGGGGGAGGGGGGACCCGGGGATGGATCCTCACGCCCAGGGCCACCCCACACGCGGAGTCCCTCAGTCTTTGTGGAGTGGGGGGGGGTCCCTGGAGCCCAGCCCCCTGGGGGCACACGTGGGGACTCAGAGCAACTCTGAGACCAGCTCGCAAGGGGTCACTGCAGGTCACAGGGCCAGGCGCAGAGACATCCCCCTCCCCACCCTGCCTTCCCCACCCCTGCAGATCGCACCTGGCAAGTTGTCCTCAAAACCCTCCTTGGGGAGGGGCTGGGGCAGGGGACCTGAGACCGGAGCTGGGGGTCTGTGTGGAAAGAGGCTGGATTCTCCGGGCCCTTGCCTGCTCCCTGCCCGCCTGCAGTCTCCAGACACACCTTAGTAAACCTTGTGTCCGGCCGCCCACCCAACCCGGCCTGTCTGGTGAGCGGCGGACCAGGATCAGACGCCCATCAGGACCGTCCGGCACGGAGTCCCCGGGACACAGCCCCGAGCTCGCCGGGGCCTGCGGGTGGCGACCCCTTGGACCTCCCCAGACCCTCTGCTCCGTCTCTCGCTATTTGGGTGGGGTTTCCCCTTAGCTCTTTGTATTTTTCTTGTATTTTATGTTATTATTTCTATTAAAAACCTTTTGGGGGAAGAGTTGGCATCTATAACCTTACACTTTTCCTGCCCTGTAACCATATAGATGGACACGTAGGTCTGCGGGGTCATCTGGCTACACGTTTGAGGGTCTATCTGACGTGCAGGGACCCCCGGGCACCCGGGCCCGAGCCGGCACCTGCTGTGGGCAGCTGATGTTCCATTCCACCAGGTTGAGCCCAGACTCCGTATATGCACATACAGAGAGGCGATCAATTCTTTCTTACTTTTCCTTTTTAAAAATCAATAAATAATTTGTGATGCTTTTAACAAAGATTAAATGAATATGATCAGTGTTTGCCTTATTATAATGCTGTTTGTAAACCTTTCCCTGAACACACACACACCCTGGCCCCAGAACCTGGGACCAGGGACCCCGAGCAGGGCTGGGAGCAGGAAGGGGGCCATGACACTGACCATCTCGGTTGCTGGATCCAGAACGTGCCACCTGCAACGTGATAATGTCACTGCGTCCTCACACACTTCCCCCAGTGTGGCTCACTTCCCCCGATGGCCGGCTGAGGGGCCCCGGGGCGGCACGGAGGCCAGGGTTGCGGCTGGCAGCGTGGGCCCAGCTGGACGGAATCTCCTCCTCTCTGCAACGAGAGGAGCCAGGAGCTGGAGGGCAAGCCCCGCCGTGGTCAGCTGGCAGCCTCTGCCCTGACCGGGTGCCCTCGGGTTCGGGAAAGCTGCTCCAGGAGGTCCTCTATGTGGCTGCATAAGCTCTGCACACCTGGAGCGGCGGCCTTCTGTTTCTGGCTTCGCACTTGGTGTCTGAGGGGGACGGGGGCAGGTGAGTGCGGCCCGGCTTGGACATGAGAGCAGCCCACCACCCCTGCATACGCACACACACACTCACACACACGCATACAGACACACAGACATATACTTACACACTCACACACACTCATACAGACACACACAGACATATACCTGCACACTCACACACACACACACACACACACACTTCACACTGACACCCCACCTCCTCCTCTGGGCTGTAATCCATCCTTGCAGACAGGGTTTAGTGTCAACACCTTAAACACCTCCTCCCAGACCTCAGGCCCCCTGAGCCGGTGCCAGGCCCTGGGCAGGACCCGCGAGTGGATGAGATGAGACCCCTGGGCCCTGAAGGAGAACCCAGGCCAGTGGGGAAGCTGACAGTGACCACATGGTCCAGCAGGGGCCCAGTGACCCGAACCCATCTTCCATGAGAGGCACATTTGAGCCGGGCCCGCAGGACCAGGAGGAGGTGGCGGTGAGACAGGCAGGAGTTGGGACCATCCAGGCTGGGATGCCGCCCAGGGGACAGAGAGGAGTGTGTATGTATCTGTGTGCATGGTATCTGTGCGTGTGTGTGAGTGTGATGTGATGTGTGTAGTGTGTGTGGAGAGACAAGACAGACGCGGAGGCGGCACCAGCAGTGTGTTTGGAGGACGTCGGAATTGGGCCATTTCCTCTCCCTGTTCTAACCGCCAGGACCCGGCTGGGGGTTAAGACCTCCCTCCTCTCTGGCTGGCGTCAGCGTGCCGGGGGCTCTGTAGAGGGTCTTCCCCCCGGAAGGGCCGGCGGGTGTGATGAGAGGCTTGCTCCTCCCATGTCGATGCACCTGGAAACTTTTCCTGTAATGATGGACCAGACTGGGAGCGGGGGCCATGTGGGGGCCACGGGGACCCCGCAGGGGTCACAGCCCTAGGACTGCCCCATGTCACAGCCAGTGACGGCTTCCTGTCAGGATGATGAGGACACAAACATGCCCACGTGACCGGCCACAAAGTGCGGGCGCTGTGGCCACACCTTCACTTCTCGTCAGCAGGGCAGGCGTGAGGGCCCCTGTCTACAGACCAGGGGACTGAGGCACTTGGAGGGGAAAATCGTTTTTAGCCCAAATAAGAGGCTTTGCTCTAAACCTCCAGCAAAACCCCAAATTCCTGGAGGACTCAAACTGGCTTTCACCCAAGACACCCAAGTCCAGAGTCATCAGGTAGCAGTGAATCTCAGAGGAACAGACAGATTGGAATCAGCGGAGGAAAAACACTTCCTCCACAGCCGCTGTCCTCAGCCCCGACCCTGCCACTCAAGCAGAAATGGCTAGTCACCGAGGAAGCCAAGACAATCCGACATTGTCGAAAACATGTCCCTCCAAGGGCCTGGTGGCCTCCTTCGGGAAGGTGAGCAGGCTCGGAGCCGGTGGGCAACCCTCAGGGCCGGAGGGGCACTTGCTGCCTGTGGGGACCCCCAGAAGAGACGGCCACCTCATCTCTCAGTTGGCAGGCCCCGAGCCCCATCCGTCAGGCACAGCTGGGGACCCCCTGCAGGAGATACCCCAGCAGGTGCTGAGGCTGGTGTCGAAATCTACACCCCTTCTGCAGGGATTTGTGCAAAGTTGAAGTCAGGACCCTTCTGAGAAAGCCCCACTGCACTGAGAGAGAGAAAAGCGGCCCCGACAGGTGGCTCCGGCTGGGCCAGCCCCGCAGGGCCGGGCCTTCTGTCTGCACACACGTCACCAGGCCTCTGTGGCTGCGAGGAATGGGCCAGAGCTGAGAGTGTCACACCTGAGCACAGACCGGCCAGAGGTGACCCCAGGCCTTCCCAGCTGAGCAAGTGGGGGCCACGCCTTCATCCGTCACGGCTCAGCCTCCTGAGCCCCTCCTCCTAGCCCGGAGCATCGAGCTACCGGAACACAGCGTGGCCCCGCTTCCCGACAGCACCTGAGTCCTCCCGAGCCCTCTCCCGTGGCCCACCCTCTGGCCAGGCCTTCCCAGCCCCTCTGACTGAGCCGCCCCCCCCAGGTCCAGTGATGCACGCTCTCCCTCACTGCACGAGGATCACCCATCTGTCCGGCTACAGGTGTGTCCCTGGTAGCATCTTCGGTCCTAAGGTGAGCAGTCTCTGTGCATGGCAGTCACTCTCAGAATAGAAACCTACATCCCTCGAGCTTTGCATCACAGTATTATATGGAGAATTCTGGCGTGACTGTTTCTCCTAGCCACAGTCCACTGCTCAGGCGGAGGCACGTAGGGGTTCTCAGGTCACAAAATGGCTGCAGTAGCTCCAGACTGGGCATCATCCTCTTACAAAGTCTAGAGGCTCTGGCCAGGTCACATGGTCATCCCAAAGGAATCCCTACAGCTCACTGTCCTTATCTTGAGCCACATGTGCCCCTACCCTCACCCCAAGCCAGAAGTGGGGCCACAACACGTCCCTGAGTTTGGGACAAAGAACCACCGCACATGAAGAAGTAAACGCTTGATCTACAGGCTTCACACTAGGCCACGGGGTCAATTCCAGAGATGCACATTCAGTGATGGCCTGCTGGATACTCACGACTGGTCTGGGGCCTGTGCCCCTCACTCTGCCTTCCAGATTAACATGGAAAAGAAGAATGCCTTCAGCATATAAAAGGGCAGCGAGGCGGGACGGACACGCAGCACGTGAGCGGGAAACGCGTGGTCTGAAGGGAGCGCTCCTCATTCAAGAAGAAGTAAGTGGGAAGAAACCACCGCAGCGTCAGCGGGGCCAGGAAGACAGGCCGCCCTGAGACCGCGGGAGCGCCGCAGCGGGTGCGGGGGAAGGCACAGGTTGTGGAGGAGAGTCTACCAAAGGGGCTGGAGGAAACTTTAGAAATTGTATGCATCGCATCTCGATGTGAAATGCAAGAAACCACGCGGTCTTTGAAACAAGATAGTGGAGGTCCCAGCCTGAGTAGAAAGGGGAGTCGCCGGAGGGAGATGAGGGAGGAAAGTGAAGACACGAGAACATAATTAGTATTTACTTGCATTAAGGACAATCAAAAGCAGAAGGTGACTGTGTGACACGGTGTCCCCACTGCAGAGAGCGACTGCACATCTCCAGACATGGGAAAGGATGAGGGACAAGGATAAAGGCCTCGTAAGAGACCAGTGAGCTCACTGTGCAACAGTGAATCAGCCCCCACAGACAGCTGAGCACACTCTTTGAGCCTGCAGCTCCGAAGGCTGACGCAGTCAGTCAGACGGAAGTGAGCGCCGGGCGGGGTGGGGGAGGGGAGGAGCAACTCAGAAAATAACAGTCTGTCTGCATTCAGGATAAGGGACTCCAGAAATTTTTACTTTCTCTAAATGAAGGCCAGCAAAAGAAGCCAGTTAAAATCAAAACGCTGCAGCTGCGCAGAAGAGGACCCGGCGCCACCGGACCCAGGGCTCCTCTCAGTGTCACTAACATCGCAGCGCGAGCCCTCCCTAGGCTTCTCCGTGTGCTTCCCGCGCAAGAACCTGCCCCGAAGGGGACGGGCGCGCCGGAGCACCAGGGACCCGAGCTGTCGATCAGCCTGATCACTCAGAGAACCTGAGCCGTTAGTCAATCAATCAATCAATCAATCAATCACAGACACGTCCCTAAGCCAGGACAAACACGGAGGCGGGAGAGAGAAGGTAAATTGCCCCACGCGCCTGACCGGGACCCAGGGTTGGGCGTGTGGCTTAAGACCCCAGAACAGGAGTGGCGCCACCTCTCGGCTCTCGGAAGGCCCCTCCCAGCTCTTGGGGGTGTCCCATCTTTTACTACCATTTTACTTTACTAATAAAAATCTTGCTGATATCACGCTGTCTCTCGTTAAAAATTCTTTTTTTTCCGGGAGGCTAAGAACCGAGGTAATTCTCATTTCCCTTTTCCCGGTTAACAGTATCAAGTCCATTCTCTAAGAATTTCAGAATTTGAACCATAAAAATGAAAAAGTCCTAAAAATTCCTGCCCACCCAGGGATGCCGGAAGAAAGAAGTCCTACAAAGTTCTAAACAGAATGAACAGACTACTTACGTGGGGTGGGGGGGGAGATCAGAAGGGCTCAGAAGGGCTCAGACTTCTCTGCTGTTCCGGAGGCGGAGACCAGGGGAGGGGCCGGCGGGGGGCGGGTACGGAGGCGGCTGCCTGTCTGAGTGTTAACTCATTTGTGAAGCAGAAGAGCACGCTTGGATTTAAAAGTGTGCAAGAATGTGTGATCTGTGCACTTTCCAAAGTGGGGGAAATCTGGTATGGGATTAACCTACGTAAAACAGAAAACCCCCAAGGTCCCACTGTGGAGCACAGGGGGCTGTATCACTACCTTGTAGTGACCTGCAAAGGGAAAGAATCTGAAAAGAACAGATTTACATACGTATGTAGAACTGAGTCGCTGTGCCGTGCACCTGCAACACTGTAAATCAACTGTACCTCAATGAAAAAAGATGGGGGGAAACCCACAAAGACACCTTCTTACCCACCAAGAGGTGGTTCAAAGGCAAGCTGCCCCTTGTGGACGGTGTGGGAGGCGGAAGGGGATCGTGGTAGCGTCCGTACCGCTTAACAATATTCGTTGCGACAAACACGGAGGCGGGAGAGAGAAGGTAAATTGCCCCACGCGCCTGACCGGGACCCAGGGTTGGGCGTGTGGCTTAAGACCGCGCGCAGCAGGGCGGGAATCCCGGGGACTGGGCTGGCTCTCCGTGATGTCTGTCTTGGCTTCACGACGCCTGGCCCACGACCTATGACGACGCGTGTATTAGCGAGGTCGCCTGTTTAACACGCGTGTCCGTCACCAGCTGCAGGGAGGGGCAGGTGCTGCCGGCTTAGTCGGCTTTCCTGCCTCCAAGTGCCCCCAGCACAGTGAGTGCTCAGTAAATATTCCCCAAATGAGGAAGTGAATGAATGGTTAGTGGAAGAAAACGGGAATGTTCATCCTGCTGGGAAGATAACCACAGAGAAAGGGGTTTCAGCTCAGTTAGTGTCTTGCAGGACGTTTCAGGGACAGGTAAGTCTCTCTTCACTCGGTATGTGTGAAGCAGACACTCGGTGCCCAGCTGTGCCTTTTCCACGGGACCGGGGTGTTTTAAACCACAGGCTTTATTATTACGCAGCGTGGGGAGGCCAGCAGGTCAGGAGAGGCTGCCACTGAAAAGATCAGTTCTTTGTACTCCCCATTCCCAAGAGGAGGGGCCGCACCCAGCCAGGCCACGCAGGGCCAGGTGAGGAAGCACCGAGGCGTCCAGGGGTGGGGGTGGGGCTAAGGGTGGGAAGAACCTTCAGTGGTTTTACAGGAAGGAACAAGCGAAGCAGGGCAACCAGCCCTGCGGGTCCGATCTGGGAATCTCAGTTTGCTCTGGGACGCAGGGCTGGCCCCAGCTGTGGGGTACCTGGCCCTGCGGTGATGAGGGTGGGGGATGGTGGTCCAGACTTGTGAGCCTCATAAAGGAGGTGGTTGGGGTGTGGATTCTGGATTGGTTGGTTCACACATGAACTTGTGTGTTTGCAGGTGAGTCCTTGACCGTCTCTAGGAACTGGCTGTCCCTCCGGAGTCAGTGAGGTCCCAGGTGTCAAAGCATCAGAATAAGAAGACGTGCTTAGTACACGGACAGCCCTCTCGGTCGGAGGCCAGCCTCCCCGAGGACGGAAGTGGTCAGCTCTCAGCTCTGCACTGGCCCGGGGTGGGGGTGGGTTCCAGGAGACACCAGCCCGCTCGGCGTCCGGGACCAGCTGGGATCAGCCCCTCAGTTCAGGAGACCAGTACACTGGACCCACTTCACCGGGCCCTTGTTCCTGCTACGTTTCCTACACCGTTTCTTGACTAATTGGTCCTGTCACATGAAAAGATGGCCATTTTTAACAGCATCATAAAATTGATGAAGTTTCCATCATAAAATTTCTGGGCCGCAGACATCGGCTCACGTTTTCCCTGCCTCCCATTGACGAGCTGGCTCCTGATTTATGCTGGGGAAGGTTTGTGTTGCCTGCTGGCAGAATTACAGCTCACGTGATGGAGACCCGAGTCGTCCCCATGGTTTTAAGAAGCAAAGCCAAGAGCCCCGGTGTCGTTTTGCTAAGTTCTATAAGAAATTAACGAGGCCCTACCTTTCCATCCAACGCCCCCCAGGACGTGACTCGCGTTTAGGGCTGGAGGAGCGTCAGTTGAAAGCAGGTTTAATAAAGCCTAACCGGGCCCCTCGGGGAGACGAGTGACCCCTCACCGGACAGAGTGGCAGGCAGGAGGGCTGCCTCGTGGTTTCTCGGAGGGTGCCGAGAGCACATGGATGATTTTCCTGTCACCAAAGGCGGCCTGCAGAACGAACCTCGCCTCCCCCCTCCAGGACTGGGGCCTCATCCTGACAAGGGAAGTGTCCCTAGTTACCTCGGACGGACCAGCCAACGCCCACCCCGTGCCCCAGGCAGAGGACGATGAGGGGCACGGAGGCACGGCAGGGTCACCTGGTTCTCCAGCTCTGAAAGGTGGGTCTAGCTGGGTCGTTTGTCACCTGGGCACCCCCGGGTCACACACACAGGCCACGCCTCCCACCATCATACATGCCTCTCCTGCCTGTGGACCCAGGTGCTTTGCAGGCTGTGCTCCAGCCAGGCCCGAGCTCACAACCTCACCCTCGCCGCTCTGACCAAGCAGTGGCCACCCCGTGTGTTACATCAGGTGACAGTGGGGATGGCCCCTGGGCTCCTCTGTCCGACCTGTGTCTGCACTGGCCCTTGGGTGGGCGTGCACACCCCCAGGGACATTTCTGCCCCTGGCACCAGCCGAGCGCAGCTGCACAGGCCTGCCTGGGCCTCCACTCTGACCCCTCTTGTCCCACTGGCAGTGGTCTTTCTAAAACCAGAAATCTGCCATCCCCCCAACACAGGGAGCCCTGGGCGCACGCCACAGTCTCCCCTCCGCCCGACCGGAGGCCTCGGTCTGACTCCAGCCTGCTCCTCCGGACTCGCCTTCCACCTTACCCCCAGCCCCAGCCCCAGCCCCTGGCCCAGGTACCAGCTGCTCAGCTGCCCCTCTGCTCGGGGGCTGGGCTCTCATCCTCTGCTCCTGCCGGGCCTCCCTCGCCTCTCTTCCTGCTGAACTCCTATTTAAGCGCCACGACCTAGCTCAAATGCCCATCCCGCAAACCCTGCCAACTGCCCCGAAGGCAGCTGTCTCCAGTGGTTCGGTAACTCTCCATGAGCCCTGCACTGGGAGTGACCTGTTTACACGTGACCTGTTTACTCCTTGGCTGGAGTGAGCACCCTGAGGGCAGTCACACCCGATCGGGCCCCAGGCCCCAGGCGCAGAGCTGGCACTCCGCAGGGGCTGGCGTTCCTGGACGTGACTGGTCAGGCCTGGGGACTAAAAGCCGTTTTTTAAAAACACTGCTTCTTTTGGGAAACAGGATTCTCACCCAAGACACAAAGCGCGGGCCCCACCCCGAGCCTAACACCCCCTCCATTTAGGGGGAAGGCCCTCCCTGTCCGCCCAGGAGCCAAGTCGGTCAAGACACGGAGGCCGGGTGGGAAGAGCGGAGTTTATTAGTTACACACATCAAGGCACGCCGCGGGGCGCCGGTCGGGCTACACCGTGTGAAACTGTAGAAAAATCCTGCCGTAAAGCAGAAAGTTCAGGTGAGGCTACTACAGATCGGGCAAATGGGCTGAAAACGAGTATTTCCAATGCAAGTTTCTTCTGATAAATTTTTTTACTTTATGAATTAAATACATTGAGAAACACAGTGAAAAATATATTTACAGTTATTTAAAATGGGCACTGCCAACATATTTAATTAAAAAATCTTTCCTGTTTCTTGCTTGTTTCTTTCAAAGAGAATTTTTAAATACGACTTTTGTTTTTAAAAAATACAATAAGGAAATAATTACATTCTTAATATGAAAACATTTTACAACTTAGAGCCATGGTCAATTGGTGCTGAGTACCTGTAATTTAAAAGCTGATGTTGAAATTTAAAGGTAATGTTCCCTTTCTCGTTAGAAAATCAAAGAGTATCTTATTAAAAACACCTTTGGTCCCTAAGAATGAGGGTCTGATGATCCCACCTGGAAAACTGCTTCCATGGCAACAACTGGAAACGCCTGGTGACACTTGTAACAACACCGTGAAGTTAAGCTTTCCTGGAAGAACGCAACTGGAAATATTTCACGAAAGATGGCAAAAAGGACGCGCGTGAAGCCGACAGTTCTCTGGGCGGGGCGCTTTCCCACCTTGAGAAATGATAGGCTGCCCGCTGCGCCGGGGCGGAGGCATGAGAGTGTTACTTCACCAGCTGGAGTTTATTTCACAGTATCAGCGCGGCCCGGCGTGGGGAGAAGACAGTACTGGCGACAGCAGAATCCCCCCTTTAAAACCAGGCCAGGAGCGGAGATTATTGTTCTCATTAAACGATTATTTTAGGGAACTAAAAGAGGAAGGCAAAAGTTTAACATGCAAGTGTTGCCGTGACCGTTTTATGAGCCGAGGCGGGCGCTGCCTGCTGCACCCGCAGGGCAGCCCCCGCCGCCGGCGGCGCAGGGACGGGCAGGGGTGCAGACGCCGTGTCCACACCGCCTCCCTGGCGGGAGAGGCCCCGCCCGAGCGCCACCCCTGTGCCCAGCCTGGGAAGGTTCCTGACAGACGGGACGAGGCGAATAAACAGAACAGCGCCTGGTGAACTAGGTCCGTGGGCAAAATTCACGTGTCCTTCCCAACAGCGTGCTGGCAGGTGTTCTGGAAAGATGGGACCACAGCAAATGAGCTTCCCCAAAACCTACGCCCACCCCAGCGCCCAAGCTGCCCCCTGGACACCTGTACCTAAACTGCAAATTGTTGCCACGATTAACAAGAATCTAGAACTCCTTCCTTGGGGAGTGGGGGGCCTCCAGGGCCCAGGACACACACTTTTTGAGACAGACTGTCCAAAAGGCAGCACACCTGCAGCCTGTCAGAGTGATCCTGGGTGCCTAGAAACAGCTCAAAGCTACTCACAGATGCGCGGGAGGAGGGGGTGGATGTCAGGCTGGACCGCACCAAGGTGTCTGAACCGAGGGGACAAGACTGCTTTTGCACGTGTGGTCCCCGAAGCGCTCGGGAAAGCATCTGGGGCCACCGCAGACCCTCCCTGTGCCCCCCGCCCCGAGGGCCATCCTGAGGCTGGGGGAGCGGGCAGGGTGCTGCTGGCTCCCTGGACACCCACAGTCGGGCCCGCCTGACCCTCCTTGGGCGGACTCCACCTGGCCCACATCAGGGGTGACAGGCCGCCCTCAGACCATCACTATTTCTGTGCAAGAGGTTGGTTCATGGAAGAAAAATATCGTAAAAATATAAAAACAGAGGGGATTTTGAAGGTTGATACCACCTCACCGAAACCGAGCCGGAAGCAGAACCCTGAGGCTGACGGTGGCTCCGGTTCTAAGAGAAGGGCCGGGTGACCCACAGCGGGTGGCGGCCTCACGCCTGCCCCCGTCTGGCCACCGCGTGCCTCCTGCCTCCAGTCAGGATCCTGCTAGTCCCGCCAGCACTCTGTGACCATGACAGCTGTCAGGAGCGGGTGACAGCTCTTGAGGAATCTGACTTCTCCCAGCGGAATGGGACCTGCACCCCAGGAGCAAGGGCCGAGGTCAGGCTGCCCCCCGACCCTGCCCTGAGCCTGGCTGTCACAGCTGTCTCATGGCCTCCATGTCCCTGGGGCGTATTTTGAGAGGGTAATGAGATCTCTGTCAGAGTTCTGACAAGGTGTCCACGGTGTGTCTAGTATGTACAGACATAAATTAAAAACTATACTTATTGAACATATACAAATAAATAACTTATTTTGAAGCAAATGCTTTAAACTAACTTTCTTATCAAATGTAAAAACATCAAGAGGAAACACGGTATCAAAGGAGCCGGACGTCGGCGGCCTCGCCTTCCACGGGGCCTGTTGTAAGTGGCTCCGCGGAACGCAGCGGGGTTGAGTGCACCATCCTCTTCAAAAGGCTTATAGTTATAAAAGTCAATTTAAAAAGCTGTTTTTTAAAAACACAAACTATGTATGCCAGGTGTCTGAAGAGCAGGGTCCAAACCTTGGCTCTGGCACAAATGGTGTGACCCATGGAGATGGTGGAGGTGACCTCCGCTAACGGTCCCCCTGCCAGTGACTGCCCACCTGGGCTGGGCTCAGCTCGTGAGCACACAACGCTCACGTCTTCCCTTAATAACCGTCGAAATCTGGCCCTCATCTGGGGCAGAGCTGGCTGCCAATCAGGACGGCCGCAGAGGTTTAACTGGAGACTGTTAATTTGACCGGAAGGCAGCAAGAAGCTATGGTAGGTCAAACATTTTCCCTTTACGGAAAATTAGCTTCATATGATGCCAAATGGTCCAGCTTCCTGCGCTGATGGACGAACAGGAGTGCCGGCAAGATGGCCCTGGGCTTGGGGAGGCCCCTCCCTCCCCACTTCCTACCTGGATTAACTGGGGATGGCGGGGGAGGGGCAACTGTGTTCGTGCTGGTGAGGTGCCCTCCACCTGCCACACAAACTGCGGAGGGCCGGGAAGGGTGAGGGCACCAGCTGACGGCCTACAAGCTGGAGATGCGCCAGGCAGATGGCTTTGAGACCCATCCAAGCGTCCGGTGGACTCGGCGGACGCGCGCGCCCTGCTGGAGGGCCTCCCTCGGCAGTGAGCCTGCTCCCCTGCTCTGCTCAGTGAAACCAAACAGCCTGAGCAGGACCCCAGGGCTGTGCCAACCCCAGCCCAGACCAGCAAGGCCGGCGAGAGACGTGGCCACCCCGGGATGCGCTCGTGGGCACGTCTGGGGGAAACGCAGGCAGGCGGCTTTCTGGCCTCCTGTTACCTTATCGGGTGAGACACATCCCAAGCGGTGAGCGGCAGGCCTGCAGCCACTGCGGGGAGAGCCGGCCTGTCCCCGTGTGTGACTTGGGGTGCGGAGGGCTCAGGGGAACTCAGGTTTCTGCAGCAGTGGGTCCCCCTCCCACAAGGAGGACTCCTGAGAGGTCCCCCTCTTACCAAGGGGAGCTGGCCTGGTTCTCAGACGCAAACTAGCTCTACCTATGGGCCCGGCCGCCCTCCACACCTTCCTGACTGACCGCTCCCAGAAACACCCCACTGGGGGCAAACATGGAAACCATGGGGCCCCACCTGGATGGCCACACCCCAAGGCAGGACCTAAACTGAGTATTTACTTCTCTCAAGGGCCCTCTTCTGCCCTAAGTTGTACAGTTTCCAGAACCCGCCGCCTTTCAAAGCACTGACGCGCCCACCAGGAACAAGTGTGAGCGTTGCCCGAGGTCGCCCAGCTCTCTGAGGGTCGCCTGCTGACTCAGGGCGGGTAGAAAGGGCTCGGGTGTTGCGAAAAGTGGGAAAGGACACACATTCATGCAGTGTCAGAACACTCTGCTGCCTCTCAAAAGCAGGACAAATAATTAACAGAACAGGACAGAGAATCTCGGCAAAGCCCTTGGAGCTGAGTGCGACACGCAGCGAAGAGAGAGTTTCAAAGTTTCAAACCAGTGGCAGCTTTTCATGTCCTGGTGACAAAAGCGTCTGTCCAGAAAGTTGAAAAAAAAGGTAAAAAACGCTTCACAGAACAATTGTGTCACGCCTTTACCCCAGTGACAGTGACAGGGCCCGGCGTGCGGGGCGGGGATGCCGCGCCTCGGGGAACGCGTGCTGGCACCGCGGCTGCAAGCCAGGGTCCTCCTGCGGGCGCGCGGGCCGCCGGGCGCACCACACCCAGGCTGGGCAGCGCGGGGCGCGCAGGCCAGGTCGTCCGCGCCCGTCCGGGGCCATCCACCGGCCACCGCTCGCTGTCGGCCCGGCTGGGCTGAAGCTGGTCCAAGCGCCCACCTGGCTGGGGAGAGCGATGCGGCGTCTCCACCGACCACGGACGGCTTCTCCATCCGTCCCTCTTTGTCTTTTAACAAATGAAGTTGGAAGCCAAAGCGTTACAAGTGAATCTCTTTAAGGGGAACCATTGGACAGTAGAGAGGAGACACGTGAGCGGGTCTGGGTCCCAGCCCCGGGCGTCCTGCCGCTGCTGGAGCCTCCAGCGCTCCCCGGGTCACTGGAGGGGCGACGCCGCGGGAGCCGGAGCGTCCGCGTCTTTACGTGCCGTTCTTCAGCTCCCACTCCTGCCAGGCGGGGCGAGAGGAAGGGTCAAGATCAAGACAGTGCAGACACCCCTCCAGCGCCCGCGCCCTGGAAAGTGAGGCTGGGTGGCACCGAGGTTCCTGAACCCAAATCACAGACGGAGAATCACCATACGGCCCATAAATGAGACCAGCCCGAGGCCCACCAAGGGCTCTGGGCAGATCCACAGGGACATGTGCGTGGCATGGTGGTCCCCACGGGGGCCTGGCACCAGGCAGGGCCTTTCCTCCGCTGCCCTGGGGGCAGCGCGCCTGGCGATGCTGGTCTGAGACACCTGCCCAACTCCTGCTGTGTTGAGGGGTCATTAACTGGGCCGAGAGTACACTGCGCACCTTCTCATTTTCGTGTATCGTATAAATTTAGGAATTTCTCACCTTTTATAGAATTAAAGTTCAAGCTTAATTAAGGATTCAAAGCCTGGCATTAGCAAACGTGGCAGAAACAGAACACAAACTGAGCCGCCCTCCACCTCGGGAAAACCAGGCATGAGCACCCGCAGATTCTGTGAGGGCGAGGATGACCTGGGGTCCCGCCTTCCTCCTGCCCTCCCCTCCTGGCTCCCAGAGAGGACGCTGGGCGCCGCACACAGAGGAGGCGCTCAGGGACGCCGGGCCCAGCACTCCAGGGCAGCTCTCTGCACAGCTTGCCAGCCCCCGACAGGGTGGTGCAGACTCAGACAGATGGTGTGTATGTGAGTGTGTGTCACCTACAGACACTGACAATGTCACCCACACCCACTGATGTGTGCAATCGCAGGACCAAGCACGGGTCGCCCTGGCCATGAAGCAGAGAGCTCCGAGGACCCGCCCAAGTGGGAGGACAAGGTGGGTGTTTGTGCCTGGGGCAGCGCAGCCCTGGGGCCCTGGACACGGGGCACGTGGGGTGGTTCTGAAAGCACCGCAGCCACCCCACTCGGGCCTCCAGAACACTCCTCGCTTGGCACCAGGATTTCCCAGGCTGAGGGAGAACGCTGGGCCTGGAGCCCGACATCCTGGTCTCTTCCAGCCCCCTTCCCACGGGGACAGCCAACTTGACTTTCAAGAGCGCGCTCTCCCATACTCAGAGCACTCCCTGCCAGGAACTGGAAGTTGTTTTAGGAATACTGCCTGGGATAACACTTCCCGAGCCCAGAATGAGTCAGACTCTTCGGCCCTTAGGAAAAGGCCAGGGTGGGAGAGGAGACCACGTGTACCCCGCGCCTCCAAGTGTACTGATGCTCCCAGAGCCAGAAGGCCACGCCCCCACCCCTCCTCCAGCTGCGGGGCCCTGGCACTACTCTCAGGCGTCCCGGGCCAGCAGCGCCCAATCCCACTCCTTCAGTGAGGCTGAGGGCAAGGCTCCTGGCTACTTCCGCGGTGCTTTCTGGACCAGCGAGCAGGGCTGGCTATTTCCCTCCGTGAGTGTGGGCCAGTCTGAGCGGCCAGCTGTGCATCTGAATCAGCCATAACCATACATCTGACATTCATCACACAAACGGGGCTGAAACTGCAGAGAACTGAGCCTCCGAAGGTGAGGGCAGCCCCCCCAGGAAATGGGGCCATTCAGAGGCTGGAGTTACAGAACTGTAAACCGATTTCTTTGTCTGTAAGGAAACCAATTAAATGAAATACTTTTTACTGTATTTCCCTTTTTCAAATAATTAGGGGGAATTTATTGGACAGCTCAATTCTAAATAACTCTCAGGCTAAACATATTCCTTTGCAAATGAACATAACAGTTACAAACTGAGAACCCTTGATGGATGCTGAGGAAAGTAACAAATGATGCACAGGATTCTTCTTTGGCCCACATCTGCCGGCACACACAGGCTCAGCCAAGCGTATCTACTGAGAAGGACAGATGCGCTAGGGACCAGCGTCAGGGACCCGCCCCTGAACACACCAGGGTGTAGCCAGTGGTCAACACACACTTTCTTGTTTAACACCAGATCTACCTTTCAGAAAATAATATATTTCTAGCCAATTTAGAATGGGTTCCAAAGCTGCTGAAGAACAAAGGTAATGACAGCAACTAGAGGCCACTGGAGACAGGGAAGGGAGGGCGTCCGGCCTCGTTCATCAGAACAAATTAAATTCCTTTGGATGATTTAGTGTAATTGTACCAAGTATGACTTTTCATACGATACACTTTCAGTTATGCCATCAAGAACTGTTTCCTTTGATAAATGACAGCTTTTCAAATTTTCTGAGATTTTTAAGTTTAGTATCAAAGCATTAGTGGCTACTCCCATCAGAAGACTGGAAGATACTGCCGGGGGGGCCTCCTCAGGCCCCAGTTTACAAGGCCGAGGGTGGGGAGGGAGAAGAGGAGTTGGAGAGAGTTTATGCCTGGACTTTCCATTCTTTGAAAGACCCCAGCAGCCACTGGGTCCAGTCTCTCCTCCACCAATGAGAAAACAGGTCAGGAGAAGCCAGGAGGCCTGCGGGACCAGAGAGAGAACCAGAGCGGCTGGGTTTCCTGGCAGCAGGTGGTAAAGGCCTTGAGGCAAGGTTCTGGACTTTTCTGCCTTTGAGAAGGAGGATTCCTGATGAGGGGTCTGATTTAGGAAGGGACATCTAATACAGAAGCTACAGAACTGAAACAGGAGGCCTGACATAGCTGCTTCACCCCCTACAAAAGTCTGGAGCTGAAGTGCCCCCACCCCGTGAGCCTGTGTCAGAGCTGGTGCTCCCCCCACACCCCCAGAGTGCCTGCTCCCCCATCAGAGCTAATGTCCCCCCCACACCCCCGGGGTGCCTGCTCCCCCATCAGAGCTAATGTCCCCCCACACACACCCCCCGGGATGCCTGGTCCCCCATTAGTGCCCACGCTCCCCCCAGGCAGGGGGGGAGAGAGCTCACCTTGGCCTTCCGAAGCACGTGTCCCCGGCAGGGGGAGCTGCCGGCGGCCGGCTGGCTCTTCTTCAGGACAGCTGCACTGTTCACAGGCACCGGGCCCTCAGCGTCACTGGTTTCGCAGCTGGACATGGGCGAGTTCTCCAGAGTCCGATGCCTGAACACTGGAGACTGTTAAGAAAAGACACTGAGTAAGGTATGGTTTCCAGGCCATCAGTATTTTCCACTAGGAAAATGGTTTATTTTAAAGAAAAAAAATGGGTTTGGAAATAGGCAAAAATGCTAACAGCAGTAATAAGGACACCTTGTAGTGTCAATTCTAAAAGCAGCGTTAAAACCTCCATCTTACAGGTGGAAAGACTGAGGCTGGGAGGGGGTCATGGCTGGGAAGGGAGGGGAAGGAGGGGCTCCAGTCCAGCCTTCTGTGTCCAGCGTGGGCCTCCCCGCCTCCAGTGTGAGCACCTGCACGAAGCTGTCTGACTTCAGAGAGCTCGAACACCTGCAGACCCAGCAGCAAAACCACAGTGCCCGAGGCGGGCTCCGGGACCCAGGACGCGGGCGGGGCTCAGCGGGGCCACCCAACGCGGATTCACACAGTCAGAGGGTTTCCGACAGTTTACAGTACGGTTCACGCGGGTGGAAGGAAGACTTCAGATGGAGCAAAGTGAATCTTCTGTGGAAGCCCCCCAACCTTGCTTCTTTCACAGGAGATTAAGAGTTGCTCTTTGGGGAAAAAAGCTGGGAATTTGCTGCACTTTCCTGAGTGACGTGTCTGAGGACAAACCACTCCCTCCTCTTCCTGTGTAACACGCAACTTCAGAAATACCCATTAGGTCACACAGCGTTGTCTTAGGAGAACAGTATTTCAATTACCACTCAAACCCACCCTGGGGGCTACAGACCACGGATCCCAAGCAGCTGGCTTTCCCATCTTCTCCTTTACTGGGAAATGCTTTTAAAAGACAGCGCTGGCAGGGAGGGAGTGGGGGTGGCACGGTTGGTAAAAAGGAGAGAATGAGACCATCCACCTCCGGGAGGGGCTGAGCTGGGCTCCAGGAGGGCGGCATGAGGCTCCTCCGGGCCTGTCTGTCTCACGAGCTGCTGGTCCAAGGATCCAAGGATGGGGAGGACACGGAACACAGCAGAGAGCTGCACGCTGGGCGGACAAGGGCAGCCAAGGCCCGGGAGAGGCCCTCGACACAGGAGTGGCCCCTGGTCGGAAAGCAGGAACTCTAACGAGCTGGTCCTACACCCTCAGGAGGATGGGGCCACGGGAAGACGAGCTGACGAGGGGGGCCGTGGGGAGGCTCCAGAGAGGTAGGGAAAGCCCTGGAGAATGTGGGGTCACAGACACAGAAAGCAGCGAGCGGTGCCCGGAGACACCCAGACCCGGGGAGGTGGGGGCTGAGGTCATGTGAACGAAAGCAGTTCAGGGAGCAGGCCGACCACAGTGGGGGAGAACAGTGGGCACACTGGACACATGGCACACAGGACAGTGACCGCAGGGGATGTGGGGCTGAGGCAGAATCTTTTAGGATGGAGCATCTTTCAATGCTTCGAGGAGGCAGGGGAGTTGCAGACACGGGAGAGAAGGTAAGGTAAGAGCGAGTCAGATCCGGAGCCCAGAACCTCCACTTGCAGGGGATCCAAGGACGGTGATGCCCGCAGGTCCTCAGCCCTCTCCTGGGAAGTCAAGAGGCCACCGGGTCCACAGGCTTTCCTGCCTCCTGTCCACCTCTGACGAGGGCCACCAGGTGCCCCTGGGATAGAGCCCTGCCCTGCATGGGCCAGCGCTCACTGCCCTGCTACCACTCTGGGTAGGACCGGCCTCCTTACGCCCTTGGTCCCCTGTTCTGTTGGGTGCTGAGAAGCCTGCGCCGTCCATCGGCCCCAGGACTCTGGTGCCCTCCACCCTCTTGCCTGCTGTACCACCGCACACAGCACTTACCAGGACCTGACGCGAGTGTGTTACATGAAGCATCTGTGGCGTTCACTGTTGTGTGCCTGGAACCGTTTCCAGGACACAGAAGGGGCACAGAGCACACACACATAATTCACCGAATGAATATGTATATACGAGCTCATGAATACACAAATGAATGGACCGACACCTGCGTGGGCTCGGCCCTGTGCCCAGAGCTGTCTCACACATGGTCCCACGCAGTAGGCAGTACCCTCACCCCTAGTCCGCATGCGGAACACCGAGGCCTAGGGAAGGGAGGTAACCCCTTCACTCCCAGGGCCTGCTTTCCTAGCCACCCACTCTGCTGTGCACGAGGGAACCTGGCCGCATGGTTGGTGGTGTGGTGTGGTGCTGGTGGTGGGAGCTCCCGCAGTGCTGCTGGAATTCACTCTGTCAAGCTGGGGGGGAGGCCATCCCCTGAAAGTGTCACTGGAGAGGGACGGGTGACCAGAGAAGGGAGAAGTTGTAAGATGGTCTCTGTGGGCAATGGGAGGACGAGGGGACCACTGCTGGGGGCGGCGAGGTGGGAGACAGGACCTCAGTGGTGCCACATGCCTATACACGGAACCTCTGCCTGGGTGTCCACCCCATGCTGTGGGAGGGGCCTCGGGGGCTTCAGCCGGGCTGGGCATCCTGCCAAGCGGTTGCTCGGGTGCTGGCCAGGCACGGGGAGGGGAGCAGCCGGGAGCAGGGCTGTGCTCTGAGGCAAGTCCCCTGGGCCTCCAGCTCCTCATCTGGGAACCAGAAGCCATCACGTCTGACTCACAAGGTAGCAAGGACTCGATGGACAGCTTGTGAAAAGACAACAGCAAGTTCGCCAACGGGAGCGAGCGGCAGGTCACTGCAGGTGCTGACTTGTGTCCGCAAAGTGACTTCTGCTTGCCCCATAAGCTCCCGAGTTTACAGACCGTTTCACTCACGTCTGTCTCCCCTGTGCCTGGAGTAATTCTCAAGACACGTGCGACATTTTATAAAAATTCGCTGCCTTTAATTAAGATTTCTACCTAACGAACTGGCAGCAAATTAGGACACGGTTCAGAAGAGAAAAAGAACTATACTTATTACAATCAGACTTTGCAAAGGGGTGGAAAACAGACTCACCACCTTTAAAAAAGTTCAGTGGAAAAGACGGGAGAGTGTGACGTAGTGACGCTGAGACACAGCTGAGCAGTGTCTGCAGGGGACACAGGAGTCATGTCTGCAGTGCCGAAGCTGCGGGGGCAAGAGGTAGACCCACCTGCGGACTGGACGTCCCTGACTTGGGCTCGATGGCCAGCCCCAGGGTGATCCCGCCGGCCAGGGCCTTCTTCAGGCTCTCCTTGACCTCGGTCAGCTCCAGCTCCAGGTTGACGCGCTCCGTCTCCTTCTGCTTACACTCTTCCTCCAGCTTCTTCAACTTGTCCTCCAGGATCACCTGTGTCTTCCTGCCTGAAATCCCAGAGAAACGCTGCTGCTGCACCCGAGGGCCACGGCCCCAGGATAACCGAGGACGGACACCTGGTGCCCCTAAAAGGAGCTCGGTATAGCTTGGTGGGGGGATTGAGCGCCCCTGACAAGGGTCCTTTCTACAAAACTCAAACCCAGCTGTGCCTGAAAGGGCAGGGTCCTTTCCTAAGCGCTCTCCTTTGCTGCAGCTCAGCTGGAAGAGTATGGACCAGGAAGCACAGGGCGTGGGTTCTCATGGATTCTAGGAGTTCGGTGTCTGGGCCTCCATGGCCTCATCTTAAAACGAGGAACTTGAACTAGACAGCTTCCAAAGGGGCCGCGGACTTGACAAGGCTGAGTGTTTCTGAGCCCTCACTCTCCTGCTAGTCACTCTCGGGTGGTCTTACTCGCCCCCAGGGTCAAAGTACAACCTGCACCTCCCCAGAACGGGGCACGCGCTCTTTACTTATTTTGTCTGAAATGAGTTACGGGAAGGCAGCGGTGCGCCCATTGGACAGGTGAGACGACTGACTCCTTGGGGTAACCGACGTGTGCATGGGGCCCTGGCCTGGTGCCTGGAAGCATGTGAGTCTCTTTTCTGAGGCCAAAAGCTGGGCTGATCTTTCTGCATCTTCACTATCCTGCAAACTGGAAACAAGGGAAAGAAGAAACCCCACTCCGCCTCGCTGCCCTGAAGGTGCCTACCCATCGCTCTGACTCGGCGTCTGCCCCCTCCCGGGCAGCCTCTCCTGCCCCTCCTGCAGTTTGACTCGGGCCAGCTCAGCCCACACCTAGCCTCCCATCCTTTAAACTCTGAAAGCACTTTCTTAAAAGTCATCTGGGCACCAAGTCAGGAAAGGCTGGAACTGCTGACTGTGTGCTGACTCCTCACCGCACAGGAGGGAGCTGGGAACCGCTGGGAAGCAGGTGCTTCCTCTCGGGACCATCCTCGTCTCTGCACTGGTACTCCCTCCTCCTTGCCCTCCAAGGCCCCAAACACTGAAAGCTACGGAGTCAGTCTTGCCCCAGGATAAGACTCAGTCTTGCACTGAAACTTTGTCTAGTCAAGCAGCTCCCTAGCCCCCGCCAGCAACCCAGACACAGGGCCCCGGTCCTGACTGAGTGGCTGTCTTTACCCTTTTCCTCTCAGAGGACTGTCAGTCCCCTAACCTGGCCTCTTCCCCTGGTTCCGCCCATAAACCTGACACCACCGCGCTCTCACAGTCCCTTCTCAGGGAACCGAAGGCCCCTTCTGCCCATACAGAGACCTCCCACCCGGACTTCTGAGTATTACCTGTCCTCCTGCTGAGAACCCCATCGTCCAGTGACCAGAAACTCCTGACCCCTAAGGCTCCTGCGTCAGACGATCTCTGCCGTCAGCACCCGAGCCCCGGACAGCTCCGGGGCCGACCCGCCTCAGCCCGCAGTTGAGGGCCTCCCTGGCCTCCTGCCTATTCTGTTGTTGCACCTGCCCCGGGCTGACCAGCCATGCTTCCACAGTGCAAGAAGCGCGGCATGGACTGACCGAGTCTTACTGAGGCTCAGACCCTGTGGGCAGAGCAGGATGAAGCCTGCCTGGACTCGAACACAAGTTGGTGCGGGCCCCGCCCTGCCCCGTACCCGTGTTGACTTCGATGGCCGCCCTCAGGCCCTTCCTCTCCTTCCGGAGCTGGGCCAGCCTGTCCCGCAGGCCTTCCCTCCTCTTCAGCAGCTCCTCCTCCTTGGCCTGCAGCCGCTTGGCATCAGCTTCGACCCGGTTCTTGCCGTATTTATACTGGTCAGCATCTTGCCCAAAAAAAAAGCATCAATAGGAGATTAGGTTTAACCAAGTAGGCGACAGCAGGGTAATTCATAGAGCCTGTTTGATCAGCCGACAGAGTAACACAAGCCTGAAGCAGGCCGTCATGCTGATCAACCAGAAAGCGCAAAGGGCAGACTCGAGCTGAGCAGCAAAGTGACTGGTTCAGATTACCCAATACTCTTTGAAACAAATTTTAAAAATGAAAACAAAATCTTAGGAAATTCCCTTAATGCCTCCCTTGGAGGCACGCACCTTAGAATCTTCAGTAAGGTGGAGAGTGAAGGTGCCAACCAGACTGACCAAGGCTCACAAGTTCACAGCTTCTGGCCATCAGCTGCTCACCCCGATGACGACTTGAAGGCCTCGGGGACCTCCCGCTCCTCTGTGGGCTCACACCTGCAGCACCCGTAGTTGTTTATTCGCATGCCTGACTCCCTTGCTAGACTAGGAGCACTTCTGGGGTGACGCCGTGGAGGGCGGCGTCACAGTTCGCAAGACAGGCAATGGACCCAAGACAGGGATTCCGGGCGAACAATGAATCTCCCGCAGCCCCAGCGTCACCCTCCACGGAGCAGGAGAGGTGAGGTCTGCTCTGTGGGCGTCAAAGAAACCAGCTTGATACATGACCCTAAAACCCATCTAACATGACCGTGTGATGCCTGGGCCGTGGTAGGCATAAGCTCAGATCTATCAGGGATAACGGAGCCCCGAGAACCCTGTCCACCCAGACAATGGTGAGCCATTCCTAGCGTCTGTCCTAAATGCCCAATTCACCAACTCTCGCCAGGCAAACTGTCGTGACTGCAATGAGAACCTCACTTATGAAGGCAGGCACACAGCCATCACTCCCCACTCAGCCTCCCGCCTCACCAAAAACCGACCAACCCCACACACACAGTGAAATGAAAAGGCTCGCAGCGTGAGGCTGACCAAACCAACAACCTGAGACTAAGGCACTGCCCTAGTGGCTTGGCTAACCACACGTTTTACAAACAGAGCAAGCTCCAAACCCCCCTTTTCCTCATCTGAGATGCTCCCGACAAACCTACATGTGGTAACCGACAGCCGTCCGCACCTTCTGGTCCGCGTGCAGTAAGCCCCATCCAGTCTATAAAGCAACTGGCTCAACTCAGCAAAAACAAAGAATGCAATTACTTTTCTCTTTTTTCATCATTAGATGTCACCAAAGTTAATAAATATTCCTACAGAAGGACTTATAAAATAAACGAATGAATCATCTAGGGAATAAAATCAGCCCAGGTGCCGAGAGGGGCGCTACACGGAGCCCGAGCTTCCTGTTGAGTCAGGCCCCACACAACAAAGCTCTGCAGGCCCGTTACTCCCTCCCCTACCTGCCCCTTTCCAAATGGACAACACTAAAATTCTAAGTGAATGTAAGTGCACCTGACTGCATGAGGGAGATGAGATTTGCCAGAAAAGTAAGGTCAAAATAAGCTGCACGCAGCACAAATCGGTGATGAGGGTTTGGCACCGCTGGCTGCTGGGAGGTGTGTTTGGGGAGGAGGGAGAGCAGGTGAGCTTCTGTGAAGAAGGCACACACTTCCCTGGGGCAGAAGCAGGGAGCACCGTCCAACAAGACTGGGACCCATCCACGGGAGAGGCTGAGGATGAAGCCCTCTCCATCCACCTCGTGTGCTCTCCGACTCTGAAATCCAATCACCGTGCAGACAGGAGGCTGGCACACTGGGCACGGTGCCGCCTGGTGTGCAGGCTGCTGCCTGGAGCCGCCAGCCTAGTCTTCATAGGCAAGGGGCTGGCTCTACCAGCTGCATGGAGCCGGGCTCATAAGGTGTGGATACGGCTTCCCCAGTGGTCACGTCAAACTCACATTCCCATCTACCTCCTATCTCCCACTCCAAGACCCCCTGAACTGGGGGTGGGGGGGAAACCTGTGCCATGGCCCGTCCAGCCTGTCTGCGTGTGTGCGCCTTGGTGAGATGGAGCCTCCTCGATTCGACCGCTCTCCCATCCTTGCAGCCAGCGAGGAGCAGGGAGCCAGGGATGAACAGGCCCCGCCGGGTGGTGCTGAACAAAGGCGCATCTATCCAACACGAGCAAACACAACTGCACACGGATTGCAATATCACCCTGGCTTCCTGTAGCTGCAGATCAGGAGGGATGCTCTGACGGGCTGCCTTGCACTCGAGTCTTGCTGCTTCTCTCCGCTCAGTCCAGCTCCTGCCAGATCTGGAGTCTGAAAACCTGGTCCTCACTCTGGTTCTGCTACCTGCCGGCTGTGAGACCTCAGAGAAGCCATGTCACCTCTCTGAGATTATGTCTATATTTGCAGATGGGGTGGATGATAACTAGCCTGGTCAGGTGGCCGTGGGAACTGCAAAGGAGGGTATAAACTGTGGCTGAGCTGGCCGAAGACTAGAAGGCACTGCAGGGGCAAGATCTCCTCATAAACCTGTGTATTTTCTCTTGCTCTGAGGTGTGTGCATTACCCCAATTATTTTGATCACAGGAACCACAGCAGACACTTGTCTACGTCTCTAACGAGTGGAAGCTGAGTTCAGAGAGTTTACATGACTCAACCCAAGTCACTGCCAGCAGCAGATCAGGTACACAAACCGAGGTGTCCTGACCCAAAGCTGTGAGCAGCCCTGCCACCTGCACCCACGACGGCCTCATACTTGAATGTGCTTAACCACGCCTGCAGTTAACAGCCCAGCTCTGCTGATCTTTTTATGTACAACCATCCTAAAAGCTGGGTTAAAAATCCTGGCCCTTCTTAATGCAGCAAACCAGGACGGGTGAGGCTGCAGGTGGCTCCGTCTCTCCAGTGGGCCCCAACCCGGGCATCTCCGCCTGAGCAGTGGAGGGGATGGCCCCAGCCCCAGCTCTGCAAACGGCACCTCAAGCGAGAACGCAGCGCACCGAGAGACACACTTACTTGAAGGTGTCCGCTTCACGCCAGAGGCCGAATCGGCTTTTTTCTGCTGACTGCTCAGTGTCTTGCCTTTTCCGGGAACCCCGTTGGATGCCACGGGAGGCTTTTTACCCTTCAGCTGTCGAAATAAACATACGCGAAAATTAAAAACAGACAAAACCTTGGGGTTTTTTGTAGTAAATGGTTTCAGTCTCTGACTCTTGAAGTAGAAACTATCACAGACAGAAAAAAATGTGGACAGCAGAAAACCAGTGTGGCTTCCCAGCACTGGACTGCTGACACCTTCCCAGAGCAGCTAAGGAGTAGAAGTTCTAGCACCGAGGCTCAGAGCGAGCGCAGGACACCAGGATGTCTTCAGTTGGGACGCACCAAAAGTTACCTTTTCCTACCGGGAGGTCAATTATGCCGATCAAGAAACCGGCCGGGGCAGCGGGCAGCTGAGGGCATTCGGCTGAGATGACTGAAAGTCTGTTTCCAGAGACACACAGCTTTTATTTTGGTGGAGTGCTCTTTAGCGGAGCAGCAGGACTGAGCACTTAGGAGTCCAACTGCCAGGGCTTATGGTGCATCCTAACTGGGTAAATAGCTGCCTTCCGAGTCACTGACGGGGGCTGAGGGAGGATGCACAGGCAGCAAAACACAGCGGCAGCGTGGCCCAGGTGTTAACGAACTGCTGGTTAGAAGATTCAGCAAGGCCCCCGCTTCTTTGCTGCAAGCCAATGGATGCTGCATTTTGCGTAAGTGTGTGTGCGCCTCAGCTGGATGGCGGGAGCTGCCTGTGGACATCCCAGCCGGGCCACCCCGCTGTCCCCGCTGCTTCCTGCCGTGGACCTGGGCTTGCGGAGCTTCAAATTCTGGCTCCATCACTTGGGAGACGCTGAGCAAATCACTAAAACTTCCTGAGCCTTTGTGGGCTCGTTTAAAAATCTAAGGATAATGGGGGAAGGGTAGAGCTCAGTGGTCGAGCACGTGCTTAGCATGCACGAGGTCCTGGGTTCAATTCCCAGTACCTCCATGACATACATAAACACACCTCATTACCCTCCCCAAAAAACTCCAATAAAATAAAAGAAACTGTCATTAAATGAATGAATCAATGTAAAAGCACAAAGATACTGATGCCTCCCACAGGCTTCCTAAACAGGTTAAATGACACACCACAGACCTAGAGCACATGTACTGTGGGTGTGCAGGACGTGAGCTCTCTCCATTAAATAGCAGGTCCCCGATTTAAATGGCCAAATGAGGACAGGAAAACTAAAGGTGCTATAATTCAACTTGCAAATGTGTGTCCTACTTAAAGCAAAACAAAAATGAATGAAAAGCAAACACACATAAGCCTTGTATCAAATGATTCTGAACTAATCTGGGGACAATCCAAACGTACAAGATAGCATATTTCGCCCCATAATTTTTACTGAAGGGAACTCTAATACGAATAAAAAGTCAAAAATACACCACCAGATACGCATTCACTTAGTAGGTGAAACATGTGACCTGCCAAACCTTTTACAGAAGGACTCATAAAAAAGCCAGAAGCCCGTGGCCCCCACGTCTGACGACACAGCCGCCCGGGCCCCTCAGACTCACTGAATCACAGTCTCCAACTGTTGTTAAAAACGAAAAACAAAAATCTTCCCATGTGATCGTGAAGAAAACTTCATTTGGAAGAGCCGCTATAAGCCATCACACTCTGAGATTCTAGGATCTTACTTGGCATTCAGTATTTTCTTAAGATTACCCACCCCTCCCCCCCAAAAAATGGAGGGAAAAGAAAGTAATTTAAAACGTGACCATCTGCTTTATGTTGGTAGAGCACTCTTCCACATGGTGCTTAGATCTTTGTGCAAAGCACAAAAAAATTCCTAGGTTGAAATGCATGAAAACACAGAATTAACATTTATACTGAGATGTTGCCACAGGCAGGAGGCGTGGGATGGACAGTAGTTCAATATCAAGGTTATTTACCGTTCAACAAATCCTTACTGTCTGACTGGCTTTAGGGAGTACACTTGAGTACTTACTCATTATGAAAAAACATCATGGTTCTCTGAATAACCCTATTTAAGGTGTAAAGATTGAAAAGCAGTTACCACATGGAGTCCACCACTCCTCATTTACATGAAACAGAAACACAGGAAGGAACTTGCAGCTCAGAAATCTTCTGAAAACTTGTCCTGTCCCTATCCTCTTTCAAATCTTTGCCTTTAATTGGCATAATTCATGAAATCCACTGGGGAATTTTCCAGGAATGGAAAGAGGGCCGGGCAAAGAAATACAGCACGCAAACTGGGAACTAGCTAGGCATATTTAATCCGTTCCTGGGTGGTCAAACGTTGATTGCATTTGAAATTCTATTCTAGTCAAAGAGGAAATCACACCCATCCTTGAGAAGCCTCACTGACCACAAACTGGTGAATACACTGTCCTTGCAAAACCCTGCCGGAGGATCATGGCTTAAGGGGGTTCTAGAAGAAGACAGACCGGGGTGCCGTACCTGGGAGCTGAGCCCGAGAGACGCCCTCCCCAGAGAAGAGGTGTTAGTGACAGACGGGGAGGAGGGCAGGCTGCAGGAGGCAGGGTGTCTGTAATGGTTACGAGACAGGCCGTCAGCAGGCGGCCTAGAAGCCCTCCTGGCAGCAGGCGGGCAGCGCGCAAAGATTTTCGGGGACGGCAAGTTATCGTACAGGACCGCGGGATCGCAGGGCGCCTCTTCTCCCGGGCCTCCGCCACCGGGCGCAGGAAAGCCGCCGTCGGGTTCCCACTGCAACACACACAGCCTCGCCGTTAGTGCCGCGGCCGCAGAGCGCAAAGCGGGCCGAGATGTTGTTAGCAAGCACCCCGAAAGCACGTCCACGCTCCCCCCCCAGCCGTTACCAATGAAACACACACACGAGCAGGTGGGCTGATTCAGAAGAAGGCTCTCCCTGCGGGGCTTAAGGAAAGGGTTCTTTTTCCGTTCCCAGAGTCATCAGCTTATGATATTTTTGCTTTGTTCTGTTTTTTCTTTTTAAGTACCCAAAAAAACAGAAAGAAAGATTGGACATTTCTTTTTCCAAAGAACCGGATTTCAGAAGTCCTCCTAATCCAGAGGCAGAAGCAGTGTGGTATCGGGAAAGGAAGGCTGGCTGGGGGCCCCGGAGATCCGGAGCTCTGGCTCCACCAAGAAGACGCGCTGAGATCCCAGCAAAGCGCTTTATTTTATTTCACAGTAATACTGACTCATATAATTTTTTCTCACAGGAATCTTATTAAGCTGGGGGAGCCGAAGCAAGAGGCCCCCAAGCTCAGGCTGCCTCTGGGCCGCCAGGAGGATGAGGGCTCGGGTCAGACCACCTGGGCCTACCATGCACACATCGGGGCCTGAGGTCTGTGGGTGGCTCTCTGACTGCCCTCGTGTGCCACACTCGGTGAGGCCGGAAGAAAGTGCAGTAACCAAAAACAGTCTGTGAAAAGAAAGAAATCAAACCATCCTAGAAAACAGGATGTTTCAAAATATAGTGGCTATAATGGCACTGCGTGAGTGGAAAGCCTTTTTATGAAGGATTAAGATAGCTACAAGCCACTTTAGAACATAGACATTAAAGCATAAACTAAAACCCAAGCTAACAACCACCACCAGATTCTTTTAAGTTTTAAAGGTCTTTATAAATTGCTTTGCATTTTAAAAAAGAGAGAAAATATTAATTCATAGACTACACTTATTTTACTCTATTTTTATACCCTTCTTGACAGGTTCCTTTCTGCCAGAATGTAATTGCAGCCTTTTGTTATAAAAATAGAAAAAGTTTAAACTTTCACAGCAGGCATGTGTTTATTCCTTCGCCATCGCTTCAGTGTGTCTATTTTTGTGATGCCGGGGACCCGTCTACAACCTAAAAATAATGGCATATGGAGGCAGAGAAACCTGGGTGTGAGCGTTTCATAATGGCAACCCAGCATTATCTGTTTGCCCAGGGTTATTAAGGTGGTCAGTCCAACTAAAGAGTCATTTTCCTAAAATACCAAAGGATTAAGTCCCTTGGAAGAAAACAGGAAGAAGCAGGTGTGTGCCTGTCGGAGGTGGCTTTGGAGATTCCCTCTTACCCTGCTTCAGGCGCCAGGGGAATGCTGAGTGGGTGAGAGTTCCTGGAGCTGAAACACTGCTAAAACGTCAGGTACTGGGTCAGAAGTATGAGATTTATAAAACCGAGAACTGAAGGCTCCCCCAGGAGACAGGGCCCGGGAAAGGAGCCCAGCAGGGAGAACGGCAGTTTGAAGAGAGGCCTGAACTTGCAGGGGAGCCGCACTGCTGTGCACAGGAAGCCGCATCTTCACCGCCTCTCTTGCACGCCCGGTGATGCACGTGCAGACACGACTCCCAGACGCAGAGCCTTCGAAAACGGCAGCTTTTTATTTCTAAGCTGTTTAAGCTGAACACAACCTAAAGGAAGCTCTTTCCTGTGGGTGCCTGAACCCGCATAATATAAACGGGAACAAGCGGATGGTGGAACCAGACCAGTGTCTGTGCAGGTCCGTGCTTTCTCTAAACTGCTCGGCCCACCTAGGTAGGGGAGAAACCCTAGGCGGGGAGGCACACGAGCGGGCCTTCGGGCAGGGAGACGGAGAGACAGGAGTGCGTGGTGTCTTTCCCAAACAGGTGGAGCCGAGACCGAAGGCCCAGAGGAGCAGGTGGAGCCGAGACCGAAGGCCCAGAGGAGCAGCCGGTCCCAGGAGGGTGAGCTCGGCAGCTGGGTCCACGATGAGGGGTGGGCTCTGCCAAGACTCACTGGTGCTGCTCAAAGTGAGCGGAGGGCAAGGCTGGGGCCACCCAGGTGCACAGTGGCCAGGAAGAGGCTGGGGGACGGGCTGGCACCTGCTCCTGTAAGGGCCACCGCGGGCCCTCCCCGGGGGCGTGGCTCCCGTGAGCCTCTCCGCTGTGGCTGGAGGGGTGCCGGAGCCCCCAGCACTGGAGACCCCATGGCAAAGGTGGTGGGGGGACTGGGGGACAAGAAGGTCCAACTGGGCCTCATGTGAATCTTCTTGTGGGAGGGGATTCGTCTCCCACCCACTCCAGACCCAGAAAGGACCCCACCTGATGGACTTGCTGCTCGGATGGGATTTCAAAGCCTGCCTGCTCCCCCATACCCAGACCTCCCATGGGGCCCCAGTTCATCTCAATCTGCCCTTGACCACATCCCTGCCTGGCCGGTCGGCCCTTCCTCCCCCTCCCATTTCTCCTCCCACTAGATGGGGAGGCCCTCTGAGGACACAGGCACCATCTTATCCATTCTGTTCTCAATCCCTAGCACAGTGCCTGGACCCCAGGAGACACCTAGAAAATAAGGAAGGAAATGGGGGGGAGAAGGGAGGGCGGGAGGAAGGTGAGGAGGGAAAGGGGTGGACTATGTGCTGAGGGGAAGTTCTTTTCAAATCAAGCAGCCGATGGACAGACTGCTCCCCTGGCAGGACCTGCAAGGTGGTCTTGTCAAGACTGCAGGAGGTGAGTGACCAGAGGAGGGCCCAGGGCTGGATGTCCCGGGCCCGGACTATGTGCCATCATCGTTCGCTGTTACCTGGCTGCTGTTTCTGACCCAGACCACCACAACCTGATTATCAGTTTGCTTCTGTCCCTGAGCTCCAGGGTCCTGACCCCCTCTCACCCGACTTGAGAAGGCAGTGGTCTGCTGGGTCCTGCTCTGGGCAGGTGTGGCCTTGTTATGATGGTAACGGGGAGCGGACTGATACTGTATTGAAATAATGGACAAAAGAGTAAAAAGCCAGACAGTAAGGAAATACTCTATCTCCCAAGTTTGAAAAAATCACCGTGGACAAGCTCCGTGCCTACCTTGCAAACAAACACAGAGGCCAATTTAAAATCCACCCGATACTGGGAGACAAACTGGCAGAATGGCTTCTCGTGCGCCCCTTCACGAGCCTGCTGCCTCCGAAGGCCTCGTCTTCGCCCAGAGCAGGGTGTGGAGTTCGGCCCGCAGGAGAGGGTGCTCAGTCAACGGGTGCGAGATGAATGTGATGGAGACACAGCGAAACAAATGTTCACCGAATCCCACATCGGACACAAAATCCTGAGACAGATCCCCAAACTCCTGAGGCCAAACAGGCCCAGGAGGCTAGTCTAATTCCAAAGCCGTCGCTAACCATCTCCAGTATTCACATATGATATATGCACTGCCCCAGATGGGGTGGGGGCGCCATGTCCCAGCTACCCTAAGTCCACCATGCGGAGGAGGGAGGGTGTCTGGAGGTGGCAGTAGGGTTGTCACCCCTGTCACTGTTTCCTTTCTGACGGTGTTGAATTAACGGACCGACATGAATGACAAACCGTCTACCTGCTTGTTCAAACACAGATAGAGACGAACAGCGTGTCAGAATCGAGGGGGGGAGACGAGGGACGGAGGTTTCATCTTAAAGCCTTCCCTCACTCGGGCTGAGAGGAGGTGTGGCAGCCTCGGACGCTCCCGGGCGGCTGCGCGGCCGCGGGGCACTCACCGGGCCGTTGATGCAGGGGACGTCGTGGTAGTGCAGCGCCGGGCCGCTCGGGTGCGCGTAGCCGTTGGAGGTGCTCCCGAGGTACGGGTTAGCAGACAGGACGCGCCTGTTCATGAAACTGAAAGAAAAGGAAACGAGTCACAGTCCTCTGATGGGGCAACAAGTCTCAGGAGCGCTGGTGGACGCTCAGCTGCGCCCGGGGTTACAGTTACAGTTACAGCCGCTGGGCACGCTCCGAGCCTGCGCACCAGTGACACCTGCCCGCGGGACCGGGGAAAGACGGGCGACAGCCCTGCTGGGGCCACAGAACGAGCCTGCACATACCTGGTGTCCAGCAAATAACCACTTTCATCAGCAGCAGCCCATACAGGCAGGCCTTCCAGACCACTGCCTGCTTCCGTCAGTAAAGCTTTTCTGGGGCATCTTTCTTTACCTTGATTCTTTTTTTTTAAGACGAAAGGACTACGTTGTGTTTATACTTTTATCGATCTTTTATTTGCTTATTATTGTATTATATAATTATTTTACTTTGTGGGGAGAGGTAAATTAGATTTATTTCTGGAGGGAGTACTGGGCATTGAACTCAGGGCCTCGTGCAGGCTCAGAACACGCCCCGCTCCTTGAGCTGTACCCTCCCCCCACCTTGATTCTTGGTTTAAAAACTGTATGTGGCTTTTTCTTTTCTCTTCTTTTTTACATGCCTCTTTCAAGAGCCTGGTAATCCTTGAAGGCAGAGACCACATGGCCTGCAGAACCAAAACAGTTACCATCTGGCCTTTTTCGGGACAAGTTCACGGACCCCCTTCTACAAGCTCTTCAGAACAGCATCTAGAATCTTCCGTGTCCGCTCAGCACCCTGCCCCCTTGGCACAGCTGTCTCCCCTGCTGCCCCCCCTGCCCTGAACGTCTGGGGGCCACTCACAGAGGCTACCTTCACCCCACGACGCTGCCCAGCTCAAAGCCTCGGGGGGCTTCTGGAGTGCGTCCAAGAGTAACCCGAGTGCTGCGTGGCCTGACTCCCGCCCCGGCCCCCCCGCAGCTCTTCTTCCACAGACCCCTCCTTCTTCCTGTCTCCAAGGGAGTTTGAGGAGCCCTTCCTGATCCCCCCAAATAAACAGCATCACCGCCTACCTCCCCCACGTCTCCTTCCTGAGACCACGCCCACCTCACACAGTACAGAGCCGCATGTCCACTGCCTCCCCCCACTAGGAGACCAGCGCCAGGTGCCCCCCTGCGGGAGCTGGGGCAATGAACAGGCGTCGGGCTGGTTTGTCCATGGCGTCCGTTCTAAGTGAAAGGCCTGACGCCTAGGAAAGACATAACCTACGTGACGTTTTCTCCTCACTGGGAAAACTAAGACGGCCGCAAGTAAAAAAAAAAATTTTTTTCAATTTCGTTTCTTCTTGGGATCTTACATTTCTTTGGTAAGTAGATGAACAGAAAAGAGAGCGAGCGAAAAAAGAAAAGAGGGCAGTACAGGGGAAGGAGAAAGCTGCCTCTCTGAGCAGAGACCCGGCAGCGGAGCGACGCCGTGAGCGCTGGTTCAGCCTTGTCTGAAGGGTGAGGCAGAACCGCCCTCGGCTCCCACGCAGGTGGAGATTTGGGTGCGCACACTGCCCCCTGCTGGGAGAAGACGGCCCTGCACCGCTAGGCCGCCCTAAACGTCTTACTCTCTTTAACTTACAAGAAACTTCTTGATTTTTCTGATTGAAAAAAATGCATATGATTATTTGACACTTAAAGTACATGAGAGTATATTTAGGGAAAGAAAATATATAGAAAAGAAAGACTACAAGAAAGACAAAGATTTGGTTTGTTTTTAAATACGTAAAATTTTCGGGTTGAAATATCCAGTTTGAGAGTATTCTGCCCCCTGCCTGCTTTGTGCCTCCGTTTCCAGCGCTGTGCCTCGTGTTCACGCCGGGGCAGGGACACCAGGAAGGAGAGTGGACCACGAAGGGCAGGACAGGAGCTGACTGGGAACACCGGCGGGATGCTTCTGACTCACAGGACACAAGGATGGGAGGTCACAGACAAGGATGGGAGGTCACAGACACGGAGGATGTCCTAGCTGCACAAGGCCTCAGCCACCAGCTAGCCCAGCCCTCATCTCACAGAGAGGGACCTGGGTCCCGAAACCAAGTCTCCGGGCCCTAAACAGCGAGTGGAGCCAAGACGTAGGAGTAGGTCCCTTGTTTGCTGGCCCGGTGCTCTCTCTACAATGGGATTTTTAGCCAAATAGGGAAGTGGAAGTGAGATAAGAGATCACATGCCACTTGCTAAGCCAAAAACAAAAGACATAGAAAAAATACATGTATTAGTAAAATATACATGGTGGAAGCTTTGCCATGTTAAGCATTTTTAAGTGTGCAGCTCTGGGGTATTACGTACATTCGCATCACTGTGTGGCCATCACCGCCACCCGTCTTCAGAGCCTGGCATCTTCCCGAACTGGAGTTCTGACCCCACCCCCACCCCCGATTCCACTTTCTGCCTCAGTAGACTTGCCGGCTCCAGCACCTCGTGAGAGGGCCACCCAGCATTCGTCCTCTCGTGCCTGGCTTACTTCACTTAGCACGACACGTGCAAGGTTCATCTAGGGTTTAAGGAAGTACGTTTAGAGTAATTTCCCAGGGCTTCAGGTGAGAGGGTGACTCGAGCGGACAGCTCCCTGGCAGTCTGTCTGTGCCCTCTCCTTGTCCACCCTGACCTACAGCTCTTGTCATCAGGGTTGCTATAGCTGTCTTGTGGGTCTCCAACCAAGCATGTCTTGAAAAGAGTTTCAGAAGAAAATTTCAGAAAGTTTTCCTTGCATCAGGTCACCTATGTATGTTACTTAAAAATAGGTCTCCAGAAAAGTACATTTCAACTGTTTACCTTATTAATACTCTTAAATATAGCACTTTTCTGGGAGACTTGACATGACTATTTTTTCTTTTATTGTCCTCTTCCCAAAATATATTACTGCCCTTTCTCCCTCAGACGTAATCCAGTGCACAGAAAATTCCCCACAGAAAACACGTAAAGGCAAAGATTAACTTAATCTTAGATTATTTACCACACAGGCAAGCTACCACATTTTATATTTTGAACACTGTTTCCTTGTTAAATCTCTTCTCCTGTAAGTTTTACAAGAAGGTTTAGCAGAAAACTAATAAATAAAAACGAACTCTGCTGCTAAGTAACATCTCCTATAAAGATATTCATAGGCTGGCAAACATTCTTTCAGCCATAAACTCACTACAAGCATATTTTTAATAAATAAGTGTTCAGTTTTGCAATCTACATTCTTTTCTCGAAAATGTGACCTTCTCACGTTTGGTTTAGATGAACATGCCACTCCTTTGTTTTCCAGGGGAACTATTTGCAGTCAAGGTCTCTCTTAAATGTGGTTGTTAGTTTGTTTATTACCATCAAAGCTGCAGTGGGGACCTAGGAGAGGCTTTTTGGAAACGAGTAATGCCCACGGTAGTACGGTAATAACCACGACCTCCCTTCTTTCACATCACCCTAGGTGTGTAGATTTTGCCAAACTGGACATTACATTTCTTAAAAAGCTGCTTTAAATGTGCTTTATTTACTACATGATCAAGAGAGTCATTGTAATTTTGCTGATTAGATAAAATGTGGTGATGGAAAAGTGCTGAGGGCCCGCAGAAGAGTCGGCACCAGACCACGCCGCCTGGTTTTCACACAACAGAACAGTAATAAGAATAGGTGGTTTACATGCCAGAAATCCTCTCGCACTCCTGGAGATTTTCTGGTAAAGTTGTACACGACTACTTCCTTCTGCCAAGGCTATTTCCCGTAGTCGGGTGAGCGGCGGCCTGATCCCTAACATGGGCCAGAGTCATCTGTACCCAGCCCAGGATGTCCTGGCCGAGCACTGATAACCGTTCACTCTGCACCACCACCTGAGACACAAAGGAAGACTGCTCGAATCCCCCGTGACACCGCGTGTGTGGACAAACCAGACGGTGGTGTCCACGTGAAGCGGGCAAATGACAGTGTGAGCGTCCATGCTCATCTTCTTCACATTCAAAGGTCTCATTGTCTTAGGGAGCCCCGGAGGGCTTGCCAACGTTGTTGGTTTGTTTATGGTCACTTGCTGATTACATAACTCCATCGCCTGCTCTGTTTCAGTCCTCCTTTCCTCGGCTCCAGTCCAGACTCTCTAAAACAGAAGCAGGAACCAAGGGGCCACAGACACTAGAGCTAGAAGTTTTGGACGCCCTCTGGCCTCACCTCTATCTTCTACACAGGGAAGCTGAGACACGGAGAGGCTGTGATGCCTTGTCCAAAACTTCCCGCTTAGTAACTAGGACAGCAGGACCAGAACCCGATCTCCCTCGCCCTGGTCCAGCGCCCTTCCCCTCGTAATCCCACGGGCACAGCTCACAGCAAACCCCTGCCAAGACGGCCACGTCCACTGGTCTCAGGACCATCCTGCTGCTCTTCCCCGACCACGCAGAGCTGGGCATGGCGACAAAGAGGGTTGTCACCATGGGGAACGTGTGGTCGGCAAAGCTGAAACTGTTCACCATCTTGCCCTTCACAGGAAAGGCTGACCAGCCCTTGCTTTAGGCAGTGGGCAGTATGCAACATGAGCCAGCTGGTGCTTCATCTCACTGACTCACTCCTGTGGATCAGCAATCCTCAAACGTTTTAGTCTTTACGTCCTTTAAAGTTACCGGAGACTCCCAAAGAGCTTTCGTTTCTGTGGTGTTATCAGTGCTTCCTGTATTGGAAACTGAAACTCAAAAATGTATTCTTTTTTATTCATTTAAAAGTAACAGGAATAGATCCGACGTATTTCAACATACTTTTATGAAAACTAACTATATTATCCAAAAAAAAAATTTGTGAGAAAAGTGGTCCTGGTTCTACATGTTTGTAACTCTATTCAACATCTGGCTTCACAGAAAACAGCTGGATTCTCACACTTGTTTTTCAGCCTGTCACAGGCTGCTGTTTTGGTTAAAGTGTGTGAAGGAAACGCAGCCTCCCCCAGATCCCCAGTCGGAAGAGCGGGGCGCATTTTAATAGCTTTTCCAGGTAACCGTAGATATGCTTTGATACTACACCAAAGCTCGACGAGTGGTCATTTCTTAATGATTAGTTGCAATGTAGAACTGAAATTGTAGCAACGAGCTTTCGGTCCTCTTTTGCAGTAAAGCCCATGAGTTTTATCTTGCACGTAGAACGGGCCTTCTGCTGGTGCAAGACTTATGCACACCTTTGAATGCTGACACACTTCATCATTCAATACCAGAAAAATCACGCTCAACATCACCACCAGTCTCACCAGGAAAGCCTAAGTATTGAAGCCGTCGGCTCCCGGTGGCAGATACCAATTTCCCCAAATTCTAGTTTCCGAGTGAAAGCTCAGCCGTATCACAGGCAACAAACACAGCCAATTGTTTCCCTTGAGATGAAGGGTTCATTTGGCTGATATTTGAAAAAATGTCTGCAGAGACCTAAGTCTGAATAACCACAGCTCATCTGCTAAATTGTTTTTCAAGTAAAAATGAAAAAAACGGGGGGGGGGGGGGAGCAGCTAGTTTAGTTAGCAACTCAGTCTTACAAGAGCTTTTCCTTAAGACAACACGGCAGTTCAGCGAACTTAGCTTTATGTGGCCACCCCCCGCCAGCTATGTCTGTAAATGTTAAAAAGACACGTGCTCAAGAGATTTAATAACAATACCCACCACCTGGCCCTTCACAGGAAAAGTAATAATTTTACTGCTTCACCACAGACATCTTAAGTGAATCCAGCATTTCCTTTTTGCAAGTGCGTGGCAGTGACAATGGTGACAGCAGTGTGGTGTGACAACTGAGGCTGTTAAGCCAATTTGCCCTCCACCTGCTTCTGCACCACTGATGCAAATGTCACTGCAGCCAAGGAGAAAAAGAATTTCTTAGCATCATTATGAGAATTGTTTGACCTTTGGGACTGCCTGAAAGGGCCTTAAACACCCCTAGGGGTCTGCGGACCATGCTTTGAGAACTACTGCTGTAATTATCTTTGCCATCATTATGTTAAAGAAACATTCATGGTTTAAAAAAATGCTTTTGTACATAATAGCCTTTTTTTAAAAAAATCACAATTTAAAGTTTTAAAAGTACATGACTGACAGCCTTGAAAACTCAGTTCCCATTACAGCAGTATGTAGAATCAGCTCTGCTTTATAGAACTGTTCCCCTCATACAGGGGTCAGCAAACTACAGCCCAGGGGCCAAATCTGGCCCACTGTCTATGTTTGCAAATAAAGTTTTATTGGCACACAGCCACGTCCATTCTTTTATGTACTGTGTGTGACTACAGTGGCAGAGCTGAGTAGTTTTAACAGGAATACTTGGTCCAAAAGGCTAAAAATATCACTATCTTGCTTTCTGCAGAGAAGTCTGCCAATCCTTGTTCTAAGAGAAAACAGTCTGCCAATCCTTGTTCTAAGAGATGGTTGAAATGACAAATATTTCAGCAAAATTTTGATTAATATAATACAAAAAGGAGAGTCTTTAGCTGGTGTTTTTTCCTCTTTAAGGCTATATACTTACACAAACAGTGAAAATCAGGGAAAAAATAAAGTCGTTTAACTTCAGGGCATTTCACACAGCACTGGGTCTTACCAGAAGGTGTGCTTGGCTGTCTGAATGACGTTCGCCGACATCTCCACGTCTATGTAGTCGTAGTGCAGAGCCCCGGGGTCGGTCGAGGACCCTGTCTCAGCCAGCAAAATCCCAATCCATCGGCCCATGTCTTCAGAAGAAGATGCCTGTTTAGGTCAAAGGGGGAAAAGAGCACTTTATTGAAATAACGGTGAAGAGTTTTAACGTTTTCACTAACATGTCAATAAAGAGATGACATCACGGGAGAGGCAGTGAAACAGGAAGCACGTGAGGTGTGGAACCCATGAGGAGGCCGCGGTCATTGTCTGAGTCATGGGATTCACGCTGCGTTCACGCTAAGCCTTAAAGCACAGGTTACACAATGATTATTCCCAAGGAGATAAAAACCCGAGGTCCTAAAGTGCCTTCCAGTTATTTGGGGGGAAAGGCAGTAGGCTGTAAAATATAGACATCAATGTGATCACTTAAATCTCAGCTAAGGAAGTTGTTTAGAAAGCCTCCTTCATTTGGCAACAAAATCTGGGCACAAAAGGACCAGAAGCTCTTGCTGTGGTCTAAATGGGCCTGAAATGGCAATTTGATTTCCCTGATTAGATGGTAGGAAATTAACCTACTTTCATTTTCATATTAGTCGTGTTTATACAGGTGTAGAAATGTCTATAATCACCGGTCGGCTTTGAGCATGCTGTTTTTTAAGATGTCTGAAGTGCCCCCCCCACCCCAATGTCATCTGCCTAATTTGCAAGTCTGAAATACACCTTTAAGATTTGGTTCATTAAAATTTTAAGCCTTCCTTGTTATGTGATTTAGAAAACCAATTACATTACATTCATAATGGTATTTAAAATGTCTAAATACATTTGATTGATCAAATGTGTAAATAACATTTAAAGTTTAAAAGCAAATGAGCTATCAAACGTATGAGCTGTCAGAGAAAAAATTAAATTTTAACTTCTTGTAAAAATTACAAATTTTTTATGTAAAGGAAGATCTGTAAGTTTAGCTTCAAGACTTGAAGAAAATTGAGTTTTATTATTATAACCTTGACAAGCTGGACACTGATCAGAAGACAGGTAATCGTATGTACCCCACGCCAGGCACAAAACCCTCTCGGGAGGAGGAGCTGTTGGCGAGAGAAGGTGTTTTATGTGTGCTGACAGAATTGGCGAGTGAGTCATACAAGTAACAGACCATTTCCAGCCAGTATCAGATGGGGCCACTGGACAAAGCAGATGGATCCCAGATACGTGCCTTGCAGAGTAAGAATGTAATCAGTGTTTGCTAAAGTGAAATGAATTGATTTGAATACTTGAATAATTGAAAAAAAACACAAGCATGTTCTCTTCGCTAGTCTTTTGTACCTTCCCAAAGCAAGTCTACCCCAAGAGCGTATCTGTGCCCAAATCTGTATCAGTGTAGCTATTCCTATTTCATCCAAGCACTTCTTAAAGTATTTCAATACACTGCCTAAGACGTGATTGGTCCTATTACACTGCAGTTTATTAACAGTTTTCTTCATCTTAAAGAATTTCTTCATAGGCTTTTAAAAGATAACTTTGTGGTGTTGGACTGCAGTTAAAGCATTAGTTATGATCTTGCGGCTTTCAGGATATACATGGATATAGATGTGGGTGTATACGTATATGTATGTATATGCATGTGCACATACAGACTTATAAATTTGTATAACATATATACATGCCTGAAGACGTGTATGTGTACGTTCACACACACACACACACACACATTTCCTACGTTTAACTATGAAAAGGCCTGGAGGCAATGACACTCCGGAAGCAACGAGTACACTTTTCGCCCAGATCTGGTTTCTAAATACCATTTTCCACCAGGAGGGATCCACTAGAGCTCTTTGGAGCACGGCCGATTCCAAGAGGCCTGGGGCAAGGAGAAGTACCGGACGAGCCTGGAACATCGTGTTGCATCACAGCTTGAGGGAAGTGCTCCAAGAAGGATGGGGACTGCGGGGTTGTTATTACAGGGACAGAGCAAAGGCCACAGAGCTCCGAGGGCTTTCCACTGACCAACTCTGTTAATTTGACCAAAATAAGTCCTGACAATAGAGGATTATAACCACTGATCAACACAATAATCTATGAATCCCTGCTGACACACACAGACATAGAAGAATAGCTTACTAAATGCGAGGAAGGGAAATCTCCCTTTTAGTAGATACTAATAATGTGCAGAAGGAATAATGGAACTAGAAACACCCCATTTGGCAACTGTCGTTGTAATAACTGTTTCAGGCAAGAGCCATGAATGGATGTTAAAAATTAGTGGGTGAAATTGTGAGTGATAACAGGATAGTGGAACAGCATCTTATCATCCCACTTAAAGCTTATTAAAGACAAAGGGGAAACAGTAACTCTGCATTGGGAAGCATGAAGAAGACGCCCCACGCTAGGGATCAAAGTTAACATCCTCAGCAGTGGGACAAACTGACAGGTGTACCTGCTGGTGTGAGGTGTTACACAACACACCGCCCCTCCCACCGCCCGGTCAAGGACACCTACACCCAGATTCCAATCTCGGGGAAACAGGAGACACGCTTGAACTGAGGGACGTTCTGCACAGTAACTGGTCTGTACCCATCACGAGTATCAGTGGCAGGAGACCAGACAGGGAAGGCTAAAGAGACGTGCAGCTGAGTGTAACACGCGACCTGGGATTTCCTTCTGCTTACGGGGGCGTTACTGGGATAACTGGGGAAATCAGATTAAAATCTGCAAGGCAGATAATAGTATTGTCTGAGTGTTAATCTCCTGGTTTCGATCATTAGACAGTGGTTTGGGTAAGGGAAAGCTTTCATTTTAAGCAAATTTACCCTGAAGTGTTTTGGGGACAAAGGAGAAACACATCTGTAAAAGGTTCTGAAAAACTTCACAGAAAGCGAGAGGCCACGCGAGAGGTAGTAAACATGTTAAGATGTTAGTATGTGGGGAGTACGGGTGAAGGGCATACGGGAGTTATTTGCACCATTCTCACTTTTCTGTAATTCTGAAATTATCTCAAAAGTTAAGACAAAACGATCTTAGAAAAAGTACCAAAGACAGCTTTTTGGCTGGCTCACTGCACTTCCTTACTGATTCAGGCAAAGCCTCTGCTTATAGTGGACTGCTGTGTGTTACTTCTACATGCGTTTGAGTCCAAGACTGGTACAGGGCAAAGGCAGTGGAACACAACCACTGTGGTTCCGGGGACATGGGCTGCACCTACAGGGCTGGGAGCAGAGGCAGCACAGGGGCCGCCCCACCCAGCCCCTCCCCACCCGGCATCCTGGCCAGCTTCTCTCTTCACCCTGAACCCAGCGGGGGCCAGCTCCCGCCCCTGCATCCTCTCTCAGATCTGCTGCCAAAGCTTGCAGATGGCACCCGCGCTGTTTCACATCAAGAGGACAGTTTCCTCGTTTCTGTTTTCGGCTTTCTCTCCCGCCATCCGCCCGACAGTTTTTGGCCTGCATAAATGCTTACAAAGCACACTGACTCTGGCCCAACGCTCTGCTTTTCAGACACTGGATGTGACCAAAGTCTGCAACAGAACTAAGGCAGGGGCCCCGACACGCTGGCCTCAGCCAGGCCAGGCCTTCCTTCTGTGAAATCAGACGCTGCAGAGTCAGCCACGAGGGGCAGGCTCGCTCCTTTGACCTGTCATCTCAAACCATCCAAACCACTGGGTGAGGAGCCCCGCAGGTGGAAGAACTATGCTGTTAATCTTTTTTTTTTTTTTTTTGCCCCCAACGAAAACAGTAGTCTCTGAAACAAACTCCTGTCCCCCACCAAGACCTTCTAGATTGGCTAACTGGGCCTCTCTGATCTTGGCCACAAGCCCCACGCTCTTTCCTCCATGGACAGTATCACTGCAGTCATTTAGAATTTGGCTCTGCATCTGATTAATTTAAGACATACATCAGCCCTTCCACCAAAGCCAAAATATCCTCCTTTCTATTGACTATATAACACAGATACACTTAACATGCACTCTGGAAATTCTGTGATCTGATATTCATTTATACATGGATACACATGTGTGTGTGTGTATCTTTGTATCTCAATCATGGTAACACTAACTGGAATAAAAGACAAAGGAAAAAAGATCTGAATTAATAATTTGGTAGAAGAGTAAATTAATAATAGATGATAAATAAAAATTTCAAATTTCAAAAATGAAAGTTTTCAGTGTGTCACTAAGAAATTAGTTTTAATTGCCTTTTTCTGCTTTGGTGAATAAGGAAGTCTAAAAAAGCAGTCAAACAAACAGTAAAATGCACACAAAGCCAAGGGTTCATTAAAAGCCAAGTGTTCTTTCAGCTTCCACGTAATTTGGCTCACTGGCTACTGGCCACAGGCGACTGGTTGTCCAAAAGCACCTGCTCCGTCTGTGAGGAAGCCCAGAACATTCCCAAGGGCAACGTGAAGGAAGCACCACCACTTCAGAGGCAGACCACAGTCAGGGGGAAAGTTCTACTGGAAATTTTAAAACAAGTTGTTTTGTGGCCACTTTTCAAAAGCAACCCACTGTATGGGGCTGTGTATTTAATTTCCCAGGGGAACATGTACAGAGAGGAAATCAAACAAGGGGGTGACCTGGCGGACAGTCTGATGTGGACGCTGCATGAGGAACTGGCTGTGCTGTCCACACTGTTGGGACCCCTGGAAGGGAGGCGAGGGCAGAAGAAAAGCAGGACCCCCCAAGACGGTCCAGGTGAGAGAGAAGGCCGCCCCCGCCAGGTGGAAGGAGTGGCGGGGAGTCCGGCTGGACCCGGGAGGGAAACCACCGTGTGTGCAGCCTTACCTCCAACACAGCCACCTCCTGTCCGTTGCGAAGCAGCCGGAAGGTCAAGGGGTGTTTGGAGTCCAGTCCCGGGATGACCTCGCAGCCGCGGAGCGGGATGGAGACAATGTGGGTCTTCAGGTCGGCCCTGTCCTTGTGGAAGACCAGCTTGTTGTCCTTGACCCTGCACCAGCGCTCCCGCCAGCGGCTGTTGGAGAGCACGTTCAGGTAGCCTGCAACGAGACCCGGCGCCCGTCAGCTCCCAGGCCCTGCGGGGTCGGGAGGCAGCTGGGGAGACACCAACCCCTCACACCGCACGTCTGCACACGCAAACTCCTGGCAACCAGAGGAGCCGCCCCTGCAAGACGACTCATTCAATCAGCTCGGGGGGCTTCTCAGGAGACAGCACAGACCACGCCAGAAGCCCTAATGTGACGTCGTATGTGTGTGCTGAGGACTGGCTCCCAGATGTGCACGGGGATCCGGGGCTCGTGAGTGTGTGGAAGGGCGCTGAGCCATCAGTGCTGGAAGGAGAGGAGGGGTGAGGCCGCGCAGGCGTCTTCAAGTGGCTGAAGGGACACCACACGGGAAGGGGTTTACACTCCTTCTGAGCAGCTGCAATTGACAAAACTAGGGCAAAAGTTACAGGGAGGCAGACGTGGCCCAGCACGAGAAATACACTATGTGAACACGAAGCTCTCCAAGAAGCAGGAGGCCTGGGGATGAGTTCCCCACTACTGGAAGTATTCCAGCAAATGACGGCAAGTCCTTGGTATGAGACTCCTGCCTGGAGGCCCAGGTGCCCTCAGTGGCCCTTACTGCAGCCCCCTGACTGGAGGGTTCTGTTGACTGTGAAGTCTGAATGCCCGAGTCTGAACGCGCGTGGCATTTCGTCATTCATGTCTCTGAGGCTGCACTGTGTCTGCAGCGCCCTGTGGATGTGAAGACACGTATATACATCTTCACGTGCGATGGAATTACAAGAATTGTCCTCGTTTTTCAAAAAGGAAATCTCCTCAAACACAAGAAACTGATCATTTTCATTTGTCACAAACATCAATGCATTTTTCCAGAACTAATACAGATTTCATGGAGTGGCTGTGACTTCTAACCAGCCCACACGGCTCTGCTAACAGGCGAGTGCCGCGTCTCCTGAAGGGCTGGACGTACTCACCGGCTTTTCTTCCCTGACTGAGTCACCAAGCGCTACGAGTTTCTTGATGTGAGCCACAAACAGAAAGATTATATTGGGCAGACTCACGCTTTACTTCGAGCACGACGTCACAGGAAGTTACCACGTGTTAACGCCCTCCTCGTATTTAGCTGCAGCTCCCCAAAGGGAAAAGCAAAACAAGACCTGCAGATCTGCAGAGGGTAACAGGCCTGTTTCTGCAGACAGCAAACTCTGTGGAGACGTGTCCACGCCTGGCGGCTGGCCTCCCCTGCCAGGCTCACCGTCCTCAGCTCTTCTTGCCGGGGGTGGCCGAAATTCCTACTTCCTGGGTGGGGGACGTGGCCGTGAGGGACAGGCAGCCCTTCTAAGGACTCTGGGGTCAGAGGGCAGGCCGCATGTCCCCTAACTTTCTCCCACCGGACATCGCTAGCCTGGCTGATGGAACACCTGGTGACACAGGACCCCAAGCAGCCCCCAGATGATCCCAGGGCAGACACCCACCACCAGGTGGTGCCAAAGAGCAGCCAGGCTGGGATGGACTGAGCTCTGTGGACAGGCTCACAGGCCCTGGGCATTTCGATGATCCACATTATACGGCAACTCCAGCACCACTTGAACTTTTTTTCTGACTCCCACTTATGTTATAGGGAGATGTCACTCTGTCTTAACAATTTGGGAATTTCAGTTTGATGTTCTGAGATTATCTTTGCTTCAAATTCTGAAGAACTCTAAGGTTTCCTGCAAAAGCATGGTGGCAAGAGTGCAGGGGGTTTCATGTGACCGGTGAGGTCACTTCACAGGCCTGAGTGACCCAAACACACAACTGCAGAGGGCGGGGGTCAGCTGTCCCGGGCCAGGCGGCTCTCGAGCTCCAGCAGTTGCAGCTGAGCCGGCAGGGCCGCTGACGGGGGGACCACGTGTCCACAGATCTCGTCTCCAGGATGGAGAGGGCAGCGCCTGCCTGGGAGCCGTCTCCTGGGCTTTGTCACGCTTTTGAGTTCATTGTTCTCGTCTCAGCAAGCCTCGGTTTGTAGTTGGCTAAGAGGCAATGTCGGGGGAAGGGGCAGCAGAGAAGCAGCCAGGGTCGCCACAGGGGAGGGGACCCTCACCCAGAAGCCACCAACAGTGTGTCCCGGCCCTGCCCACACCGAAACCCGCCTCCCACCTGAGGTCCATGTCCTCTGGCAGGCACGCGTGCACCCGAGGTCCGTGTCCTCTGGCGGGCACACGTGGGAAGGACTCACTACACCCCTGACACGGTGACTTATGCCAAGAATGCTTCCCTCCCCTTGACTAAATGCCATCTGACCCTTTGTGGGTGGATGATGACAGAGAGTGAGAGGCATGTCACTCTCCTGCACATCTGCCAAAAATCCTACTGCTGAAAACGTCCCAAAGTCACGAGACACAGAGCTCAGAGGAACCCTAGAAATATCCTACCTGTGAAGCCCTCCACCCTAGTTTCCTTTCGCTCAGCTTCTGTGTTTATCTAGTCACCCACCTGGCCCCGTCCGAGGCCGCCTTCAAGACATCTGCTAGGCTTAGGTTTTTCTTCAGGTGAACAAGTGAGTAGTATCAGTGACCTTTCACTGAGCATGAATTGTGAGGTAGGCAATGAGCTTCGTATTTCATGACTTAATCCTCAATTTGAAAGACAACACAGTAATTTGAGTATAGGCCCATTTCACAGGTAGAGAACCTGAGGCTCGGAGGAGTCTGCAACTTGCTTAAGGGAATTCACCAGGTCAACAACTGTTCACTGAGCTGCTGTTTTCTGCCAGGCTCTGTGCTCAGTGCTGGGAACACGACTGGTGGGTGAGTTAGGCCTAAACTGCAATCCAGTAATGAAGGGAAAAAGCTCGAGAATTAAGTGGAGACAAGACTGTTCGAGGCCCTGCACTGCCTCAGCACAGGATTAGCCTAAGGTTCCCGCCCCGCTCTGGGTGGCCAACAGGAACATAGAGGAGAAGAAGGTGGATGGTTAAGAGGATGGGTACTCGTCCAAATGACGGACAGAAACAGGATGGGGAAGAGAGAAAAACGTGAAATGCATTCCTGGTAACAACAGCTGAATTTATACAGTGACAGTAACTCCAGGACTCGTGAGCACTAGAGACGGGCCAGAAACAGACCCTGCTTTGCTTAGGGGTCTGCGAGCACATCTCAGAGCATCTTGTCCAAGGGGCTGTTCGTAGAGCAGATCCAGCTGGGGCCAAATGCAGCCCCCACAGGCCCAGGGCCTAGGGAGGGGTGAGAGTTGGGCCGAACAGCGGCAGAGGCCCTCGGCCTGCCTGCGGCGCGAGGCCCGCAGCTGCAGGGGCTTGGCTGGGCGGGGCCAGCGTCTCGGGCCTTCGTGCAGCCACTCTTTCTGCCTGCGGCTTCGCAGCTGTCCTAGAATACCTGAAAACTGTCATCGTCCCCCTTTCTTTCTCTACAGGCACCTCCCCTGGCCTGGCAAAGAGCTAGGTGACAATTTTAAACTCTTGTGGACGGGGGTGCTCTCTTAGCAGCGGTGGAAGATGTCCACTCCGAGTTGGAGGGAAACCCGCACGTGGTACGACAGGCTGCAGCCGCCCTTGTGTGCCTCCGAGCAACTCCCGGACCAGCTGTCTACCAGGAGTCGTGAGAGTGGTGAGCCCTCGGGGATGTGAGGGGTCTGCAGGAGGCATGGGCTGCACACATGGACAGAGCCGGTCAGCAGGCCTGGCCCTGTCCCCAGCGGGCTGTGTGACTCAGAGCAAGTCCCACAGCCTTCCTGAGTGCTCTGTCCTAGGTGTAAAATGGGGGCCCTGGACAACAGTCTCCAAGTCGCCTTCCAATGAATGTTTAATTGTTCTTCATGAAAGAACCTCTATTTCCTTCACTGACATAGAGCAGTTTTAAGAACAAAAAACAAAGCTAAAAAAGTAGTTCCCTTTTAGCTGGAGAAGTCCCTGTTCCACGTTCAACCCCTAACTCCCATCTGCCCTCCCGGTGAACGTGAGAGGAAAACAGGCCCACACCCCCCAGGGCTTGAGGCTGCTCCCAGAAAGGCAGAGAGCACCAGGCCCTCAGCATCAGCAGATCCCCCCTCTGCCCTTCTGTAGGACCCCTGCCCAGCGGGTTCAGTTTCAGCAGGACGGCTGCTCTCAAATTCTCTTCAGGGACAGAACATAGGAAGGCGCATCAGTTGGCCCTCTTCTGTGACCCAGCTGTCTGACTGGGGCCAGTCCAGGACCTCCGAATGCACAGAGCTCCCAGACCCCTGGTCTCCTTTGGTGTCACCATCTCCCTCTCAGCTCAGCCCCAGGTGGCCCCTTCTCGGGGCCCTCCCTGAGATGACACCTCCACCGCCGCTGCCTGCCCAGCCATCCTCCCTGCTCACGCACTTCTGCACAACCGCCTGTGACGTCCTAGAATCACAACTTTGAGAGCCAGAGGGAGCTGAGAATACACCCCATCGTCCCTCAGGGAGCCCCCAAGGCTGCTCTGTGTCGCTGCCCCGCACTCTGCTGTCCACCCCTCCTCCCAGCCAACCCAGCTCGGAGCCCCACTCACCCTCCCAGTATGAGCTCACACCCGGGGCTGGATCTCTGCCGAATAAACTCATCTTTGTGTGTGCAGCCCAAGTGGGGCACTTACAGCAGCATCTAAGTCACGTACCCTTTGGTGTCCCCAAAACAACCAACAGCTCGGACAGAGCAGATGCTCAGTGAGAGAGAGAGGGTGGGGGTAGACAGAGGGGCCACAGATCAAAGGCATCATGGGACTTACAGTGACGGGGAGCTGCCTGTGTACTGTGGGACACAAGGAAGGGGACAGCCCATTCTCTACTTCTTAAAAGGGTAAATATCCATCTTTCAGCCTCTAAATGTTCTCCCTTAGAAAAGCCGCATGGTTCTCATAACTCTGGTCGCTTGGGGAACCTGACGTACGTGAAGTGTCACTTATCCACGGAGCTTGGTCCCTGTGTGTTCCTGAGTCAGTCATCACACATCTGTCTCTGTGACTCCTTGTTTCAGGGCTCCCTTTGGCTGCTGGACTGCACACCAAGGGACAGCAGGGACCATCCCGGTCACCACTACCCACCACGTGCAGATCCTGTCCCAGCAAGCAGCGACTGCTCAGAAAACACAGACGGACGAAGCCTCGGCCGGCGGGGGGCGACATTAATGAGCTGGGTTGGGCCTGAAACTAAAGTCTGAGAAACGGAGCAGCACGGGAAAGTCTAGTTTCATGACTTCAGGCCACGGGAAGGAGCTGATGGTACTTCGGTCACTGTTCCACCATACTTTATCCCTCCGGGGCCAATGGCACGTGCCTGGGCTCCAGTTTAAAACTGCTTAAAGAGGAATTTGGAAGAACTTCATGAGGTCAAAGAGAGAGCTTGTTCTTCATCTTGAAAGGACCTCAGAGATCATCTCAAACCCCTGCAAAGTCTCCCATTAATAAGCAATGCAAATGTAATCCATTCCCTACCATTTATGTGATCACAGGCCCAATTCAGCAGAGCCAAATCAGTGAGACTGGGAAGACGGCGACTCGGAGGTGAGCAGGAGCGGGGCCGGCAGCCAGCAAGCCCCCTCTTACCGCAAGTGGGCACGTCTTCCTCCGCCGAGGAGGTCTGTTCGTCTGTCGAGGGCTTTTTCTTTCCCAAACCGATGATCTTGGTAATTTTTTTCCCAGTGACTTTAGACACGGTTCCCTTGGCCTCCGATTTGGAACTTTTTTTCCTCTTAACTGTCAAGAATGATAACAAAAAAGCATGTTTCAGTTACAGACTTTAATTGAAAAGACATCAAAATGAAGCCTAAATCATGGCCAGTTTTCTTTCCCCCAGTTTTTACTTACTGAGCGCCTGCTACGTGCCAGCCATTGGCCTAGATACCAGAGAACACGGCAGAAAACAGAGGCGAGCAGGCTGAGAACACACACACGTGTGCACACCGACACACACCCATGAGGCAGGTCAGATGCTGGCAAGGCCTCTGGAGACCTAAAGCCGGGGCACGTGGCAGCGCGACCAGGCGGTCAGGGAAAGCCTCCGCGGGGGGACAGGCAGGGGACTCCAGCAGAGGCGCCGAAGCTAAGGCAGCCGCTCCGGGAGAGGCATCAGCAACAGGGGGAAGGCTCCTGTGGCCAAGTCCTGGCCGGCATGGGGAGGCGCCAGGCGGGGAAGGGGAAGTGGCCCCACTCCGTGACCCTTGCCAGCCCCTCGTGACCTGCTCAGTTCACACGCAACTCTGCCCTCTCCCAGGAGCTGTCAGACGGGCACTGCAGCCCAGCCCCTTGCGCTGTTTGCCCTGCACAGCACTAAACTGCACATGGAAAACTCATAAACGTTTTGCACGAAAATGCTGTCCGGCTTCCCTTGGAAAACTGGGGGATCTGGCCACGCTAAACCCACACGCTGGGGAAAGGGCAGCAGGGGCGCGCCCAGAGACGCAGCATCCACGCGCGTGGACCCGTGGGCCCCGTGTCCACGATGGTCCCATGCCCCCACCAGAGACAGCGCCAGCCGCCAGCCGCTACCCTGCACCTGCCCCACCTTGGCCATTCGTGCTCTCCAGCCGCTGCAGGTTTTGTCTGTGACCTCCGACAGAATCACAGGAGCGGGCATGGCACAAAGAATCAGCACGCGCGCTGAGACAGGGCCGGGACTGAGGCACAAGGCCCTTCTCAGCAGAGCACCTCTGGAAAGGTGAGCCTGGGGGCTCTGATGTGCCTGGCACTGGAGCCAAGGGTCCAGGGCGCCTTCCCCAGGCCTCACAGGGCGCTGAGCCTCCAGGCCTACACATGGTCAAGTCCAGCCTCACCACGGTATGGATGTGCTGGAAGAGGGGTGTGTGACGTCCTACAGGGCCCTGAAAAGATCTCGCAGCATCAAGGCCAAACACCACCGCCTGAGCCCCAGGGAACCTCAACAGCCCTTCCCCAGCCCGCTCCAGGAAGAGCCCTCGGCCCTCTGTCCGTCACCCGGAGGGCACCACAGACTCTTCTTAAGATGTAATAACAGTCAGGAGTTCCTTCCCCGCCCCCTTTCCTCAGGGGTACAGAACACGCGCCCGCACACATACATCACACAGCATAATTTCAGGGAAAGAGGATTCAGAGACGTGAGGTGATAAACTACAGGCCTAATTCCTAAACCTCCCTTTAAGAATGTTCTGTGTTCACCCTCACACTTCCCACTTCTTCCCCACGTCTGCTGCTCTCTGGTGGGGAGCAGGCACGATGTCCCCTTCTCAACCTCCACTCTGCCACCAGCACCACACCAGCGGCACAAGGCCGGCGTGACATCGCTCGCCCAGCCCTGCCTCCTCTGGGCTCTGCGGCTCCTCCTCCCCCCACCCCGGGCTCAGGGAGAGCCTGACAGGTCAGTCACTGCGCTTTACCCCTTGTTTCCTCTAGAAAGACATGGCAGTTAACAACATCTGAGGCAGGAGGTGCTGTTATAAAGAAGCCAGCCTGTATTTCAGGGTGCACAGTGCTACAGGCTGAATGTGTGTGCCACCTCCCCCCGCCCAGAATTCACATGCTGAAGCCCTAACCCCCAGTGTGGCTGTGTTTGGAGATGGGGCCCCCAGGGAAGCAATGATGGCTAAGTGGGGTCTTAAGGGTGGGGCCCTGATCTGACAGGATTGGTGTCCTTCTGAGAAGAGACTGTGAGCACGGAGGGAGGCCGCTGAGGACACAGAGAGGGAGCGGCCGTCTGCAAGCCGGGAAGAGGCCTCACCTGCGGCCAGCCCTGCTGGCATCTTGATCTCGGGCCACTGGCCTCCAGGAGCGCAAGATACAAATGTCTGCTGTGTAAGCTGCCCTGTCTGTGTATCTTGTCACGGCAGCCTGTGCTGTCCTTCGAACGAGGCAAGGCCTCCTGTGATACTGGAAACATGGGACATGGGACTGGTACTCCCACCCCCTCCTTGTACTCTCCTGTCTGTTCCTTACACTCCCTGGTAAAACAAGCACCAAGAATTGGTGAATCTAACCTCTTAGTCTGGGGCACATCTCCGCCCCAGCTGCCGGCAGGCGTGGGGCCCGTGGCTGGGACAGCTGTGCCATTTGGATTTCAGCTCAACCAAAGCGAAAGTGAGAACACCAGTGGATGGCCCTCCTTGGCTGTTTCTAAAACATGTGGAGATGATCTGTGACCACGTCTCACTGGAGCTAAGCTGTAAAAAGAAGGCCCTCTCAGCGAGGACCGTCAGTGCCCGGCAGGCACCTTCCCCGGAGCTCGGGAGCATGCGCCAGGCCCTCCCCGCATCACAGTGAGGACTGAGAGCGCTGGCTGTTAGATTTACTTCCGGTTTTACTAGGATTCGCCCTGCTGGGAAAGTGCTGGCTGGACTCTGCCTCCCAGGAGAGAAGACCATAGAGGCTTTCAGTTCCCTGAAAGCCACAGATTAATTTTTTGCAAAAGTGGAAGCGAGGCTGTCCTTGGAAGAAAAAGCCAAAGTACGTAGGAACGTGAGAAAGAAGCCACCAAGGATATGTTGATACTATTTGTTAAACGGAAGGCAACGTTTAACACATGAAGTAGAATGATGAAAAAAAGCCTAAAAACTCAGAGCTCCCATCTCACTGAAGCTGCAGAGGAGGAGGTCTGGAGAGTCTGCACCGCCAACGTGGGCAGAGGGGGCGTGACAGACACTGAAGCAAGGCTCGTTCTCAGCATTTTCAAAGCCGTAAGTGCACACCCGGGCAGTTCCTTACTGCCCTACACAACGGGGAGTCTCGGTGTTTTGGTATTTAGGCTAGGGGAGGAACAGGGACATGGGGCTAACATCAGTGGACTAATTATTTGATAAGTCTATCAACAGACCCATTAACTCGGGATCAAATCGTAAACGTGAGGGGCCAGCTGGGGACAGCCGTGGCCTCCACACAGAGCAGCAGCAGGGGCTCAGTTCTCTTCCCACGTCAGCGGCAGCCTCAGTGGGAACCTTCCTAGCTCACCAAACCCTGGACTGCGCTGGTTTACCACGTGCCAGGGCTTGGCTCCTTGAAAGGAGAAGCAGGAGTTTTAGAGCCATTCCCTGTGGCTCTGGTCACACAGAGTCTGGCGCATGTCCATGTTCTGTTGTGAGTCTGACATTTAGGAGAAGCTGCAGGAGTTTGGGATTTCCTCTGTGCAGCCAGCAGAGCAATCGGTCCGAGTTCCGACACGGCTGGGATCAAGGGGGCTTGAATGAAAATTCTCAGATGCAAACTGGCCAAGAGTGAGTGGCAAGAATAGAAGCTAAGCAGAAGGTCCGAAAGTGCTTAAACTACGAGTTTCTTCAGTGATTACTTATTGGGAGTCGCCTCCGTGCAAAGCACCATGCCGGGCAAAGACGTCTGAACCAAGGGCACCTTCGCGAGGTGCAGAGGCTGCTCTTGTTAGAAGGAAGCCGGAGAATATCAGGCATGTTCCCGCACATGTTCCCAGGCATATAGATCATTCTGGAGAATCCGATTTTGTGCAGGGACCCTGGGAGAAGAAACTGCCAACAGGAAAAGAGACCAACCAGAGCAACACCCGCTGGGTCTCTGCCTCTGAGCGGGAGCCCTGAGATTGCATGTTACTCCATTTTGGGGCAAGAGTTAAAGATAGCTTTCCTGGCTTTGATTGCACATAATGTGCCCTGTGAAGACACAGATGATACCTTCCACTGAGTAACTTCCGATGGAAAGAACCAAAATTACACTCGATAGGACTGAGACAGAAGATCACACGGGCAAAGGCAGAGACCATGACCTTCCGCCGTGAACCCTGGAACATCACAGCAGCCTGGATGACTCAAGCTCCAAGATTCTAGCGGCCCGGACTGCCATTTGGTTTAAGGAGACTTCCCTTCACGCCAGGAGGTGCCTACTCCACGCCAGGGACAGGCTGCAGGCGAGCTGGCCGGGCAGACCGCTCACCCGGGAAGCACAGCGGCTGCTGGCGTTGCCGCGGGAAAACCTCCCCCGCCCCCCACAAGCCCTACCGCTGCTCTTGGTCCACACACTGCAAAGGAAATCAGAGGCCAAGCCACAGGCCGGGACAAGACACAAGTGAGACACATCTGATCAGGGACGCTCCTTCAGATCATGCCAAGAACTCTCAAAAGTTAGTAAGAACGAAAAGAGTCAGGAAGAGCACAGCCAAAAGCAGGTGCAGCAGCACGGATGGACCCAGCGGCGGCCGAAGCAAGCCAGAGAAAGGCAAATATCTTATGCCACACTTTAGTGCATCTAAAAAACAAAAATGACACACAGGAACTTATTTACAAAGCAGAAAGCGACTCACAGACATAGAAAAAAGGGGAAAGGAGGTGGAGAGATAATTTAGGAGTTTGGGATTAGCAGATACAAACTGCTATATGTAAAACAGATAAACAACAAAGTCCTACTGTATAGCACAGGGAATATACTCAATATCTTGTAATAACCTACAATGGAAAAAAACATGAAAAACACTATATGGGGGGAAGAGCTCAGTGGTAGAGCACATGCTTAGCATGCACAAGGTCCTGGGTTCAATCCTCAGTACTGCTGTTAAATAAATAAATAAATAATAAATTAAATAAATAAACCTAATTACCCCCCAAAAAAACTATAAAAAACAAACAAAAAGACATTGCTTTAGAAATTTTTAAGAATATATATATATATATATATATATGTAAAACTGAATCACTATGCTGTATACCAGAAACTAATACAACACTGTAAATCAACTAAACTTCAACAAAAAAAGGGGGGGTGGAATATGGGCAAAAGATTTAACAGGCGTTTCCCCAGAGAAGACAATGGGTAGCAAAAAAGCACGTGAAAAATTGTTCCACATTGTTAGTCACAGGGAAATGCGTGCTAAAGGCACAATTACGCACCTACTAAAATGGTCAGAACAAAAAGAACAAAAGTGGCGACATGAGCGCACGCGAGCGTCTGAGACGAGGAGAGCCCCCCCACCAAAGTATCACCCGGGGGAACGAAGACTCGTTCACGCGAAATCTCCCATGAGCATCTATGAGCTTCACTGGACGTCACCCAGGCCTGGAGACGCGTGCTTCAGTCGGGGAATGGATGACGGTCTCATCACACCCTGGAGCCCTGCTGGGCCCCGACGCAGAACAGACCCCTGACCACGACAGGGACGCCTCTGAAAGCATCACGCCCACTGAGGAAGCCAGACCCGGAGGCTGTGGGATCCACTCAGGACAGAAAAGTCATCCGTGGTTGCCAGGGGCACAAGTAAGCGTTTCAGGGGGGACAGAAATCTCCTACGTCTTGACTATGGGGACGGTTACATGCTTGTGTTTGTCAAAACTCAAAGAACTGGGCGCCAAAAGGGGAGAACTCTGCTGTATGTGATTGACATCTTTATAGAGCTGACTTTAAAGAGAGAATTCAGTATTTGTTCGCCCACGTCCACAGCAGCATTATTCACCAGAGCCAAAAGGGGGAAGCGACTCAAGCGTCCATCAGTGGATGGATGGATAAACAAAACGTGGTCCACCCAGACAAGGAATATTATTCAGAAAGGAAGGAAATCCTGTCACATGCCTTGTGGGTGCACTTTGAGGACATTATGCTCAGTGAAATAAGTGAAATTAGCCGGTCACACACACACACAAAATACTACATTATCATACTTGTATGAAGGTCCTAGAGGAGTTAAAGGGAGGGGAGAGGAGAGAATGGGGGCTGAGTGTTTAACGGGGACAGAGTTTCAGTTTTCAAGATGGAAAGTGGTCTAGAGACAGATGGTGCTGGTAGCCACACAACACTGTGAATGTACTTAATGCCACTGAACCTGGACTTAAAAATGTTTAAGGAGGTAAATTGTATGTTATGTGTATTCTACTACAATTAAAAAAATTTTTTAATGGAAAAGAAATAAAAGACATTTTCGGACAATCTTCTTAAAAAAGATCAGAAATCTGCGAGCCTGGCCTCCTTGTTTTAAAGATGGGGAAACTGAGGCTTATTAAAGGGTAAGAAACATGCTCAAGGTCCTTTCTTCAGCAAAGGCAGCACTGGGATGGGCACGCGGGTTTCCCGTCTCATCATCCTAAGCTCTTCCCCGAAAATTGTGTCTCCCAGCAAGATGCAAACCCGTTTCAGTGGTAAATCAGGAAGCAATCTGCTGTGAGTCGTAAATTGAAATTATGCAAAGCACGTGTCAAGACAACAGGAGAAAACCCAGGCTGAGGTTTGGCAGGACTGGCATGAAGACACGGAGAGAGGGATAGTATTAACCAAAGGTTTCTGTCAGTGTGATACAGTGATGACATCCACATAACCGAATTACCAAGGTGTTTTTTCACACAATCAGAGTTTACAGACTTGATTGTGGTGTTTTTTGGTTTTTTGGGTTTTTTTAGTTACGTAATTTTGGCACAAGCAGAACTCACCTTGTTCTTTACCGTTACACATCGTAATTCCATTTTCTATAACACCCTCCCCATCTGAGCTTGGTCTCTCTGAAGACAGCTTCTGTGAGGATAAAAAGATTAAGTTATTCTTACAACGGCCACACTGACAAAGTGGTTCATCACGGACCAATCAGAAGTGAAAGAAAACACGGGCCATGTTCACGATGATCTGGAGACAGAGCTCAACTGTAACACAGACTATCTAGCTGGCTGGTTTGCTACAAAGACTTTAAAAGGAAAAAAGAACAAAGAAAACCCTAAGGTTATACTAACACGTGCTTGTAGTACCAAACCTGTTTCATTCAAATCATTTTGAAAATTATATTAGGATTACAAAAAAAAATTCCCCTCACCAAACCACATTATCCTTCTAGAAACCAACACTACATCGCCCATGGAATCTCCTCCTGGCATTCACCAATAACTGGGCAAGGGTCAAGTCTCTGCTGGCAGCAATACACTCAGAACGCCCACAGAGAGGCAAGGGACTCTCAAATTGTCAAAGAGCACTGGATACTTGTAATGATTTTAGTCCTAGTATCCGGGCGTGAGGAGCACAATTAGGACTCCAGGTTAGTATCTGAAGAAGACACTGTTCTGAGCAGAGCCCCTCCCATTCCGACTAGAGACCCTGTGGAGTCTTCTGAGGGGGTAACAGTTCCAGGACGTCCCTCCTTAGAACCTCGAGTCACACCCTAGTGCCATGGAGACTAGCCAGCAGGGAGACAAAGTACCCGGCGATGCCAGGACACAGCGGGCACACCCTCAACTCGTGATAACAGGTCCAGGCAGTGCTGGCTGAGGATGGCAGACAGGGGCCAGCAATCCCCAGTGGTGCTGGGAAGAGCTGCAGTGAAGAATCATGGTGTCCTGGGAGGCCTGAGTACATGCAGTGACAGTGACAGAGCCCAGCTCTCAGGCCAGGAAGCACCCCTGGGATCTAGGCCAACAGGCCCAGCCAGGCAGTCACAGTGCAGCCTTAGAAACCAAGGTGCAGAAGGGCACTGCCAGCTCCCGTCTGAGCGGGTCGAAGAGGAGCTCTGATGCACTGTGTACGGGAGACAGCACAGGACCAAGCTTTCTGGAAAGTAACTTGCTTAGCAGCATGGATCAAACTTGTAAAAATAATTCTTTGGACTAGTAAGTAATCCACCTTCGAGGAAATTAATCTCAGGTAGTAGAGAAGCAGCAAAGAGTCACACACACACGAAGCATCATGACTCAAAAAAGAAAAGCGTCTGTTCCAGGGCGGGGTATACACATGGCACGTGTATACGCATGAGGTGTATGACTTGACGTGATAGTCGAGTCATACGCATTGGATATTATTCAGCTGGTGAAAATGCAAAAATGCTTGCTATGCATTTTCAAAAACCTGGAAAATTGCTAATAATATAAAGGTAAGTGAAAAAAAAAACAAAAAGCAGCATAAGAAATTTAACGCATCAGATTATCTAAACTGTGAAAGAAACACACGAATAGGAAAAAACTTGTTTAAACACATGTAGAGTATTGAGAGGAGCTGCCCCTGAGGGGGACTCGTGAGTGACTTTATTCCTCCCATTCTGTTTCTCTGAACTTCCTAAATTTTCCACAGGGAGCAGGCATGAATTCTGTGATCAGGACAAAGAGACAGGCCTGCTCCGTCACAGTACGAGGGCGAGGGGTGTGAGGTTGCCTTTACTTGTCAACCTGGGGGTGTTTGTGGATGGAACTAACAGTTAAATTGGTGAACTCTGAGTAAGGAGATTACCCTCCATGATGTGGGGGGGGTCTCACCCCATCAGCTGATGTCCTGAAAAGAAAAAATTAAAAAATGGACAGGCAAGGGGGAATTCTCCAGCAGACCTCACCTGCTGGAGAAGCCTGCCTTCAGGCTTCACCTGCGCAGTCAGCTCTCCAGGCCCGCACTACAGTTTTGGACTTGCCGGCCTCTGTGGTCAAGGAAGCTGATTTCTCATAATAAATCTCTCCATGTGGACATAGATACACATACTTCCACAATGTTACATATAGAATTTTTTATATTTAAATTTTATACATATTATATAACATATAAAATATGTACACATGTACATACATACACCCCCCAAATGGTTCTGTTTGGAGAACGCTGAAACAAGAACAGAGGAAAAAGGATCTTCTCGCTGGCGGGGTGGGGCCTCAGAAAGTGCCTGGGACACAAGCTACCAGCTGAACACTGCTGGCAGGAAGCCAAGGATCGCCAGGGACCCAAGATCTTTGCACATCCAGACAAACAGAGCCCGACCAGGGAGCGAAGCTGTGTGTGCGGGGTGGGGGGGTGACGGGCTCCTCCGCTCTGGCGGGAAGGGCCCCCCTGCCCCACTGCAGCACTGCAGCACCCCTGTGCCCGAGTACAGAGTAAAGAACAGGAAATGTAACCTGTCTGCTGGAAATAAACCTCTGGCAAGACACACTTATGAAACGCCTGCTGTATTCCAGAGCACAGAGCTGCCTGCAGATCTTACTCTGCTTGGACACCTTAAATCCTTAACACCGTAAGCCCACTTCTGCGCCTATAGCTGGTAACAGCAAGATCCACCACGTGGTCTGTGACTGCTGACTTGTGCTTCATACACAGTAGGCAAGAGCCATTATTTTTTCTCTTTTTTTTCCAACTAGAAGTGCTGAAACTCTCAGAGATGTTATTAAAACTTCGAGGGAGTCCTAAATCAACTGTAAGATTAATTCCTAGAAAGAAACATGCCCCTTACCTTCTCCAGTTCTGCCTTGTGCACCGGGGAGCTCGAGGTGGGAGGACATTCCAGATCCACTGGCCCACTACAGCCACTGTAGACCTCCCTGATCACCTGTAGTGAGGGCAGACATTTCTGAGTACATCCAGTGCAGAGATGTTTACATAAGGGGTCAGAGCAGAGGCATGAGGTGTGGGAGGAACATCAAGGGATCAAAGTCATCTGGACTGAAGTTCTGGGACGCCAGGCACTCATTTGTTCACTCACTCATCATTCACCAAATGTCCCTCCACTTCTGGTACTGACATGGGTGCTGGACACAGATGAGAACAATATACGTGAGAGTCCTGCCCCTGTGGAGCTCCCATTCCAGCAAAATTCAGAGACCACCGTAAACAAAGAGCATCACCCAAAGATGAAGGCAATGTAAGACAGAAGCTCTACAAAGAATAGAAGGTGGTCTTTAACAAAAAGAGGGGCTGACTGAGACCAAGAGAGGCCCTCCTGCAATGATATAGAAGCTGTGAGCTGAGCTAAATCATCAGAAGGCTGCAGCCGAGTGAAGAACTGGTGGCAAGGGCTCCAGGCAGAGGGAATGAGGTGCAAAGGCCCTGTGGCAGATGTGAAGAGATTACAGGAAACCCAGGGTGCCACGTGGCCAGAGATGGAGCAGGAGAAGCCGGCAGGGGCGAGGGATCCAGTGTCAAGGGGCTGATGCCCAGAGCCATGGATGGGATAAGTCAGCAGAGGAGGGTAAGACAAAGCAGGACAGAGATCCCAGAGAAAGACTGAGAGCCGGTCAATACATGGGGTAGAGCCTAAGGACAGAGGCGGGTGAGAGTCTGAGCTGCAGTGGACAGGGAGGCTGCAGGCCAACCAGAAGCTGCCTCCCAGGGGCAGGGAGGAGGAGGGAGAGAGCCGGGGGAGCGCCCAGCAGATGAGCCCCAGAGGAGGGTCTCTGTGAGGGAGGAGGGGGCATGACTGGAGGGGACACCTAGGGAGGAGAGGAGCAAAGGAAGGGCTTTTCAGAGACAGGAGGGTGGACGGGGATCTGGAGAAGGCAGGGAGGATGCAGAAAGGCCAGTGCATTCGGCAGTGGGAGTCTGAGAAGGCTGCGGAGTCTGACCGAGCCTATGCTCCCAGTGACTGGGAGGCAAGAACATCACTGCTCCCTGAATGTCACAGCCTCTGTGATCTCAGCTTCCTTAGAAGCAGAGGAAGGCGTATCAAGATGGCCCGCCTTGCTATTCATGACTAAGTTAAGAGAAAATGTGACCCTAAGCCAGCATCCAGCACATGTACGTTCAAAACACAGAGGCTGCTGTCACCGACATCATCACTGCCAGCAACCTTGTGGTTTATGTCGAGAGCTCAGAAAGTGACTGTGGCCCAGACCCAGAGATGCAAGCAGCATCGTGTGGTGCTCCTGGCGTTCACAGCCACCCCTGTGGTCCCCCGCTGTCCCTCCCAGCCTTACTGAGGACTCGCAGAGAGCTAAGTGTGATCCTGATCACTGGAGACATATGGCAAACGAGACAGACAAGTCTGTCTTTCAAAATCTTTCAAAAGGTCTTCTATTCTTTTTGGAACTAAGCTGCAATCTGAGTTCAACTCAAGTGCCTTCTGAGCCAAAAAGGAAAAAAAAAGTAAGATAGGAAGAAATGCCAAAGTCCCAGATATCTTCTGTGTAGTAATTTTGCAATAGGATCTCAACAGACACATCCAGAGTTCCTTGGCTTGCTCTGGGGTTGGGATCAGAGCCAGGAACTGGCGGGAGACTGGGGTCGTGTTATCGGCCACTCTGCTGCTCAGTTGTTCTATAAAAAATCAGAGTGACGTCCTCGATAGAGACTCAAACAGGAAATGAGAAAAGAGGCCCAGAGAGCCTCCTGCAGTGGTTTCCTCCTTGTCTACTGTGAGGTGCGGAAACAGAACTAGAGGTGATGCTGAGCCGGTGCCCTGAGCCTCCCGGACGTCTCCGAGCGGAAAAGGTTCGCTTCCCTGTTTCTCTGTTTCACGTGGGTCTCTCGGCCGCTTTTTCTGTAGCGCATCTTTACACCCTCACCTTCCCGATGTTTGCTAAACCTTCAGTTGACAAGGCACGCTTTTATTGGATCTGAAGACTAGACTTTCTCTTTTCTCTGGGGAAAGCAGACAGTGCGATGGGAAACTCCCGGACTTTTGCAGCAGAAAGAAGCTGGGCTTGAAACCCCAGTTCCACTGCCTGCTCTGCACACACAGCCAGCGCCTGGGCTCTGAGCCCCACTCCCCCATCCATCCTGAACGAGCACAGGGCAGCGCCCCACCTCGAAAACTAAATGACGAATCAGACATGTGTGCCCGGCCCCGCTCGTCTCCAGGACCAGGATGGACACTGGGTGCACGTGAGCTCCCTTCTTGGGACTAGAGCCTTACACACACGAAACTGTGTTTCAACTGTACACACACCCGATGCTCACGAGGTCTTCATTTCAACTAAAAGGCCGACCCCTGTGAAACAAGACCTCCAGGAACCTGTCTCTTGACAAAGTCTCTTTTTTCTTTCTCCTCTTTCTTTTTCTTCCCCAAGGAGGGGCAGGACCTACAAAGCCCTTTGGTGGGACTGCTCTAGACAGACCTCAAGTGTCTCCCGGAGGAGGTGTGCGCCCTCTCTTCCTTCTGGATTGGCCCAGGCCCTGCATGACCAGGGAGCCCCCTCTGACTGTCCCCCGCGGGACACAGCGCGGCTGCCCACCCACGTGCCGCAGCCCAGCCCGGGCCACGGGCGCCCTGTGCGCCCAGGCCTGCTGCTTCCGCTGAGCCGGGCTCGTTCTCACAGAAGGGGCCCCGCCTCCCTTATGCCGCTTTTCCCAAGGCCTAGCACATAACAGCCGCTAAAAAAATAGTTTGATTAAAGAAAAAAGGAGGAGGAAATGAAGAGGTAAATTGGACTCAAATTTCCTAATGAGGAAAAAAGGTGTGAGTAAAAAACAGAAGGAAAGAGACTAGGCCATCAGGTAAGGTAAGCAAAACCTCGTTGACAAAGTTTCCCCAGTCCTCTGCTGAAGTCCTCAGGGAGGGGGGACTTTTTTAAAAGAAAGAAAGAAAGAAAGAGAGAAAGAGAGAAAGAGAGAAAGGGAGAAAGGGAGAAAGAAAAAAAAGAAAGAAAGAAAGAAAGAAAGAAAGAAAGAAAGAAAGAAAGAAAGAAAGAAAGAAAGAAAGAAAGAAAGAAAGAAAGAAAGAAAGAAAGAAAGGAAAGAAAGAAAAGAAAGAAAAGAAAGAAAGAAAAGGGAAGAAAAGAGAGCATCCAATTAAAGCTGTGCCTGCAGCACCAACACGCCCGGCCTCGCTGACTCCCCGGTCACGGGACAGTCCCCCTTGCTCTCTGCTGTCCACATCAGGTCCTGTTTTGCCAGCCAACAAAGCTTTGAGGGACCTGCGGAGTCTCTGAAGTTCTGAAGCCAGACGAGGTTACCGAGCCATCAAAGCTAGTTCCCTAATGTGGTCACATTTTCTGAGAAGCCTTTCCTGATGAAAACCCAAATATCTGGATGCTTATAAAGCTGTACAAGACCGATTATGCCATCTCCTCCCTATGAGTTTTCCCTGCTGGAGCTTACATTCCTCGTGGAGAGACCAGTGTCTCCCACAGCACTTAGACTGGGGTGGACATTCAGTAGCCCAGCGGAGAGCCGGCGTACCTGGGCCAGGTAGGGTTACTCGTGGCACTCGGACATCACGAGCCTATTTAATAACAGGGACAGAGAAGGGCACAGTGGAAAAGGTCAGCGAGCAGGAGCCAGTCTTTCTTTCCACGGGTTTTATCAAATGGCTGGGTTATTTCAGTTATCTTCATGAAACTGTCTACTCTGATCTCGATCTCTGTTTATTGCTGTATTGCCCCTGCAGAGTTAATCCAGAAATAGTAAATAAAGGGTTTATCACTCAATTTTTTAAATAGCTGCAAATAAGGTTTTTATGTTAATGTTTCTTTTCAAAGAGCCACATTCTATGAGAAGTTATCTAGGTCTTTAAGAGAACTGGAGCCAAATTCAGAATCACAAATCCTTCAAAAAACAAATTGTTATATGTTCTGTGGTATTTTTGTTTGCTTTTAACTTGAGCCCTCATCTCCAGAAACACAATCTCTGCACATTTTTTAAGGAAACCTGACCACTCGGTTTCTGGGAATATTGGCTCTTGTCTTCTGACTGACCCCGACAAGATGGTTCATGTGTTCAGCATCTGTGCATGCTCACACACACACTCACACACACTCACTCACACACACACTCACACACACACACAGAGTTAACTTTGGCAAGAGCTGCTGGTAATGGAAGTTGCAGGCCGAGAGGGGAGAAACAAATCTGGCAGAAATCCTTGAAGAAATGTCTGTCCGGTCATGTCCTGGCTGAGGTCCCCACGCTTCTCGCACCTGACACGGGGTGTGTGTGTGACTTGCTTAAAAGGTCTTTCATTGTTACACTGAGGCCATGTTTCAAAATACTGAAAGCCTGGATAATAAGTTTAAGACAACATGGGATAATAGGAGTTTATGTTAGTAAAAGACTTGGCATTCGTCTTATAAAACAATTCATGTCAGAGAGTTGACAGAGTTTTCACAGAAGGAATCCTAAGAGGTGATAGTAATAAATCACACACGTCAACAGTTTGTTACAGTTCTAAGAGTGCATTTGTATGGCTTTTTCATTCCAGCTTTTTGATCATCCTGATCAGTGTTATTTCCACTTGATAGATAAATGGGAGTGTTTGGTGGCCCAAAATATCACGAGTTAAAGGCATTCCCAGAATATACTCCAGATTTCCAGACCCTTCAACTCAATCTTCTGTCCCTCTAACATTGCTACCATCAAGATAAATAAGGGTTGTTCCTTTCATGATCGTAGTTCTTTAATTTAAGGAAAAAAAATCTACTTCAGTCACAAAGATGTGGCCTTTACAAGGTGAGATAAAAAACCATGATGACAGCATCGACTTATCACACATAAGACTATGATTTCAAAGTTTTAAAACATCTAAAAAAAATAGAACAAAGTTGGAGCCACAGGCTAGCTGCTGATATGACCAAATTCAGGATAAAAGTTACCTTTGAAGAGGGAGAGAGAATTAATAGGGGAGGTACGTTTCAGTTGTATCTGTGGCATTTTAGATCTTAAAAAGGATAAAAGATATAAAGTTAAAAAAAAAAGTTCTTAGGTCCAGAATGAATCTCATCACCAGGAATCTGTTAGATTTCAGGTGATTCTGAGAAGGCTGCCAATCTAACAACAGTGTCTGGATGAAACTAAAACATCTCTAGTCTCTGCCGGTTTTAAAAAATTAAAATTCTATAATTGACTGGCTGAAACCAGTTTTGCCATCTGACTTTGATTTCTAATCAAGACTTCTTTGGTTCTCGTGCGATAATATGCAATGGGAGCAGAGCATAGACGTTAAATGAAGTAATTAATCAATCTAAACCCTTTCATGAAAGATGACTTACCATGAATTATTTACTTCTTTTTAAAGAAATATCAGCAAATGCCAAAAAAAAAAGTCTTGCAATGAAGCTGCCATTGACAAACAGAGTCATCATTCTATACTTAGTTAAGTGCCTCTGATCTGTAAGTATCTCACATCTGCTGAAGTAAGATGTAAGATTATTTCACTCCATCAGCACCCAGCATCTTGAAAAACTTTTGTCTTTAATTGTCTACTTGTGGGCTGCACTGTTGGCTCGGTGCCATTTCCCAATGAAATAGTAAAATCCAGTGACACCCAGATGACTTCATGGTAGACCAATATCATTAAGAAGGGAGCTATTCTTTAGTGTGCATGAAATACTGAACAAACTGTGAGAAGAGAGGAAAAAAAGAAAGCTTAGCTTTCAGAGTGTCCTTTCTTAGCGCTCCACTAGGGACCAGGTAAACACACAAACACAGAAGGCCAGACACAGGTAACTAAGGTGGGACCAGGTGAAGAAAAATGGACCACAGTAAGGCTCCTTGCTCATTTCCGCATTCTTTCCCTCCTTGCCGAAGGGATGGTGCTGAGATCCTAAAAGTAAGAAACAAAGAGAGAAAGTGGCAAATCGTCAGGTGGCCCAGCAGAATGAAAATGAAATGTGAAGCCAGGAAACCCTGAGGTCCACTCCCGGCCCCGTCACTGTTGGCCCCTGTGCCATCCCGCCCACCTGGGGCTCGGCGTCTCACCTGTGAAATGAAGTGGCTGATAGAACACCCTTCCCAGGCAGCTGCTCTGGGGATTAAGAGGTACCAAATGGCGGCAAAGCACTTTGGTAACGGTGGTGGGTGACGCGTAGCCTCTTAAGCGTCCGGCTCTGGAAGGCTAAGTGAGCGGCAGCAGAGACTCCTGACTGCAGGGCTCCCATTAAAAAACATCAGTGCGCTGCTCAGTCTCCCACATTACAGACATGAGAAAAGCCCCATCTGCGTGTTCTGTCCCGACAGAAGCAATCTCTGTGGTCATCACAGAGTCTGACCCTTACGCTCTCCTGGGGGAGGAGAGGGAAGTGGAGCTCAAGATTTAACGGACGCCGGCACGGTTTAAGAGTCGTTGTCATTAAATGTCTCAGCAGGCTTTCCCACCCCCTCCTTACTCTTTTTTCAAAGCAAGTACTAGCAGGCAATGATGGAATAGAAGGTTTGGACCAACCTTCCTGATAAGGTCAATTAGGAGAGCAATATGAAATACACACAGCATCTTCATAGGAGCATGAAAGAGCTATTACACTGTGGAAACACCAAGCTGTCATCCAGAAGTAGATGGCAATCTGGAGGGAGCCTAGCAGCTGGGACTTCCTTGCTAGCCCCACCCAGAGGAGGCAGCTGAGAGGCTAGGCAGCACTCTGCCAGCTCTGGGGGAGTAGGAGCCAAAAGCTGGAGTCCAGGGCATACCAAGAACGAGGTCCCTGGCCAAACTCCCATACTTAGGATTGGGACCTCCCCCCCAAGAAATGCGTCTTGGAATAAGATTGAAATAAATGTAAGTCTGCCCTTGATAGATTGCAGGCTGACTTCAAGATACTTGGATGGCTCTTAAAATCTCGGGGTCTGAAATTAAACCGATTTTGGAGACCTAATGCCCCTCAAGCACGTGGCTCTCAGAGAGAAAAGCACAGTGCTAAGAATCAAATGACTTCTATACGGACAACTGAATACCCCCAAGAAAAAGAATGAAATTGGACCCTTACCTCACACTATATGCAAAGATTAAATGAAAATGGACCTCAGATTAAATTTAAGAGCTAACATATAAAACTATTAGAAGAAAATATAAATCTTTAGGGCCCTGGATTAAACAATGGTTTCTTAGACACAACACAAAAAGCAATAAAAAGTAATGACACGCTATTACATATTACACACAACATGGACGGACCTTGAAAACATTATGCTAAGTAAAAGAAGACAGTCACATGAGGATACACCTTGTATGAGTGCGCTTATACAAAATGCCAAGAACAGGCAAATCTATAGGAACAGGAAGCAGATGAGTGGTTGTTTGGGGCTGGGGCAGGGGCGGGGCAGGGCAGCGACTGTTAGCCTAGGGCGCACAGCGTTTCTTCTTTGGGTTGATGAAATGTTCTGGAATTAGATTATGGTGCTGGTTGTACAATTATGGGAATACACTAAAAACCACTGGGTCAGACTTCAATAGGGTGAACTGTATGGCATGTGCATTATACTTCGATAGAGCTGTTATTAAGAATTATTACAATAATTTTTCCCAAATATAATGACCAGCAAGATCACCATATAACCCGGCACACGAGACGACAAAATGACACGAACAAGGAAAAGCTCACTAAGTAACAGAACCAGGTCCAAACTCCACCAAAGACACTCTCAGAACAACCATGCCTGTGATGTGCTCGTTATGGGGAGAAAACCCAAACAAACATCCCTAAAAGAAGTAACTAGAAGTTCCAGAACTGAAAACAGCCATAGCCAAAATTAAGCACCCAGTGAACAGGCATAAACTTAACAACAGGCCAGACACAGTTGAAGAGAGAAATGGTCAGCTAGAAAGCAACAAGAAAAAATTAACCAGACTAAAGGCGGGGGCGGGGGAGGACAGTAAAGTACAAAGATAAAAGCAGGATACAGTGAAAAAGTCCAACCTATATTTAAAGGTAGTTAGGGGGAAGGGAATGGGGCAAAGTTATGTTTTAAGGGAACTGGCTGGAATTTTCCCCCAAAACTTATGAAAAGACCAATCCACAGATTTTAAAAGCCCCGGGAATCCCAAGCAGAATAAATAAAAAAGAATCTACATCCAGACACGATGAAATGAAGCCAGAAAAATCAAAGTGGCAGAGAAAGTTCTACAAGCAGCTTGCAAACAGGAGGCAGATGGTCTTTTAAAGACAAAATTTGAAGTGATTAATGTCAAAGTAACCAGAATATTCCACTGTCAAACACACAACTATTCAGGTTAATCCATGCTTGCCTACACTTGAAAAAAAATACACATTAAAATAAAAACAGATCTCAGGAAGAGGTTTGGGAATTCAAATGGCTCACAAACAGAAGCAACAAGTTACCTTCAGCCACTGCTCGGCCTGCTCCTTACTCTGGACTGCAAGAACAAGGGGGTCTGTGCCCTGCTGGGTGATCTTCAGCTCGTGTTTCTTTTTCTTGCTGTCTTTCGGGATATACGTGATGGTGCAGCCTTGGAGGGGAAGTTCCATCTGAGGCTGCTGGTCCTTGGAACTTTTATAGCACTGCATTGAACAGGAGAAATCCAAGTTAGGTTATCGACACTGAAAAACCCAAGCACAACAAAAACGGGGGTACTGGCGAGGCACCTGAATGCATGAAGAGTGGAGATGCTCAGAGCCTGGAAGACAGATCTGCAGACTCACAGGCATCACACACACAGCCCCGCTCCACACGCCGCCTCCCCTCCACTTAAGGGCAAACCCATCTGCTGCTGGTTAATTCAGCAACGTCTGCGTGACTCCGTGGGAACAAAGTCCCTGCTCTGACAGTCCTCCTGTTCCAGTGGAGCTTCCTCGTCAAGTGACATGAATGTAATACATTAGATCTGCTGAAATGGCACAGCCGGCCCGAACGTGGCAGACGGTACCGTGGGAACTTTATTCCACAGTCTATGCCCCTTGGTATCCACCTGTCTCATCTCTATTCTCTTTCTGAAAGGCAGACAAACGACTTTATGAAGAGTATAAATAGCAACATATAATATACTAAATGTCTGCAAAAGTTTCCAGCTGAGTAGAGGGTCCACGCTGCTCCGTTTGCATCGCTGACATTCGCTCTAGAGCTCTCAGCACTGTGGCGAGATGGAGCCTGAGTTCCCATCAATTCTCCCTTAAACTAGATCTGTCAAACCTCGAACCAGATCTCTGCCCAGAGGTCTCCTGTGCCCGCTTTGGATTTGTTATATTACTGGGTCCCAAACGCACACCTCGTAATGGACATACACGGTCTCAGAGCTCAGGTACCTGGGTCCTAGCTCTGTCGCTAATTTAATCCGGGTTCCTGGAAGTTGGTTAAGCTTTCTGAGCCTGCTTCTTCATTTGTGAAAGGAATCATTGCTGTTTTTATTATTTTACTGAACTACATTAAATAGTTAATAACAATGACAGCTGCTGCCAAGGACTGAGTGTCAGCACTACACGAGGCATTTCATACATCTTATTTAATCATCACAGCTGTCCATTTTGCAGCTTAGGAGAATGAGGTCCAGTTGATTAAGTGACTTGCCCAAAGTCAGGCAAACCGAACAGTGTGGAGCCAGGACTCCAGCCCCAAACTAAGTGCAGAGTCTGAGTCCTGGACCCCAGTCCACTTACTGATGAAAGAATTAATAGAAACCGATTTTCAGAAAGATGTCGAGAGTCCCTCCTATTTCACAGTTCCAGAACCTTGGCTCCCAAATGGCACAGGCCAGGAGACAATCCACTTTTTAAAAAAGTCCAACTGACAGTGGCCCTGTCCGAAAGGAAGAAAAAAATACACCAAAACCAACTAGCCTCAGACTGCTATGAATGTTTACCATTTACCAGATTTTTCACATTCTCAGTAAGTGCATTAAAAAAAAAAAGGTGAAAAGGATACTATACTAACAGTACTGCGGAAGGAATTAGAAAGGAAACTTTGTAGCTCTTTTTTTCTTTAAATGCCTCAAGATGTATGTGTTGTCAGTGATGTGATAAACGAGACTCTGGAGATGTCTACAGGTTGGATTCCCAGGGAAGATGATGCTAAAACAGAGTGGCGCACAGGGTATTTAGTGAGGTGTGTCCTTAGAGAGCTACACCTGTAGGGGGAGGGGAAGGAAGCAGGACAGGGCAGAGGGCGAAGCGAAGCTAAAATGCAGTCCAAATACGAGGCCCTGATCCTGCGGCAGCTCTGGAGCTGGAACGCGCCATCAGGCTTGTCCCGTGAGGGGGACAGTCACACCCAGGGATCGCTTGGGATGCAGACGCCCTGGGAAGGGAACATGAACTTGGCCAGCTGTCTGCCAGCAGCCCTCCCTGCAAGTGAGGGAACACATGCTTCAGCCTAAAGGGGAACATGACAGTGTGAACCACAGAGCCACCTGGGTGCAGAAAGGAACAGGTTCTGGAAGTAAATAAAAAACGCTGGTGATCGTGGCGCCCATGGGAAGATGGGCTGGGAACATTTAGGGGAAGATACTGGCTTTTCTTTTCTATTTATAGCTTTCTGTTCTGTTAAAACTTTGAAAGTACTTGCTTTTATTACTGTTAATTTCTTTTTCACCATCAGCAGGGGTCATCCGGACAGCTGGATCATAGGTCATTTTTGAACAACAGAAAGCTTCATAAGAAAACTTTGAGTCTGCGTGTCATCAAAGACAGTGCTTGCACATGGCTTTCCATTCATCTCCTCCTAAATATTTACAACTACCCTAAGTGGTGGGTATTATCACCCTGGTTTTGGAGATGGGAAACCTGGTAGGAGGTGGAAGAAACAGAAGAGGATGAGGGAGGGAAGGAAGAGACGGGAGAGGAGAGAGAGGCACTGGGGCCAGGGTAGGGACACGACACCGCCAACTGACCACCGACCTTGTGGACGCCACGGGCTCCCCGCAGCGCGTTTTAAAACTTCTCTTTTGATCGAGAGTCAACTGTGTATTTTTAAAACATTTATATAACATACGAACATCTTGCAGCCATTATGTCAGATTGTAAATAAGGACTATATTAATCTTTTTCATCTTTTTTTTCATTCTTTAGTTTAAAATTCCCCCATGGCATCATCATTTTTGGCATATTCTAAATTTGGGAGAAATTCAGGCCACACATGTGGAAGAAACATGTACTCTCACGGAAAAAAAAACAACTTTTTTTTAAAACAAAGCCATTAATTTAAAAAAATACAATGTTCTAAGAGTCTAGTAAAATAAGATTCCCATAATTCACAAAAGAAAGTTTAAAAAAAAAGGGTTACCTGCTTCACTTAAAAGTGAGATACAGAATCACACGTTCTCGTGTGCTGTTTAATGATACAATTTTGAGTGATTTTCCCCCAGGGTTAATTTGAAGGAAAAACAAAAAACAAACACACACTCTGAAATCCATGATTCCAATAGTCAACCATGGTTTCTAAAGCTGCGAGGGGCGGGAGAGGACGAGGGACAGCGGGCCCGTCATCCTCAAAGGCTCCTGCTTCCTTACTAGGGTCCCTGGGGGAAGCGTGCCTGCAGCAGAGGGTCTGCCTCCTGCCCCTGCTTCCCTGTTCCTTACTCTACCTTTCTGTTCGGCCTCTCAGAGTTACAAAAAAAGAAAAAAGAAAAAAAAAGAACAGTCGGCCTTTAGCTTTCCAAAAGAATTTCCTTTCCCCGGCACTCTCCCCCACACCCCGCCAGGCCTGCCCGGCCCACTTCGATGACCTGGCTTGGAGGAATTCACTGACTCACTACAGATGACAGAATCCATCCTGTAACTTCTGGCAAGCTAGAGCAGCGTGCATTTCCACTGACATGAACCGCAGACGCTGGCCGAGGTGGGGGTGGTTTTGCCCGCTGGTTGCTTTAGGGAGCTGGCGGAGCCAACAGCGTTGAAGACCCAGTAGGCTCGGCCAGGGCTCCCTGCCCGCCCGGCCCGGGCCAGTGCCCGACCGCCGTGAGCTCAGCACGGGGCATGGAGCCCGGGCGCTTCCCTCTCCTTCCCGCTGACGTTAACGCTGCCCGGGTGCACATCCCATCCAGTGAGCCGCCGACGCCACCTGACCCACTCGACACGACAGCCACCACCTCGCAAGGCCCTACCAGCAGTTTGGTGTCTTTGATGACACAGAGCAGCTTGGTCCACTGGCCAAAGCGCTTCTTCCGCAGCAGGAAGGCACAGATCTTGGCATCCTTCACCAGGTCCATGGAGGCCTCCTCCGAGGGCCACTGGTGCCGCGTCTTCTTCCCCTTTCCATCCTCCTCCTCTTCATCGTACGACTCGTAAGAGCTGCTCATGGCATCAGAGTCATAATCTGTCAACAAGAAAAAAGGGAAGAAAAGTAACAAACCGGGTTACATCACCCTTATCCTGAAGACAACCCACAGACTCACGCTATTACAGGAGCGAATGAGGAGGGGACCAGGAAACGCTGATTAGCAAGAGCAGGGGAAGTAACTGAGACTTGGACAGTGGAAATTCAATGAAAAGTTTTAAGCTGAAGTGACTAAGAAGTCTGTATTTACAGAAACCACTCCTGGACCACTGGACATGGGCCTGGTATGCTGCAGACTCCATGTTGTTAAATCCTTGCCAAGGTCTTGCTGGGCGGTGTGACCCCCACTCTGCAGCGAGTTTCACCAAAGGAAGCGCCCACCCACAAAGTTTGCTCAAGTCGGCAAGCCCCCCTCCCTGCTGGCATCACCACACGCACAGACCCTTCCTAAGAGTCAAGATCCAACCCAAGGCCACCCCTCCTTCAGGTCATCCTTGGACTTTCAGACACTTACACCTGCCCCTGTCACTCGGCAGTGCGTCGTACTAATAATCTTCAATACTAGATTATCTGTCGTCTGGATCCCGTTCCCTCTTACCCTGGGGCTTTGCACATGCTGCTCTCACGCAGGCTGCCTGCTCATCCCACTCAGTCTCCTGCCTCTGCCCGGATGTGTGTCCTCACATTTCAGGATTTAACTTAGGGCACCTCCCCCACCAAGCCCCCCTGAATCACCAGAGCTGGTGCCTACACACCAAATTCATGTGTCGAGGCTCTACTCCCATGGGACTGTATTTGGAGACAGGACTTTGAGGAGGTAATTACGGTGAAACAAGGCTATGGGAGCGGGTCCTAACCCACTCAGCAGGACTGGCAGCCTCAGAAGAGGAAGAGGAGGAGGTCTTGCACTGTCCCCACAACATGAGGACACAGGGAGAAGGCGGCCGTCTGTAGGCCAAGAAGAGCGCCCTCACCACAACCTGACCGCGCCGGGGCGCTGCTCTTGGACTGTGAGAAAATAAACGTCTGTTGTCTTGTAACCCAGTCTGTGGTGCTTTGTTATGGCAGCCGGGCTAAGACACGAGGGGACATGCCCCTCTTCTCTGCTTCCACATTACCCAACACAAAATGCACCCCACTGTGTTGTCACTTCTGTTTGCCCCGCATCAGGCTGAGTCCCCTGTGGGAAGGGAGACCTCCTTGTTGGATGGGACTGTCCCAGCACTTAAAGTACCTGGCAGGGGGCAAGTAACAAAGACTTGCAGACGGGGAGCCATCAGACCAACTTACATCATCCTTGCTGAGCTCTCAGAAGGATGGTTGGCATGTTAGAGCGACTGTCAGTGACACTGTTAACCTCAGCCCTGCTGGATCATAAGCTCCTCGAGCCAGTGTCTGACTCCTCTCCGCCCTCCTCTCAAGACCCGGCACACCTGAGATACATTTGCTCTTCGTAATGTATCGAGGAGTGAACACCTAGGTGAGGACTGAAGGGCAGAGGCGGGGGGAAAGCGGCTGAGGGAATGGCGGCACGGAGGCAGGAGCGGCTGGGAGGGCAGACCTGACACAGGACAGAACTCCTGCTGCTCACTCCCTGGGACCTGGATTACATCTGTGCTCTAAAGTCAGGCTTGCATTTTAATTTCCTTGCAAAGAATTATTTATCAAGGTGGGAACAGAAAGACAGGGAGCTTAGGTGGAACTGTAAATCATGATAAAGAAGTCAAGGAAGGGTTTTAGGCAAGAGACTAAGGCGACTGAAGAGGTAACCTCGGCAACAGCGTGGACGGGCTGGAGCTGGGGGACAGACAGGGACCAGTCAGGATGCCCTGCGGTGATGTCGGGAAGGACGCTGAGGCTGTGCCAAGGCGGGCGTGAGGAGGGGCGACGTGCGTGGCGTCAAGGTTCTTGGTCACAGGCAGCGTGGAGAGAGGGTGAGAGAGAACTGTCCGGAGTCTCCTCCTGTGCTGTGCAAAGCTGACCCTTCCACTTGGGGCCAGACCTCTCCCCGCATCGTCCCCGCACCTCCCCCCACCCCCACTCACACCCCTGCCCCTGCCGGCATCTACATCTCCCCAACACCCCCATTTAACATGGTGGCCTCTAAATTCAAATCCCAATTACACTTAAACAAGAGTAACATTCAGCCCCTCAGCCGCACCAAGCACGCTTCAAGTTTTCCAAGTCACTGGAGGCTAAGGGGCCGCCGCACTGGCCGGCACGGAGGGGAACACTTCCATCATCGCGGGAGGCCCACTGGGCGGTGCTGGAGGAGGCTGAGACGCGCGCGGTGTGGAGACACAGATGCTGTGGGAGAGACGGGCTGAGGGCAGTGGCACGTGTGGGACACAGAGAGGATCAGAGAAAACCGCTGACCTCCACTGCCAACCAGACAGAAGAGCCTAGAAGAAGGAACACCATTTGTACAAGCACCAAAGACATCAAGCATTTCACAAACAACAGCGTGGAGCCTGCCACCTCTCAGTCGTATTTCTGCCGTCGCCACAGAGGCCAACTTAGGAGCTACCTTTGTGGGGAGGGGGTGCGGTGGGCCAGGGCCCCGGGGGGCTTCCAGGGCTGGCAACATTCTGTTCTGGACTTGGCGGTGGTTCCACACGTTTCACTTTATGGTCAGTCATTAAGTGTACATTCATACTTTATGTGCTTTTTGTGAAGTATATATTATAATGAAAGGTCTTTTTCTGAGTCCAGCGTGGCTAGAGCGCAGCGTACGGGGAAGAAGGCATGGAAGTGAGAGACCCCGCGCTGCCCGAGGTCCGAGGCACGCTGAGAGATTCCAGACAAAGTCCTGCTTTCTCTTGGAAAGATTAAGTTCACAGTAGCTTGGGGGACCACGAACCCCTCAGTGCTCAGCTCATTTTCTAGGACATCAAACTCAGGAAACATTTAATGAACAAATAGAAGGACTAATGAACAAATCAGTTATAAGCGGGGAAATTTGATTTCATTCATTCAACAATGTTTACGAGTGCTTTCAACGTGCCAGGCAGTATTTTTATACTGATCTCTGTGCGTCTGGATCCGGGGGTGAAGCCGGGAAAAGAGGAGGCCCGCTGTGCGCTCACACACACTGCCCCGCCGGCCCTGCAGCCGCCCGGAGCGGGGCGCAGGCAGTGTCTTCACCTTGGAGGAGACGAAGAATGATGCTGAGAGACCAGGCGGCTCACCCGAGACCACATCCTGGTGAACGACAAAGCCGAACCCTGATTTTAAACCGAAAAAAGTAGACTGGGCCCCAGCTGCCCTTTTCCTCGGGGGAACGGATTGAGGCCCACGGCTGAAACAGACAGTAAGTTCACGTCCCGCCTTCTTCTGGGAGAACAGGCCTGACAGACTCATTTTTAGAAGAACATCGGTTGACTCAGCAGGAAACCGAGCCTTCGGGAGTAACTCTGAGCCTCCAGGACAACCGGCTCCCTGGCAAGTCTCTCCGGGGGTTACTCAGCAGAGCTCAGGGGCTTCCCGGGGCTGTGGCAGGACATCAAAGAGTTCACTGTCTGGGGCTGGGATTTGGGTGATGTTAGGAGGTAATGAGGGCTCTGTGAAAAATTAAGAAAGACGCAGCACGTGGGGAGAGCAGAGCGGCGGCAGCTTGCAGACCTGGCAGTGGGAGGAGCAGGTGCTCTCAGAGATGGTGGAGGGTTTCGTCTGGGGGCAGAGTCAGGAGGGCGTCAGCGAGAAACCATCAGCCCCGGCATGTCCTGGCGTCCCTGTCGACGTCTGCACTCCGTACCAACGAGGAGGCAGACCCGAGGGCCAGCGAGAGGGCTGTGCGGGTCTTCACGTTTACGCGACGGTGCTCGCGAGGAAGTGCTTTTCTTGGGCAGAAACTGCTATCGCAGTGCAGTTCGATGGACCTAAGGAACACACTCATACTCTATTATTTTTAACTATAAAATGCAATTTTTAGACGTATACTCATACCCCATGAAACCAGAAATGGCATTTCAACCAGCCGCCCTTGAGGAGGGAGAGCGGAGAGAGGGTGAGCGGGAAGAGATAATGGAAAATAAAATGAAATATAAATCTGAGCCCCAAACCCCTGCAAGGTCTGCAGTGACGGCGCACACCCCCCAGAATCCCCTCCCCGCGCGCTCTGGGTCGGGGCAGCCACAGAGAAGTCCGTGAGCGATGCGGGAGGAGGGAAGTATACCCTGAAGGTCAGTGCAGGCCCCAGGCGCTGTGGACCTGTCGGGCAGCCCTGTTTGCCTAGGGCGGCGATGGGACTCGGAGTTCCCGACCTCTGGCAGCCCAGATCCTGGACAGGGGCGCACACAACTGCCAAGGCACCAGCTCCTCTGCCAGGCACCTGTGCCGCAGTCAGGAGGGGGTCGGGGACAGGTGGGCCGCAGCAGGTCCTGCAGAGCTCGGCGCGGCCATGTCCCCTCCACTCCAAGTCCAGCTCTCCTTCCAGACTGTGCTTCCAACCGGATGCTCGGGCCATGGCCTTCCGACTTGGACTCCTTCAACAGCTCGCATAACTCTGTGAGGTCTAATCGTCAAAGTAAATCATCTGTTCGACCTCATGGTGGCTCTGCTTGTCTGATCAAAGCCTGTTACAGAAATTAGTAATGGAAGCCTTCAGCCAGCTCTTATAGAGGCTGCTCAGAGCAGACCCTTAGGATTTTGGGGCACAGCTACGTCAACCTCTGATGAGAACTATTATTTCTGAGAAATGGCTCTTGGCTCACTGATGCCCTAAACGCTTGATCTGAGCTGCCCAACGTGGACTCCAGGTCATCGAACCCACCAAGGGGCACTCGGCCATCACATCAGTCTGCATCTCCCTCAGGCTCCATCAGGCCCAGCGGAACTAAGAAAGGAGCACAAGCAAGTAGCTTGGTGGCCCGTGGCCCCTATTCCGTCCACGCTGCCTCCTCCTCTCAACACCGACTCTTGAGTATGGCCCAGTGGTTTGCTCGGACGGTCAAGACTTGAGAAGAACTGGTAGCAAGGAATCTGCAGAAGAGGCTGAGAATGGACCTCCACAAGTGGGCTCAGAGCAGGAGGATCTGTGTATCAGGTGAATACATGGCAGAGACAACCTCAGCAGAAGACCATCTTCACAATAAGGTAACAGCACGACCCATTATGCAGACATCCGTCAGCCTCTTTGGCCAGAATTCCGGTCTGAGTGGAACTCACACACAAGTTGCATGGTGGCAGGGATGGAGGTTATGCCTGGAACTCAGCACATGGGGTTCCACTCAGGAAGGTTAACCAGGCCCCCGGCACCTCTGAGTGTCCCACCTGCACACGATGCTGTCCCCTGCGGTGTCAGCCAGCCACTTACTAACAGGTCATCGCTGGACCACTTGTACATGGAATCTTACTTCCTAAGGACAAATGTTTCCTCCAAACACACACTGACCTGGAAGTGGAGACAACAGGCAAACAAGTGGTCTTATGTGGAAGTTCAGTGTGGGTAGAGAGGTGTGTATGGAGGCCCGTGGACACGACATCAGTGGTGGTGCCTTTATGCCGCCCACCTAGCCAGGCTGGAACACTTTCCCTCAAATTCCCATTCCTGGATGGCTGTGGGTGAGGACTGGCCACCAGCTGCTGGGACCCACTGCAGGTGGGCGAGGATGCCAGGCACCACTGTTTGCTCAGCCGCCACTGGTCCACGGGCTCTCCTCGCAGCTCCGCCTCCAGGGCCCGGCCAGGTGCGTGCGGCTCTGTGGAGGCTGTCCAGCCTCTCCTTCTGGGCCTCCATGTCAGGAAGTGAGAGACAGGTGGGCTCCCATCATCCTTCCTCTCCCCTAGTCCTCGCCCAGCTTCCCTTGCCGATGGCCGGCCAACTCCACAGGTGTTTTGCTGGTTCCCACAACCACATCAGGTCTCATTCGTTACCCACGACACTTGTGATGGTTCTGCTTCTCTGATAAACTGCACCTGACCTGGGGCTCAACAGAGCTGCCCCAAAGCCAACCAGTAAGTGAAGGCGGGTGACCCTGGCCTGCCCTGGGACTCAGCTGGGCACCACCGTTCCTCTCGTGGAGCGGTCCTCACCCACAGTGGAGGTCCAACCACAGACATTTGATGGAAGCGCCCCGACTGCAGACTCGCTGTCTCCCAGCACAAGTCCCTGATTACTCCTCCTTCTGGAATGAGTTCAACCAAAGGTTCCCGCCTGTCAGCAGCTGAGGAAGGGCTTCTCTGGAGAACAAGACATGACACACATGCTATGTGGGGCTCTGCCAACTGAAAAGAGCGAAAGGCCCCCCCAAAGTCAAACACAACTACTATCAGTTTCTAGCCTTGAAAGTGTGTTGGGGGAGGGGAAGGAAGGAGGGGAAGGCCGGAACCAAAGGTTCCGAACGCTGGGAAACAGCCTCAGAAATCTTTTTTCTTTATTCATTGTTATCAGAAAGAAAGGAACCCAATTAAGTTTTGAATTATATCAAACCATTTAATTTTTTGTGTTTTCTAATTCATTTACTGTCTTCTGAAATAGTGGATACTTAGAAATCACCTGAATGCATTTCTCCCAAATAGTTCTAAAATGAAAGAAAATAAAATAGTTAACATACAGATCTCAAAACTCAGTATTTCATAATCTTCTCATCAGACCTGGCCTTTCTCTCATTCAGAGCACAAATATCAATGGGTATCGGGCTCAGTCTGCACTGGACTGTTCCGGAGAAAATTCAGAAAACGGGCAGGAATGTGCCAGGAAGGCCCTGGATTGCCAGGGCCTATGGTCCAGCTCCCTGGCTTCTGTCTGTCCGTCTTCAGGTCCAGAAAACATCCCGGGGCGGGGATTTCCTGTAACAACTGAGTTAGATTCCGCTTTGCTGAAATGGCTCTGCCTGTTTACTGGCAGCAGAGAGAAAGATCAGAAAAGTCCAAGTCTGTGTGAAGCAGAGACTTCAGGTGACGTTAAGACCTGAAGGTGAAGGAGGGCGGCTCTGTAAGCGACGGAGGAAGCGGGGTGGGGGGCTGGGAAATGTGAACGCACGGGAAGCCCGTCCCCGGACAGCAGAGCACACCTTCACCCCCACGTTACTCATCTTTCACCAGGAGAGCAAGTGGGCCTACCTCGGCCAACACAACTGCCACCCCACGTGAGACGAGCGCGCTGCCTGCCAGCCCTGGGGGGGAACAAAGCCCAAGGTCTAAAGGCAGACGCCAGAGACAGTTACAGGAAGGTGCTCGAGACGCCAGCGCATCCTTCTGTGCACGAACACGAAAGCCCGCTGCCCACAAAGGGGCGCTCCTGAGGGTCGCTCTAACTTAGAGGGAAGGGAAGGAAAGGAAGGAAGAGAGAGACAGGGAGAGAGAGAAAGGAGGAAGGGCGGAGAACGGAAGGGGGGAAGGGCCGAAGGGCTCTGCCTGAGATGCCCACACATTCTGTACTTACTTGCAGACACATATCCGCGTCGTGGCACCATGACGCAGCCTGGGGGGACGTGCCCAGTCGGCGGGAGGACCCCATGAAAACATACCTCAAAAACTCATTCCTTTTTGGCCAAAGGGAACACATTTCAGTGGCTGATATGTGTTCCCATAGCAACGAGATCTCGCTCATCTTGAGTCACAAGAAAGACAACAACCTGAATCACTAAAGGGACTTGGAAGACACCTTAGATGTTTCAAAGTACTTCCCTCTTCAGGTTCAGAATTTCCTGACCTCCCCATTTCCATGGTGTTGTGTAATGGCCCTATTCCCTTCACCCCAGGCAAGGGGGTGGGCTCCCCAACAGTCTGGCAAGCCGGGAGGCTGCTCCGGCCAGTAGACCTGACACTCACTTGAGGTGATGTATTCCGGAGCTTTTCCGGGACTCAGGGGCACAGCTTCCTCGTAATAGCCTTCCGGGAGGGAGGACGTCGGTAAGGGCGGCGGCCCGCTGTCGGGGGGCTGAGCAAAAAGGGGAGAAACAACAGAGCACAACCATTAGAAGAAAATTCCGTATTTTCACCCCACAGATGTCAACTGGCATCCTCCTCTTTGTGAAGTCTCTGGAGAAAAAGAACACTATCCTATGAAGACGTTCCGAAGCTCAGCTCCCGGCTGGATCCCTGCTGCCCGCCGCGGCCCCCGACCCTCAGCCCGGCCCGGCCACTCGCCACTCGGTCCTTGTCACGCACTGGCGGACGGCATCTCCCGCGAGCCCCAGGCAGGGGCGGCGGCACGCTCGCCCTCACAGACCCCGCGCCCACACCCTGACCTCCCGCATCTCCAAGCCGGCCTTCTCCCCGGCCCACACCCCCGCAGTGGGGACCTCCGGGCGCAGGGCCAGCTCAGATCTGCCCGCGCTCATCACAGAGGGGGCTCTAGTTCCACAGGGACTGAATACACGAGCGTGTCTGCCCACAGTCTCAGCAACCCCCTCCTGTGTGCCAGGGAAACTTTTTAAAAAAGAGAGAAAAAGAAGTCACCTATGAGCCAACCTCTGAAAGAGACTGGAAATGACTCTCCGGAGAAGGAATCTGCTCGTTACTCAGTGCGATCCTGCCACAATTCCTTGACGAGCTCTGAGACGAGGCAGCTGGCTTTGAAGCCGTAACCTCAGAACACGTTGGAGCCGCAGCTCAGGACCATCCAAACTCTAGCCCGCCCCGCTGAAGCACTGCGCTCTCAAACGCTCCTGATGACTTAGGGCAGACCCACCTCTTCTTCCCAAGGACACTTACAGGTCTGCTGGTGACATCACTCACTGGTCCTCACGCGAACAGAAACAGCTGAGGGGCAGGAAAACCGACACCTGCCTGGCTCTGTCCTAAGCGCCTTTGCACTGGCTACAAGTTACATCGGTCAGTCCCTCGGGGGTCCTTCAGGTGGCTGTTCCATCACCTTATGTTTTACAGACACAGATGGTGAGGTTCAGCGTCTGAAGCAGCCTGCTCAACACCAGGCGCTCGTCAACAGCTGGGGTTTTCAAGCACCAGGTCTGCCCATTACAGACCTCTTTCATATCCATGTCCCCTCTTCTCACTCTCTTCCTCTCTCGGAACTAGTGCACAGAGGCCTCAAACGGAAGATCCACTGAGTTCAGTTTCCAAGCAGAACACTGCTCCCAAGAAATTACAGAATGTGAAACCACCACGTTTCACGTAACTCAAGTCTGAATCCAAGAAGTCTTTTGTGAGTGACTCATCACCGCTGTGCATTCAACCCACTCCTTCCTCTCGCCCGATGAGAAAGACGGTTTACTCAAGAGCATCTGCACAATGTCCCTTCACACACTTGAAGGCAGTTGTTTCCCTGCGCCCCCATCCCTGTTCCGAGACGAAATCCCTTCGGCCCCTTCACACGCCCTTTCACAGGCTGGCTTCCGCTCCTCCGGCCCCAATTTATCACTCGGTCTTTTGCACTAGAAACACCAATAAACTATGAGACCTGATTTCAGCAGAGAAAAATACCAGCTTAGAAAGTGGAATCACTTTCTGACTTTAATTATCTATACACCATGGCACATCCAGGTCCTGCCTTTCTAGGTACAGTGATTCAAATCTGTTAAGAGTAGCAGCCAAAAATGATATGATCTGACTTAAGGCAGTGAGGGTTCGTGTCCTGTCCTGCCACGTATCAGCAAACCCTATTCCACTGACAGGAAGCTGGGAGCAGCACTCTACAGTGTACTCTAAACTCTCGGTGCTGCGGGCCAGCCCTTAGGAAGGTGCCCGCGCTGCTGAGGGGACTGAGGGCTGGAATGAAGGAATTTTCAGCAAAACAAAAACGTTGATAGTCTCAACTGCACAAATGGTTTCAGTCCCAACATCAAGGGTTTTGAGCAGGTGCTCTTCTTGGGAAAATAAGTTTTTGTCCAAATGGCACCCCATTTCATTCTGATCACTATTTAATTTGCATTCCACACAGCACTTGAGTAAACACTGGGAAATTATTCACACATATTTTCTGAAGTTTTCTCAAGTTTTATTTATACACGACCAAGAATGAGGGTCCGAGGGGCCGTGGCCTCTTCTCTTCCTTCCCTACCAGGAGGTGGGCTTCCACAGGAGAGGCAAAACAGGCTGACAGCAGGGCCAACAGGACATGGAAAAAATTCCATATAAAGCTACCACAGGAGTGACCCATGACACTAAACTCCAAGATTTTCCAAAGACAAGGAAAAAAGGAACAAGATGGTTCACGTCCACTAAAAGAATCACATCAGATTTCACTGGGAAATAAGTGGTTCTGTTGTTGAAATCACGGCTTTAGTCTCAACTCTGCAACTCGTAAAATACCTAATTTTGTCACGTAATCTCAAAGAATCTCATAATCCCATCTGTCAAACAGAGATACTGAAGTGGCTGTGAAAGCACTTTAGGAAGGATAAAATGTGATCAGCGGGCAAGGTGGAAAGGGCTGGGACCAAAACGTCACTGTTTCATAGAGACAGGAAGTGACATGGTGGTTCCCAGGGGCTGGGGGCTGGGGGGGAGTTGCTGTTTACTGGGGGCAGAGTTTCAGTCTGGAAAGATGACAAGTTCTGGAGATGGATCGTGGCGATGGTCACACACACTGTGCGTGTACTTTATGCCACTAAAGTGGAAACTTAAAAATGGTTAAAATGCAAAGGTTATGTTATGTATATTTTACCAGGATAAAAACCAACCTTGCTGTTGTCTGTTGGCATAATAAGGCATCACATTTACATAAGGTCTGGCCTTAAAGTCTCAGAGACTGAGACTGCTGTCCTCTACCCCATCTAGACATGATGGGACCCCCCGCCATATAAATGACCAAATAAAAATATTTCTAGAAAGGGCCTTGATTGCGTATCATGCAAATGGTATAGAGCCCACAAAGGAGTCTATACCTGGCTCTTTTCTCTTGGCCAGGAAGGCCCGAGAGCTCCCTAGCCTAGACTCATGGTAGCTCTGAAGCGGAGGAGGGGAGGAACAGCAGCACAGTCACCAACTGTCTCCATCAGACCCGGCTGGTGAGGCGGCTGCTGGGGGGGGGGGGCGGGGCGGCCAACGTCAACACAGATGGGACCCATTTCCGGATGAACCAGCCGCCTCTGCAAATGCTCTCTCAGCACTTGCCGCATACCAAGCGCCATCCCTCTGAGAGCTGCACAGCTCTCCTATGAGACAGAAACAGAAATCTGCCGAAAAGCACAGTCCTTCCCAGAAATGCTTTCATTATGCACACGCACGTTTGGGCCCACTCCAGTCTCCCCGGAAAGCGAGGGCACTGACGGGGCTGTGACCGTGCCGCATGCCACCCCGCGCTTTCGGACGTGAAAGGAAGTGCTGGATTCTGCGCAGCGTGCACCCAGACCCCGGGCCGCCGCCACCTGGACTCCAAGGGCAAAACAGGAACGTTCACTACCCCCTTCGCGTACAGAAGCGCCTTCCATATTACAAGACTGACTTCTCGCGTGGTCGTCGGCACTTTCTGTGAGGCAGCGTGAAGAGCAAACAAGCAGAGGAACAGACGCCACCTTCAAAAGGTCAATGTTTAGTTTAAGAGATTGTCAAAACGAGGCACTGCCGACCGACAGGTATAAAGGCTTCAGTTACACCAGATGCATAACTTTAGAGACACACCAGAAAAAAAGGGATGTCAAGGGATGGTTAATAATAACTGTACGAAGCACTGCTCAGCCCTAAAAGGGATAAAAAGGTGGAAGAGCAGTCACTTCTGAGATGCTGACACACCCAGCTGTGACAAACGGAGTATTCATTCAATACGTGCCGTTAATAAAAGAGTTAAAACTGCAATGGTGGTTCACATTTATGAGAAATAATACCTGGTTGGAGTACCCTACATCTTACACCAAAAACAAATCCTCTGCCCCTCAGAACTGCCCTGACAATCATCCCGAACTGCTCTGAGGGCCCACAGGCCCCTTGTGGTTTAACCCCCGCAGGGTGTCCCAGCCTCACCTGCAGACGACCCACCCACCCACTGCGCGTGACCAGCCACCCGGAGGGCACTGCTCTCCTCCACTCCATCGGGTCTTTCTCAGGCCTGTGCCTTCACTTGTGGTGAGCCCTCCACCAGGAACAGCCTCTGACCCTCCCCATCCTCACTCTGCTATTAGCTAATTCTCCTGAAGGTCAACATGCCAACAGCAAATGACCACCTGGACAAAGGCCCACTCACCAAAGGCAGACAAGGTACTGAATGACGGGCCTCCTTACTGAATAACGAACTCACTGAAAAACTAAGAAAGCACAGTGGAGCTGTCTTCAATCCACCTTCACTGACTCACTGAACTGATGGATGTCCTTCGCATCTGTAAAATGCCCTGACTGGTGTCCAAAATGCTAAACGTTTGTGGTCAAGGGGCTCCTCTCCACGGGGCTGACAAGAGTGCCACCAGCCGAGTCTGCACACCTGCTAAGAGATACATGCTACTGTATATAAAACAGATAAACAACAAGGTCCTACTGCGGAGCACAGGGAACTACATTCAACATCTTGTAATCACTGTAATGAAAAAGAAGTGTGTGTGTGTGTGTGTGTGTGTGTGTAACTGAATCACTTTTCTGCATACCTGAAACTAACACAACATTGTAAGCCAACCATACGTCGATTAAAGAGACCTCAGTGATCTACCCCAAGGAACAGCGTGGCTTGGAGGCTTAGGGAGGACCCTCCTGACATCCATGTTTAGGCACCAGTTGGGAGAAATTACCCATTGGTCAAACTCCTACTCAAAAATGATTTGTTTAAACTCAACATACCTAAAGCACATGCACATCTCTTTAGAACTCCCCACCTAAACCAGCATTTCTCACGAACCAGCCGTCAGCTGTGACTCCCTCAGCGGGAGGGCCGCTCGTCCACCTGAAAGCACGGCAGCCTGCCGCCCTGCAGCCAGAGACGGGGCAGGGCACGAGTGGGGAGAGTGGAAGGCACAGGCAGAAGAGGGAGAGAAGGGAGGGAACGAGGAAGAAACCGCATCTGAGGAAAAGTCCAAAGAAATGGACTGACTATTCTGTGGTCAAAAATAGTACAAAGCGTTGACCATCCCAAAGTATTCTTTGTCCGAAATGGCACTGAGGCCGATATCCACTCCGCCTGGCCCGGCACGTCGGGGACACGTATTTTAGTCCAGGCCGGATGGCTGGCACTCTGTGCAGCATTAAATTGGAGGCACGACATTCATATGACCACCCCCACCCTCTGACTGCCTCTAGATGTCTGCATCTCATCTGCATCTCACCTTCAATCCTGGAACGCCTTTCCCGACCTGAAATGAGGTGGTGAGGTACAAGGCACGGCATATTAAGGTGTATCACAAAGGTGGTTTAGAAAGAAAAATGAGAGTAAACCAGAACACAAAAACCAGGACATTCATGTACTACTGAGTTCTCATCTAGTTCTTTATCTTGTAGATACACAATATATCAGTAAATAGGATTAATACCACTGACATAGACTTCTGGGCTGTAATTCTGTATTATATCTAAAAACATCAAATGAGATAATGAAAAAAAGCTAATCAAGTCATAGTTCCTACAACAAACACGATGTTTTTTTATTAAAAAAACGAAAACAATAATTCAAAAGAAGTTTATAAAGAAGGAAAAATACATAAAGTCCAAAAAAATTAAAACAGTACATAAAAATCTTATGCTCTCCACAGTGGAAAGAAAATGTATAAAACTAAAGAAAATGCAAATGTGGGCTATACATGTAATTTAAATTTTTCTAGTGGCCACAGAAATTGATGAAATTGATTTTACTAACACATCCTCTTTAACTCAATATATCCAAAATATAATTCACATGTTATCAACGTAAAACTTCCTGAGATCCTCTACATCCTCTTTCCCATAAGCCCCCGCATCCAGTGTGTACTTGAGGCATACGGCACATCTCAGTTTGAGGGGGCCACACCGCAAGTGCTCCGTGGCCACCTGAGGCTGGTGGTCCCTGCCCTGGAGGCTCAAAGAAAACATGCCTGAATGAGAACAGCAACTTCCTGGGAAGAAGGGATATAGTTGACTTTTTTCTTAGGTTTTTTTTTCAACCGACTTTCTACAGTGATCTTCTTAGAAATGCAGCATCTAAGGCCCCGTGCAGACCTAGCGGGTCCAAATGCTCATTTTAACGAGCTCCCCGGAAGTCTGAGAAGCACCAGCCAGCACTGGCGGGGCTCACGGCACGCGAGGCACACACCCTAAGCACTCGAGGTGATACCAGCTCTTTCAATCCTCACACAGTCTCCCTAAGCAGGTACTATTATTATACTCGCTTTAGAAATGAGGCCTCTCGGGCACAGAGTTCAAGGGACAGTCTGAAATCGTACAAGTAATGGCAGTGCTGGGACCTGGAAGTGGGCAGCCGTGCTCCCCAGTCTGCACCCCGGACCCTGCTACCTCAGGAGATCCCAGCTCAGGGACAGCTTATAGCTCCTAACAAAGTCTTCTCAGATCCGTGAGTCACGGTGGCATCGGCTTTGCTGACACGCCTCCCCAAACAGTATCACAGAGAAAAGGCTGACTTGAAATCAAAAGAACAGGTTACACCTTTTGCCTTCCCCACTTACTATCCAACCTTGAGCACTAACGTATCTTCACTGAACCCACATTTCTTTTTCTGGAAAATGGATATACACACTATTCACATGTTTAGAGGCATTTTAGGGGTTCTTTGAGGTCAAGTTGTGAGGGTTAAATGAAATTATAAGTGAAAAATAGCAAACATGATCTGTGATAGGTGGTAGGAACCCAAGAAGTGCCAGTTTCCTTCTGTCCCCTCTAAAATGACGACTGGGTACATACTGGACACAAGCCACACGCTGGGGCCCAGGCAGGACAGAAACAAGTGAGATGTGGCCCTGCTCCCCGGCAGCTCTCCTCCTGGTACAGAGAGAAGCAGACGACACACACAGAAAGCCAGTATTAGAGAGTTCCTAAGTAGCTGATTTTGCTCTCATTTTGAATGAAAGTCTAATTTCCCTGAGCAAGCAAATCAGAAAACAGCAAAAGGCAGAAAAAGCTGAATGGTCTATGAAAAATGGCTTACGTGAGTATCACCAGATTGCAAAAATAGCAAAAGAACTCCAAAACAAATGTTGAATGCAGAAAATCAAATAAAACACACATTCCTGGACTATGTATATATTTTTCTTCTGGGAAAAAAAAGGGGGGGAAAGCATATTTAATCCCAGAAACAGCATGAACAATGAATGTTAAAGTTTCACACTAAGTTATTCAAGTTCAGAGTTAACCCAGAAAGAGGGGCAAGTCTCCACTATCATTGTTTTGCCTGCTGAATCATCTAATTTTTAAAAATCCGATTTAATTTGATTTCCACGGACATGCAGCTCCAGCAATTTTCAAAGAAACACCAGCCTCTGAAAGGAAGGCTGCATTTACAGCCTCCCACTTAGCTATTACTAGCAGCCCCAAAACCACAGTCAGTGTGTCTTGGGCAAAACGGGGCCTCCCTTCTCCCCGAACTGGGCTTCTATCACCTGCCCCTAGAACCGAAAGTGACCCGGGCATCCAGTGATTCTGTGAGGGTGAGACTTTAACTCACCAGCCACGGCTGCGGGATCTCTGGCAGAGGCATCTGGGGAGGGGCCGGCAGGCTGTTGGGGGTCTCCGGCTTTGCAGCATGATCTTTCACTTCAAAACCTGTATCAAGTGAAACCACAGAACCGGATGAGCAGGAGGAGAAGGACAGCGCCACTAGCGGCCATCACCTCCTCGGCCCACAATGAATACTCTGCAAACATTCATCTTCCCTAATTCTTTACAGCAATCCTGCAAGGTAGGTATTCTTCTCCATTCTGCAGGTGAGGATCTATGGCTGAAAAAAACAGGTTAAAGAACTTAACTGAAACATTACCAGGTAGAAATAATGGGGCCGGCACCAAAGTCTACACTGTCCCCTCTGCGGGCAGCCTCTCAAAGGCAAGCTGCCTCGCAAGCTGCCTCTTCTGAACTGCTGCTCAGGTCAGAACTCACCCACGTACTAAGGGGGCAGGTGCCTTCCTGGGAATCAAAAGTCTGTACTGCCTGATGTAAGCTAGTACCCTCAGGGCATCATGTTCAAGCTGGGAAGACACACATATAAGCAGTGGACTCTCAGAAACCGTGGTGAGCGCTGTACCAGTGAAGGCAGCGAAGTATTATTTATATGCCAAGAGTTCACCTGGAAAGCCTCAGAAAAATGATCACTCAACAATGATCATCTACAACAGGTCCAACATGATGCTACAGGCTGCGGGGAGAAAAAGCCCTGACCTGTGGCGGCTACAACAGACACCGGCAGCCTGGCAGAGGGCTGGAAACGATGAAAGAAAGAAAAGAGAGACAGGGAGGGAGAGAAGGAAGGAAACAAATGGAAACGACCATCAAAACACTCAGTGGATGAGTTTTAAGTGTATAAAGAGCTGAAGAGAACATTAGTGAACTGGAAGAATAACAGTCACTACATCCAGAATGAAGTGTGGAGAGAAAGGGGACAGAGGAAGAGAAAAAGGGAAATCGGGGAAAGAAAACAGCAACTTCTGAGGCCAGAGGCCCAAACTGTGGGGTGTTCAGACCGGCAGTCTGACGTGGCCGAGAGGCGGCTGCACGCGGGGGGGCGGGGCGGCTGAGAGAAGCGCCACCTCTAAAAACAAAGGCAATGGGAGGAAATAACCGCCAGCAGTTGCGGAGCGTCTGCGATGTGTCAGGCACTGGAAGTGCTTCACAGCGCGAGGTCACAGGCTGGGAGATGGGCAGAGATAGAAACAAAGGCAGTTTGACTTTACAGTAGACACGCGTGACCACACGTCATGAAGGGCCTCGTAGGCAGCCCGAGGGCCGCGGTTCATCCATGGACAACGGTAGGTAACGAGAGAGTCCAGGCAGGGAAGCAGCAACGTCATTCAAAGGTGAACATTCCACCTCTGTCCCCTCTCCCACTGGCTCTCTCTAAACTACCGCCCCCAGAACACGATCCTCACCCTGCACGCCGTCTCAGCGACTGGTCCCACCATCCACCCAGGACCTCATGCAGCTCTCGTCCAGTCTGCTACTGGATCCTCAGCCCGCTGCGCAGACTGACGCGCAGAGCAAGCTTTCTGGAACGCAAACCTACCTGTGTTGTATCATGGCCTCGTACACTAAAAACCAAAGAACTGTACGTTCAAATGGGGGAAGTGCACGGTGGGTGAATTATATCCCAATAAAGCTGTTTAAAATAAACCTCTACATCTCATCCAGCTGTCTCCTACCGAGCCTTCAAGATCCCCAGCCCCTCCCCCACTGTCCCTCGCTGCGCTGCTTGGGGTTCCTCTCTGAGGTGCCCGCCAGCACTCTGATGCTCTCGCCCAGCTATTCCGTCTTACATACTGTGCACAAAAGAGGGAACACAGAGGGCCTGAGGCTGCTGTCTTTACAAGGCCCTGATGGCAAAGTTGGTCCTTGGCTGGCATCTGGGAACGTGGATTTCAGAAGTGTTCCCACTGCTCCCTAATTGATGAGGTTGGTTGATTCTGCGTAGACCGAGCAAACAATATGATTTATGCCAGACACCTGCTGGGATGGTTAATTTTGTGTGACAATTGGACTGGGCTCAGAGATGCTCAGAGAGCTGGCAGGATGTGATTGCTGGGTGTATCTGTGAGAATGTTTCTGGAAGAGATTAGCATGTGAATGGGTGGACTTAGTAAAGGGGCTGGCCCTCCCCAACGTTGGGGTGCATCATGCAATCTGTCGAGGGTCTGAATAGAAAAAGGCCAGGGAAAGGTGAACTCCCTCTCTCTGCTCGAGCCAGGACACCCATCCTCTGCCTTCCTCCTCGGACACTGGCGCCTTCAGTCCTCTGATCAGGACGTACACCATCAGCCCCCCGCCCGACTCTCAGGCCTTCAGACTGGGACTGAATGACACCACTGGCCTTCCTGGGCCTCCAGCTTGCAGGGAGCAGATCATGGGACTGCTCAGCTTCCATAAGCATACGAACCAATCCCCAGAGTAAGCCTCCTCTTCCTCTCTCCGCACCCCTCTGTCCTGCTGGTTCTGCGTCTCTGGGGAACTCTGACTGGTAAACCTGCTTTTCTGGGAGCCTGGGACTTTGGCACATGCCAGGCTGAGGGTGCTATGTGACCAGCCCCCTAAAGCCCTTCGGCACTGAGTCTCTGGCGAGCTTTCCTGAACAGAAACATCACACACAGGCCACTGTGTTTTGTTGCTGAGGAAAGAGTGTGATCTGTGTGACCCTCCGGGGAGGCAGAGCAGAAGGAGGGCTGTCTGCGGGATCCTCCAGGCTCGGCCTGAGTCTCCTCCCCTATAGCCTGGCTGTACATCCTTACCACCTCTGTAACAAACCCTGGGCATGAGAAAGTACAAGAACATGCTAGTGGATCTCCCAGTGTTGGGGTGCTCGTAGGGAGCCCCCCAACACACCCACTATTCCATTGGATCCTTAAGGCTTTATCTTTCTAAACCCGGTGACAAACACAGTATGTGGCACCTCGTAAGGCCTTCGGCGACAACTGGATGAATGAAGAAGCTCATTCATGAGTGCTTTTTAGAAAGACAGTAGAATCAAAGGTGGCTTAGAGGCAACAAGAGACCAGAAGAAGAGAAAGGAGAAGCCTGAAGGAGCCACACCTCTGGATGACTGTATCCTCAGCAGGATGTCTGTGATAACTGCCTTCTTCTCCCGGACAGTTGATGTTAGATATTCGTGGTCCAGGAGTTCAAGAAAGAGACGAAGTTCAACTATTAACTCTTCCATTGCTGAAAACAAAGAGAAGAAAGATACGTGAGTGTTTACACTGCTCTCTAACTGATGAGGTTGGTTGACCCCAATTTGCAGATGTCAAAATATGAATGCTAAATTGTATGCAAAGCATTTCTCTTTTAGCTTAGGTTTGAATACTGTTTTCCAACATGAAAAACAAGATAGTTGAAACCAGGTCATCTAAAAGATTCATGCACCATCTCCTAGATAAACATGCCACTCTTTCCTTCGCTTTTGCTTTGAGGTGAGGATACCCAGCTGGGAGGCGCTCCAGAGCCAGGCTGCCGACAAACGGAGCAGAGACCTGAGGGCCTGACGTCATTGTCTGGTGCCAACTGCATGATATTAAATTTCAATGTCAAGAAGGAGGTGGGAGTTTAAAATGCCAAAGTGTTTTCAAATAACCACTAGGATGTGATTTCGGAAATTCAACACTCAACTCTCTGCTTTTGCAGGGCTGGCTCCCTCCCCAGGAAGACTGTGAGCATGTTTATCCAGCTACAACAAAGACGCGGGGTGGGTGTCAGGGAGGACTGTGACCTAAGTTCTGGTCCTGGCGTCCAACATGTCTCTTCTTTCTGGGATTACGGCAGCCCTTCCCTCTGACAGCCACGAGGCTGGACTACGCAGCTGGTGTCAGCAATTTTTACACACGGTGTAAACCTCTGAGTGATGCCAAAACCCTTTCAGAGCGTCCACGAGGTCAAACTCGTCTCAGGACACTATGATGTTATTCACCTTTTCTTGCACTAGTAGTGCAAATGAAAGGGTGATTAAACTGCTGGCATCTTAGCACCCATCAAAGCAGTGACACCAAACTACACTAGCGGCCGCTGTATTCTTCACTTCTATACTAGCAGTCAAAAAAAAGTGAATAAAGTTTTAAATGCTACTTTCACTCGAGTGTCTTTGATGGAGCAGCACAAATCACTGCTGCGTCAGATCTCAGCCCTGGCGGCCCCCCGCCCTGACCGCGGCGTGGGGACGGGCGTGCGCGAGGCGCCTCCCCGGCCGGCAGAGAAGCGCGCGCTGCTGTCTGGGCGGCGAGTCGCGCTAGGCCCCCTTCTTCACGCAGCACGAAGAAGAGATGATAGGCAAGCTACAGTCACTCAGACCGGAGTCTGTGACGGACATTTTCTGAAGAACAAAGCAAGCTTATCCCGTCAAGATAAAGAATGACAGCATTTGTTGCCAATGATAAAATTTGAACTTGCAAGTGAAAGTAAGAATTTCGAACACGTGTATCCACCACGAGGAGCCTGACGGCTTCTCAACAGAGACTCCTGCAAGTGAGAAAAAGTGAGAAAGAAGATCTCCTGCTGCTGCATGCCGCCGTGTGTCAGTATCTGGAGACCTGCACAGCTCGGGGAACCAAGACATCATAAAATCACACGCAGGTGAAGAGCGGTCTAATGCGCAAAATAAGCTGAAACATCCTAACGTAAAACGGCATGAAGTGGTCTCTGACCCAGCTTCAGAGCCCACGTCACAAGTAGCCTTGAACAAACTACTGCTTGTTGAGTTTCGGTATAGTGTCAAAGGGTATTCACAATACCTGAAAAGGCACTAACATACTCTCCTCTTCCACGCACATGTGTGTGTCAGGCCAGACTGTGTGCGCTTCCACTAAAACAATGTTTCACAACAATCTGCAGGCAGAAATGGACGTGAGACCCCAGCTCGCTTCCGTTAAGCCTGATACTGAAGAGCCTCGTATAAATATAAAACAATGCTACTCTTTCGTGGATTATCTCGTTTTGGTAAATGCAGTTACATTTCATAAACATATTAATAAATCTCTTTAAAAACCTTTTTAAAGTTTTAAATTCTAATATAATAAATATCTACAGATATAACTACATTATAAAAGCACTTTGGGGTCCTCAATATATATTTTGAGACCAAAAAGTTCTAAGGAAAAATGTTCAAGAAGCGCTGGTCTGTGAAACTCCCCAGCCTAATTTTCTACAAGGCTACAAGACCCTCCAGAGAAAGATTCTGAGGCCACCCTCCTCTAACTACCAAAGCTCTCATAATTCTAGACTAGTAGGCAGAGAAATGGCAAATGAGTTCAGAGGCGACGTGGCGTAGGATGCTCCCTTTTCCTAACTGGGTAACTTCCGAAGCTTCCCTCTCTGAAATGAAGAGGCTTTGCTAAGTTAGCCTTTAAGATCTTTTTCATTAGTTTGACACAACATTGTAAAATGACTATAACTCAATTAAAAAATGTTAAATAAAATAAAGTAAAATAAAATCCAGAGCAGAGAAACCAGCAGAGCCAACTTAGACTTCTGACTTACATAACAGTGAGATAATAAATTTCTGTTGTTTTAAGCTGCAAAAAAAAAAAAAAAAGATCTGAACACTGGAATTTGACACAACATTGTAAAATGATTATAAATCAATAAAAAATGTTAAAAAAAGATCTTTTTCATTAGGAAAACAATTTCTTGATGATTCTAAATAGAAAATAATCTCATCTATACTCTGAAGATGATGGGTGGCCAGCATTATTCATAATACTAGAGACAACTCAATGGCCATTGATGGATGAATGGATAAATGAAATGTAGTCCATCCACACAGTGGTATCTTATTCAGCCTGAAAAAAGAAGGAAGCTCTGACACTTGCTATGACACAGAGGAACCCTGAGGACATGATGCTGAGTGAAATAAGCCAATCACAAAAGGCCAAATCCTGTATGATTCCACTTATACGAGGTCCCTAGAGTTGTCAAACTCATAGAGACGGGAGGACGGTAGATGGCAGGTGCTGGGGTTGAGTGGACAGGGAGTTAGTGTTTGATGGGGACAGAGTTACAGTGGGGATGACAGAAGTTCTGGAGGTGAGGGTGGTGGTGATGGTTGCAGTACAATGTGAATGGACTTAATGACACTGAATTGTATACTCAAAAGGGTTTAAAACAGTAAAATTTATGCTACGTATCTTTCACCACCATAAAAACAGTATCAACCATGTCCCAAAAAGGGCTGCTAAAAGCTATAAGCAAAAATGTTTAAGATGTTTATGGGTCTATGTTAAACTCAAAGTACCCATCCTCCCTCCTGATTCGTATACTCTATTATTAAATGCTTCTCTTGTAGCCAAATTATATTATGCTGCAGGATTCCACCTGGGTTCCACCTACAGCATCAAAATATCTGAAGAGAACCAAAGACTGCCATCTGTCCCAACTCATCCTAAGCCTGAGCTTCCCTTACAGAGTTCCCGCTGAGGTTTTATGCAGGTCCCTCCAGGCCGGGTCCCTGCCTGGCCTGTACCCCCAGCTCAGAAAGCAGCCCCCTTAACCATTAGGTGGACTCTTGGCAGCCGTATGTATACCACCAGGTCCTGCAGGCCACCTCCCGCTCCCACGTCATAATTAATTGGACCACCTTAACCCAAGCTGGTCAATCAGATTCTCTCTCTTGTATACACTGCCTGGACCAGGAATGCTCAGTCAGTTGAGAGCTCTTGACCAGAAGACACATGAACTCAGGAGCTACGGAGCCACCATGTTTAGGCACGTGTGCGCCAGTGGGTGAAAGTCACTAATGGAGAAAGAAAGAATAAAGTGAATACCCGGCGCACACAGAGATACACCCAGAGGGGAGCGGGGAAGCATCAGACAGACAGGGCACTGAGCGGACTCCTGAGACCTTCCTGGACTTTTTTCAGTTGCCTGTGAAACCGGGCCGCACTTGAGTTCCACAAGACACCTGCATCCTTCTAATAAGTTTTCATTTCATTGTTTATTAAGCTACAGTGTGGTTTTCGCCTGAAACTGTAACCAAAAGATAGATTCTCAAAGCGAAGCTCTTTGCACCTCAGACCGCAAAACATCCCCAAATCAGAGAGTTGTCATTGTTAGAGAGGTCCCCCCTTTCCAGAATTTGCACAGACTAAACAAACCACATTTTACCTTAACAGTCCCTTCGAACTCATGCCTAGACTCACATCCCCTCTCTCCCAGCCTTCCCTAAGTCAATATCCCCAACAGGCTCCTCCCTACTAAAGTCTGAAATTACTAAATCCATTCATCTCGTACCAGCTGTACTGATAACTGGGGGCTTAGTGACCTTAAGGTTTCTTTTTGCTTTTGTCTTTTCCTCAAAATAGCTAGTCAGCTGGTTAAGGGCAGGCACGAGGCTCTGCTAGTCTCTGACAGCTTCTAGCGCCTAGAGAACCTGTTACATAAAAGGCGTTGTCTGGGCATTTACACATGACACTATCTAATCCTCAAAATAATGCTGCGAAGACACGATCGTCCCCATGTATGGGGGAATAAGAAGCCAGGGCCACTTTGTTTGCTTTTCTTTAAGCAAATCCTTACACAGCAGTCAGAAGCATCGGGCACTGTTCCAGTCCCTTTACACGTATGACTTCATGTGTGTTCCCAACAACCCTATGAGGTAGAAGCTGGCCTTGTGCCCATTTTACAGGTGAAGAAACTAAGGCTCAGAGAGGTTGCCTAAGGTTACTAAGTGAGCAAGTGGCTAAGTCTCTCCAGTTAATCATTTGCTCACAGCCATCCCGCTAGAACATAACAAAGAATCTGAACACAGATCTGAGTCCAAAGGCCCTGCTTTGACCATTTTATGATAATTACTCTATGGATTATTTTCTAAGATAAGCCTGGCCTGGTGAGTGGCTGTGGCCAATTTTTTTTATGGGCAATAGAATGGTCAAATAAAACTAAGAACACTGGTCCCAGAAAAAATGAGGAAGATGAACAGGAAGTTTCTCCAGAGCCTACATCGTGCCTCCGAGAGCATTATGACCGTGTGCTGAGCCGTCCAGCTCCCCCACTGGACTGCCAACCCTGGTGTGAGGGACAGCTCTGTGGACATTGCTGGGTTCCTTCCGGTGCCCCACAGTATTCAACACTAACCATGGACTCAGCAAAAGCACGTTGAGGGAAAGGGGACCACCTCCCACAGCTACCAGACAGGACGTACAAAGGGTCCCCCTGGATGCCAAAGCAAGGAAGGAAGGAGAAGTTCTTGCAATCAATTTTCAGATTAACACTCTTTCATATGAACATAGCTTTTCTCTTAAGATCTAAGGGTGGTCACCCACCAGAGCCCTAGGGATTTGCATATAAACGAAGCTCTTAGGAAACACCTACACCTAAGCAGGGTGTAGCATCGTACAACTCAAGTCTGCAGGGCTTCCAGAAGATCTGGGGAGCCCTCCGGAGCCATCACGCTTCCTTACCACCTGTGAGCCGGCTCTCTGTAGGTCGGGCAAGCAATCAGAGTCCAGGCATTCAGCGTTTCCCCGGATGTATTCTGAACGGCCTTCTCCGTGTGCTCCCCAGGACCACCTGCCCAGTATCCAACTCTTCCACTGCCTGACCCACGTTCTCTCCTTCGGGCCGGAGGGGCTGCTTCTCCAGGGCCGAGTAAGACCTGCCCACACGTCTCTATTCCTCCCCGCCGCCAGCCAAGGCCGCCGTCACCACACAGGCTTTTCCACTTTCCCGGCAAAGCGTCGTAGCCGCTGCAGCTCCTCACAGCTGTTTCCTGGAGTCCGGCCACCCCACGTGCGCACCACGTGCCAGGCAATACGGGAGTGCCGCATGCACATCATGACTGACCTTCACGGTAACCCTCGAGACAGGCCCTATTTTCACCATTTGACAGATGGAGAAAGTGAGACTATGAAAGGTTACGTCCTTGCCTAAGGCCACATAGTTAAAAATAACCAGAGTGGGAACTGTAACTAGGTCTGCTTGATTTCAACGTCTCTGCTTCTTACACCATCACACTGCCTTTAAATTCTGCTCATGGAGGAAGAGGATGTTAATTCCTCACCATCTATGTTCAAATCACCTACCTCCCATGACACGGACAGGCTGTCCACACAACTATATCGTTCAAGGCCACTGCTCAAATGGTGCTTCACATCCCTACTGACAGTCCTGCATAAAAAACAGCATCTCACAACTGGAAAACAGCTGTAGATAACTCACCCAACTCTCAACTTACAGATGGGGAAACGAAGGCTCGGAGAATCAGAGACCTACCCGAGGGCACGGTCTACCGTACCTCTCCCATTGGTACACTCCAAACACAGGCCAAAGGGATTTGCATTCAGAATAACAAGTAGTTATATTCGGATATACAAAATATTTTGAGTGTATTATCTCACTTGATCCCCACAAGCACATTATCTTTGAGATTCAGAAATGCAAAGGGGCCGTGCACGTCAGCCAGCTGCGCAGGGACACACCCGAACCAAGGCTCCCTCCTCTGCTTAGCACCCCGACCTGACGTCCGTTCTCCTGCTCCAGACAGAGCGGCAAAGTCACTGAACACAGACTGGGAGCGGGACAAGGAAATAAATAGCTAACTTTCAGAAAAAATATGTTTTCCCAAATGCCCACACCACACGCAGATCTGGCCACAGAAGCTGCAATTCCCAAAGCAACAAGGAAAGCACCGGAGGCACTGCTGGACACACGCCACGCACTGAGGGGCGCGGCTCCCTCGGCCTCACAAGAGGCTTCCTGGTCGGCGGCTCTGCTCTCGCCGACCTGCCGAGGGCTGTCTTCCCTGGTCCCGAATAAAGGGGGAAGAAGTGAGTACAGAGCAGAAGGGGCTGCAGACAGAGAACTCAAGAGCACACACAGTCTTACGTGGCCAACCCTCTGCCACTTCAGGTAAATCCCTATGCAGGTGTGCCAGCCGGTTGACTTATTTTGACAACATAAAAAAAACGGGTGGTGATTTCTGGGACCAAGAAGCCACTTCACAGGAATCGTGCTCACTGTAACGCCTCAGTCACAGAATGTGAAAGTTCAAAGGGACCCCGAGTCCCCGAGTGCCTTTATCTCCCGCGGGAGGGGACCGAGGCCCCGAGAGCAAGGGACCTGCTGTCGTGCGACGTCTGGTACAAGAGCCGGAATCAGCAGCCAGCGACCTGCCACCGGGTGGCATGCCTGTTGTGCAGGGAACTGCTGACCTCACGCAGCTCCTCTGGAGCGAGGACAGAATCCCTAGGCCCTCCTGTGGTTTCTCAGCATGCTAAACCACCCTGCGTGAACACATCCGACAAACAGCAGGAAAAAATCCTCCTATAATTGGCTCTAGGGAAATACAGGTAATTACCCTGAGATGTCCTGCCTCAGTTTTGGAAAAGGCAGGGACGAGGTCATGTGTTCATGTCACTCCGCGTGCACACGTGTGGCCCCTGCGTGTTCTCCTCAGTCCCCAGGCTTTGGTCACGTGTAAAACACCGCGAGCTGTTTGCATTCTCAGTTACAGCCCAGTGACTTCACAGAGCCAGGACGGCTGCTGGCGGGCTGTTTATTTCGTATGTTTAACCAGGATGCTTCCCAAACAGCTCTTGCCTTCAAACTTCTAACCTCGTGCAGAAGCTCCCAGAAACTCCACCTGACTAATTCCCACTACCTAGTCTCTAACCTCCCACCCATTCCCAGGACTCCCCACAGACCGCCCAGCTCCAGCTGACCCCCAACTTGCCAGCCTCCACCTGGCCTTCTCACTTGCAGTCCCTTGGCAGCTCCTGTCCACATCAGCCAGGCTGCCTTCCCTGCCAGGCACCCCAACCGGGATCACCTCCCTGACTCTCCTCGCCCCTCCACCTTGCACCCCAAATGCAGCCAGTCTTCCCAGTCGTGTGAGCTTGGAAAAGCGGGTAACTCTCCCAGATCCCGTCCTCCTTAAAATGGGATGATTATTGTGTATGTCAGTATTGTGGTGAGGGTGCAACGAGCTGATACACGCAGAGGCAAGCGTTCTGCAGACCAGCTATTACCATTACTGTAGCACATGCTCGTCTTCTTAGAACTTCGCTTCAAGGCTTGGGATCCGTGAACGCGGCAAGTGGACACACCCCGCAGACTTCTTGTCTTCTAAAACTATGATGTCCTTAAATGTCCACTCCCAACTCAAGAAAAGTCACGAAAGGCTATTCTGTACAAGTCTATGCAAATACACTTGAAACTAGGTAAAACAGATAATTTCACAGAAAAGAATACAGTTTACCAAACAGTTACAGAAAGCTTACACAGGCAACTTCATAGAGAAAGCAAAGAAAGTTAACAAAGAATTATCCTCACCAAAAAAGCACCAGACCCAGATGGTTTTACAGGGGAATTGTGCCCAATTTTAAACATCAAGGCTACTCCATAAATTACTCCAGAGAACAGAAACAGATATACAATTTTCCAATTCTTTCTTTTTTTCAAGTTGGCATTAAAATGATGCCTAAACCTGATAGAGACAGCACAAAAGAGAAAGCCAAAGGCCAATCTTACTTACAAGCATCAATGCAAAAATTCTAAATAAAATACTAGCAAACAGAAACCAATACAAGTCGTCAATACACACATGACCACGTGAAGTCCACCCCAGGAAGGCAAGGATGACTCAAACATTAGAAACCCTACAAACTCACCATACTAATAGACCTAATGTGAAGATCATTGATTCTCCCCACAAATGATGAAAAAGCCTTCCAGAAACTCAGCACCCATTCCCAACATTTTTAGGTCAATGAAATGGGAACTGACGCACACTTCTTTAGTTTGATAAAATACATACACTGTTCAGGCTGAATGCTTGTGTCCCCTCTGCCAGTTCTGTTGAAACCTAACCCCCAACATGATGGTGTTAGGAGGTGGGGCCTTTGGGAGGTGATCAGGACACAAAGCTGGAGCCCCATGAATAGGATCTGTGCCCTTACAGAAGAGGCCCAAGAAAGTGTGCTCGCTCCCTCTACCGTGTGAGGATATACTGAAAAGTCAACCATCTGCAACCCAGAAAGGACCTTCAGCAGAACCTGACCTTGGCCATCCACCCTCTAAAACTATGAGAAACACATTTCTGTCGTTTATAAGCCACCCTGTTTGTGGTACTTGGTTACAGCAGCCCAAACAAAGACATTAACGTAAAACAAAAACGGCATCTTAATGAGGAAACACTTTAGGCCTTCCCAGAAAGGTCACAAACAAGTCAAGGAAGCCCATTTCCTCCACCACTTTGAACGCTGCATTGGCAGCGTCAGCCACGGTGATTAGAAACTTAGGAGTAGAAAAGAAAATAATCTCTATTTGCAGCGATACGAAAAAATACCTAGAAAACCCAAGAGATCAATGACTAAACTACCATAAAAATTTAATTATGTAGGATATACAAAAACTACTGCTTTTGCATTTGATTTTTATACCAAACAATAAACAGTTGGAAGATACAATGGAAGAGAAAATTCCATTTAAAAGAGCAATTTAAAAAGTAAAATGTTTAAAATAATTTAGAAAGAAACGTGTAAAACTTACATAAGAAACATTTTAAGACACTCATGAAAGACAATGAGGTAAACTTGAACAAACAGAAAATGCTCCCTGCCTTTGGACAGAACAACTTAATGTCAGAAAAATGTCAATTCTCTCCAAGTTAACAGGTAAGTTTAATGCAAGCCCAATGCAAGCGCAATAAATATACAACAAATTTTATTTTGTGTCTCAAACTAGACAAACTGATTCTAAGGTTCATAGGGAAAAATAAGGGATATGTAAGGGCAACGAAGTAATGTAATGGTTCCATCACTTAAATGGTCTAATACTGACACACAGACTCCCAGTCAGATGAGAGGACGGAAGAGAAAGTCCAGAAGTAGACCCAAATAAATGTAGAAATATAGCCTATGATACAGACAGTGTCTCAAATCAGTGGGAAAAGATGGACCTCTTAACAGTTGCGGTCAGGACTACTGGGTAGCCATTTGGGGTGGGGAGGAGATAAAATTAAATACTTACATCACACACCAGAAAAAACTACAAAGATACTTGAGAATCTAAATGTGAAAAAGTGAAACCTTTCAAATCCCAGAAAAAACAGTAGGCGAATTCCTTTATACCCTTGGTATGGGAAAAGATTTTCTAACCATGACGCAAAATCAGATGTAAAAGAAAAAACTAACTGATGAGACGATGTGAAAATAAAAGAAGGAGCTCGTAGGATAAGGATGAACTACAGACTTCATCTCCTCAGCTGCCTTGCACAGAACTCATATGGACAGTGCGCCCCATAAACTCCTGGTGGGGGGGGGAGCAACTGAGAAGTCCTAGCCCACCATGCAGCTGCTCTTCACACTGACTGTCTCCAGAGGTGGGGGCCACCTCCTCAAACACAGGCAGGACCCTGGAGAAGTGGCTTCCCAAAACGCCATCTCATCCCCTCACTGAGGACCACTGGGCTACATCTGAGGCTCCTGAGAACATTGCCCTTGTCCCCTGCAGTCTTCTTTTCAATGACTTTCCTGACCTTGTATCAGACTCTTAACTAGCCCTGCTTCTTCCAGACCCACCTCTTTCCACTCCCCGCCTGCAGCTCTTCTGAGTGACTCAGTTTCCTGCAGACATCAGCCCTGTGCAGCCCTGTCTCACCCCTAACACGCACCCCTCCCTGCACACCTCTTACCTATTTACCCTTCGAGACCCCAGCCCACCTGCATCGCAGTTCTCGCATCACGCTATAATCATGGGTGAGTGTTTCTCCCTCCACAAGTCGGCAGGTAGTCGCAAGTCAGGGACCACCTTTGACTTCTCTCTGTCCCTAGAAGGCTGAGCACATGCCTGACATGGAAACACAAGATAGATCAATTCACTTGTTTGTTTCTAGATGTCTGTAGCAGACAAAATTCCTGAGCTTTGTTTTGAAGAGAAAGTTGCAGAGACAAATACTACGGACTGTCCTCTCGCAGTTAGTAACCGTGTCTCCTGTGATATTCTTAGGACATGCGCGTCAAAAGAGCCAAGAGAGTGGTTCTGACCAGTCCATTTTCTCAAACTGCTGGATCATCACCTGATCAGCACCCTTCTCTGCTGAGACTGTGGGGACCCCATTCACAAGTGGCTTAGGGGAGACAGAACCCGTGTGGCACCGAAGCAAAGGGGCCAGTACTCAGGCACAGCACTTGCATATTTTCCCTTATAGGGTTACAGTTAAGACGCTCCCAGATACTTCCCCAGGCCTCCGCAGACAGCCTGTGCGGGCTGCCTAAAGGCTGGTCTGAGAAATCTCAGAAAAAGCAGCAGAGCTTTAGATGCTGTCTGCTTGGAAAGTTTCCCTCAGCTAGACTACGTCTAAAACTCCTTAAAACTCCGGATGATTGTTATTTGAATGACCCGATGACTCTGAGTCCCGACCCCCGGACTTCTTTGATTCCCCCTGCCCTCACCTCTAACGTGAGGATCCTAACAGTTTTGTGCCCAGAAGACAGAGATTCCAGAAACCACTGTGACTAAAAGCCTCTGATTCAGGGAATTCAATCAGTGCTAGTTTAATTTGAATTTGAAAAGAGAGAGTCAACAAGGTCTCTACTTATCCTGGGGTCTGAAGGGAACTTACAACAATCACGCCTTGGTTTCGGCACGGACTCTGAGTCTTTAAAAGACGTATCAATATCCCAAAGGAAAGTCTGTATTTGTGCGTATATAAATATTCTGAGTCCTTACACAGAGCCAGCAAGAAGTCCCCAAAGGATCCAGTATAAAAATCCACAGAACACGTTCTTTCCGGAAATTATCATGGTTCTTAAAGGTCAGATTAACACACGGATGGATAAGGCGAGCCCTAATAGAAATACCCTGCTATTGTTCTCTAGGAAGCGAGAGACGAAGTCTAGATCTGGACGTGTTTTTTATTAGTCACAATAATATGTGCAACCTGACAAAACAGCACAGGACCCAGACTTCCCGCTTCTGAGGCTGGTATAAGAAGACCTGACACAAACCAAGCTAGTCGCTAGCAATAATTTTTTTTTAACTGAAGTATAGTCAGTCACAATGTGTCCATTTCTGGTGTACAGCATAATGTTTCAGGCATACATATATTTGTTTTCATATTCTTTTTCATTATACGTTACTATAAGATATTAAATATAGTTCCCTATACTATATAGTAGAAACTTGTTGTTTATCAATTTTTATATATAGTAGTTAATATTCGAAAATCTCGAACCCCCAGTTTATTCCTCCCCACCCACTTTACCCCCAGTAATCATAAGGCTGTTTACTATGTTTGTGAGTCTGTTTTTGTTTTGTAGATGAGTAATAATTTTAAATATGATATTAAGAGCATATACTTTATTCCACTTACACCAACCAGTTCAATTTAATTCAGTAATAAGTTGTTAAATGTGACCACATTTAAGACACTATACTCAGTATCTTCAAAGGCCCGTCTCTTGACACCCAACGCTTCACGATCTAGAGCTGGATAGACACTGGGACTCACAGAACTATTATCCTACGACAAGACAGAGTCACAGGCTTTCAGAAGCAGTGCCATTGATGGGGCTCCGTTTCTGAAAAGACGATCTGTTCTGGCAACAGCACTAAGGATGAACTGGTGTCCTGAGAGGCTGGAGCAGGAGGAGGCATTGACTCAGTCACGACAGTAGGAGGCATGCAGCAATAGGAGGATGGGAAAGAAAAATGCAAATTTCTGCTCTGTTTATTGTAAGATATCTTAAATACGTACTAAAAAAACCTTGCAAAAATACCTGAGGACCTAACTGTGGGGTATACAACCAAAACAGATATGATCTTACATTCACATTAGACAAATAGTATGCAAATAAATAAAAACAGCCAGAAATTGCAATGGATACTATGAGAAAAGTATCCACCAACAATTTTATGTCAAAGCTTCTAGCTCCAAATCCCTACTTCATTTCTGAGGTCTTCTGCTTTTGAGAACGGTTCTGTATTCACAAGAGCCAAAAGGTGGAAATAACACAAGTGTCCATGGATGGATGAAGGAATGAATGAAATGAGACCCATCCACACAATGAAATAAGATTCAGCCTTAAAAAGGAAGAAAGTTCTGACACCTGCTACGACACGGGTGGACCTTGTGGACATCATGCTAGGTTAAATACGCCAGACGCAAAGGGACAAATGCTGTAGGATTCCACTTCTGTGAGGTCCCCAGAGCGGTCAGACTCCTAGAGACAGAAAGTAGAATGGTGGGTGCCTGGGGCTGGGGGAGGGGGGAGGGGCTTGTTGTTTAATGGTGACAGTTTCAGTTGAGGAAGATGCAAAAGTCCCGGAGACTGATGGGGGTGATGGTTGCATAACAATATGAATGTATTTAATGCCACTGAACTGTATACTTCAAAATGGTTGAAATGGTAAATTTTATATTACATATATTTTACCAAAATTAAAAAACAAAAAAAGAACGGCTTATAAACACACAAGGGTTCCCAAGCACCCACTGAATAGTTTCAACCTTGTTCAGCAGCAGACCTGTTGTCAGCCTGGCCCCAACGTCCTTACAAGCTCATCACCAGCGTCACTCCCCTCTCATGTTTCAGCGTGGCCTCGTCTGGCTACTACTTGTTTTCAGAACATTCCTCGTGTTCCAGCCCGACCTTGGTGTGCAGTTTCTGAAACACGCTTGCCCCAGCATGCATCTTCTCTGCCAGCCAAGATCTCCCCAGGTGCGACCGATGCCACCTCCTCTGCAGGGTGTTCCCAAAGCAACTCATTGGAGAGCGATGTCCTTCGTCTGTCTACTTATTTGTCAATTTCTCTACAAAACAGTAAACTCCTTAACTAGCAGGGGACAACCGAAAAGTGAAAGAAAGAAAAAAAGCCAGTACTATTTATAATAGCATCAAAATATATGAAATACTTAAGGATAAATTTAACAAAATATGTGAAAGGCCTATAAACTGACAACTATGATTGCAGACAAAATTTAGTGAAGATCTAAATACCATAGTCATCGATTGGGAGGTTCTCCCCCAAAAGTCATCTTATAGATTCAACACAGTCCCAGTCAAGATGCCAGCAGCACTTTTTTTTTTTTTTGGCAAAACTGCATTGACAGGCTGATCATAAAATATATGAAGATGAAACAAATAAGAATGTCCAGATGCTGGGGAGAAAAAAGAACAATGTTGGAGGGCCCAAATCACCTAGTTTCTGAGGCTCAGAACCACCCACGTGGCGCTGGCGCCAGGACAATGGGTGAGACAAAGTCCTGGAATAACCCCACACAGACGGCCAACTGTGGACGGAGCCGCCAGTTCCACAGGACCTTTACAGCCGGAGCAGCCGGCGCTGAACGAGAGGACTTCGACGTGGGTAAGACCGGACTCACCCCTTGAATCAAAACCACATCCAAAAATTTACTCCAGTGCACCAGAGACCTAGATATAAAAAATAAAACTATAAAATGTCTAGCAGAAAACATAGGAGAAATTATTAATGACTGTGGAATAGGCCAAGATTTCTTAGGACACCAAAAGCACTAACATAAAAGAAAAATTAATCAACTGGACTGTTTGAAAGAAATTGTTAAGCAAATGGGAAGAAAATATTTGTAAGGCACGTGTCCGACAGCCCTTAAACCCGTAGGCACACGGAACACTGAGAATACAGACAACCAAACAGAACCAGGCGAAGGAGCTACACACATTTCACCCACAAAGGAGACACAAGTGGCCAATAAGCACATCAGAAGGTGGTAATATCACTAATCATCAAGCTGACGCAACGTTAAATGATGAGCTACGCCTATACACCCCCCAGAATGACCAGAACTTACAAGGCTGTTAATACCAGGCCCTGGCGAGCTGTCCAGCAACAGAATGCTCACACTCTCCTGGTGGGAGTCCACGCGGTACAACCACTTCAGAGAAGAGCGTGGCAGCTTCTCATAAATTAGACAACATTTACCATGTGACCCAGCAACCCCCCTCTTAGGCATTGACCCAAGAGAAAGTATCACATGTGTCCTCACAAAACCACTAGCAGCTTTACTCATAATAACCAAAAACTGCAGACAACCTGAGCAACCAGTAACAAACACACGGGTAACAAACTATGAATATACAATGGCATATTTCTTGGCAATAAAAAGAAACAAACTACCCAATGCATAACATAGATGAACCTCAAAAACAAAAATCTAAGTGAAAGAAGCTAAACACACAAAAAGGCATACTTAGAAGATCCCATTTTTATGAAATTCTAGAACCAGCCGAACTAATCTGCAGTAACAGAAAGCAGACGAGTGGTTGCCTTGTCTGGGCGGTGACAGACCTGCTCCTCTGTCTTCATGGACTGGGACTCTGGGCTGAAGACAGGCATGTTAGAGGCAGAGAATTAAGAGTCAGAGAAAAGACCCTAACTAGTCAAGCAAAGTAAAATTAAACAGAAAACACTCAGCACATTTTATTTGTTAATGCTGGACAGGTAGAATCTCAAGAAAATCTAGGTAAATGGGATTTTAAGAAAAGATTCTGCCACCCAAGGGCAGTAAACCGGGAACAAGAGCGCTGGCGCTGGCCTGGCTCAGCACAGGGAGGGCCACTTCTGCTTTCACGAGGAGGAAAGCAGGGCTCCTAACCTCAGGCAGACCCAGAAAGCTCTAATGAACTGACTTCTCTTCATTACCATAAAGCTGCATTGTATTTTTATTCATGAATGAGTTTTTCTTCACAGCAGAGGAAGAAGCAAAAACAAACAAAAGGGAGAGAAAAGGAAGGCTGAATTTATAAACATAGTCTCATTAGAACAACGGGCTTTGTGCTCATGGTATTGGTGAGGTAGACAAAGTCCAGGGAGGCTCACAGCCCACGTGGCTGGGAGGGAAGACCAAATGTCAACCCAGCCAGGTCTGTCTCCTTCCAGAGGCGACAAGACCCTGCTGAAGCCCCTCCGGTGAGCTGGGCCAAGGGGAGATGTCTGGCTACCTGAGTTCACAGTCCCTCTCCACCAAGCACGGAGACAGGCCACGTGCCGCCCCCAGGGCCCCCAAGGCCTGGCCAAGGCAGGGACGACCAGGCAAGGTGCAAACAAAGGGAAGGAACCGCTTCCCAGGCCCCGCCCCCAGAGTCTCCCATCCTGCATCCCTCCCACAGCGAAATTTACACAGACACAGGGAGGGGCTGAAACGCACCCTCTTTGCTCAGGCCCCTGCCCTCCCGCTGACTCTGTTCTCTCCATGCGACAAAGGCTTCCACAGGAGGGGGATGCCTCAGGACGTATCCTGCCTGCTGCTCGGGGTTTGCAGGCATAGACCCTGACGCTCAGGGAGGAGGAGGGACTTTCACACCCAAGTCCAGCTGACGGCACGTGCGTGTCCGGCTGCTCAGACTGTGCACCTTCTGTGAGTTCACAGTGCCTGCCACCCTGCCTCTAAAGCCCTTTGGGATGGTATTAGCTCAAGCAGTTGGGCCCCAAAGGGGCCCTGGCACCACCTCTAAATGGAGAAGCATCACTTAAAAAGACAATGAAGCTTTTCAACGTGGAATGAAAGATCACCCTGCCAGCCTGCACTGTGGCCACCAGCTGCCCAGTCTGCAGATGCCCAGAGTGACGACGGGGGCGGCAGGATTTGCAGAGGAGGAAGCAGTGAGAGACTCCAGAGTGAAAAGGCTGCTCACAGACCTCTGCGCTCCAGGGGACGGGGGCGGGGGCGGGCCGGATCCCGGGAGGCGCTGCCAGCTGTAAGGTATCACGTTTCCAGTAACTGAGACAACAGATATTTCCTATTAAACGCCATCAGTTCACACCGCCGACTAGATTATATGCATCTCTCCAGCCACTATTTTACTTGGATTAAAAAGCCCAATCTAATGAAGTCATCTGAAACGATACCCTTGGAGCTGGCGGGTAAAATGGAGGCAGAGGCTTCCTGGATGCTGACACCTGTACCTCGAAGACTTGAGACCTTCCCAGCGAGCAAACCCCAGCCACCTACAGCTCCCCAAAACCATGTCATAACACCAAACGGAAATGGCGTCTCAACAGTCCTGAAGCTCGACCGTTACAATTCATCTTGGCTGCTCCCGTGACCCCAGCCAGCTGGGCTGAAATTGCAGACCGTCCATCAAACGTGGAATGGGAGGAGGGGGTCACATGGGAGATGGGAATGGAAATACCCTCCTTGAGATGTCGGGGGCAGGAGGCGGCAGCCTGTGAAATAAAACAGAATACTTGCAACCAATGAGACTTTACAAACCACCTGTCTAACTATCTTGCATCACACAGGGGGCACTGAGGCACAGAGATGGAGGGATGTGCCAGGTCACTGCCTCATTCTCCCAACCCGTCTACAACATTTATGCCGCTCCATTAGTGGGCCATCACATCCCTCTTCAATCGGGAAAATAACGTTCAATGATGACTCATAAGATGGCTGAGAAGACATAAAACTGCCGGCACGTCTGCAGCTGATTACACTCTCAATATTAACAAGCTGAAGATAAAAGGGTCTTTTTACCACTACCTCTGACCTCCAGACTGGAGCACTGTACACCAGTGCTTCTCAAAATTTCACAGGCTATGACTCAGCAGGTGGTCTTGTTAAAATGCAGATTCTGAGTCAGCAGGTCTAGGAGTCTGCCTTTCTACGATGCTCCCAGTCCACAGGTCCCCCTTCGAGAAGCCAGGCCCTAACCCACACTGAGTCTGATGGACCAAGGAAAGGGCGTGTCCCACGTAGAAGTGGGGGAGAGACAGGCTCCTTAAGGAGACAATGGAGATGCTGCTACTGCCACCACTCACCTTCCCGCCGACAACTCAGTGAGCACCAGGGGCCTCCAACAGGACCCGACTTCAAACCACCAGCACAGGAGGCAGGAGGAGACAGCTGGATAAGGCATAAGCGTCCCCAAAGACATGCCTGCACTGCATCTGGCTGATGTTCTCCAAAACGTCAGGTTCAACCAGAGCCAAAATGACCTGATACCAGGGTTCAGTCTGTGCATAAGTTTATCCAAACCCTCACCCAAGTAGGGGGGGGTTGGGGGGGACTGCCAGACCTGGCCTGAAGCCTGTTTTTCTAAGTACAGTTTTATTGGGACACAGCCACGCCCATTCATTTACATACCGCCTAAGGCTTCTTTCAGGCCAGGAGAGCCCTGTACAGTGACCACCCAGCCACCTGAAGCCTAAAATACTTACAATGTGACCTTTTATCGAAAAGCTTTTTTCACCTCTGATCAGAGTATTCAGGGAAATAAACTCCAAAACGGAAACCCAGAAATCCCAGATACTGGAGACAATTTCAACATTGCAGAAGCAATTTAGAGCAGCGTAAACTCGGGGACAGATAAGAATTGTATTTTCAGGCAAGCCTGGTAGGAGTCGGGCAACAGGTCGCCAGTCAGAAACCAGAGGCCCGAGCCACTGCCCCAGCGCCGTCGTTCTCCCATGGTAACGCCGACTCTGCGTCACAGGGAGACGAATGAGTACGACTTGTGGTTTTCTTTTTTTAATTTTTAATTTAAAAAAAATTGGGGGGAGGGAGGAAATTGGGTTTTTTATTTACTTAATGGAAGTGCTGGGGATTGAATCCAGGACCTCATGTGTGCTAAGCATGCGCTCTCCCACAGAGCTATATCTGCCCACCCGATCAGTGTTCGAATCCACTAGCCTCCACAAACGCTTCCACTCCTCATGTGAATCCAGTCCATCATCCTTTCCTTCAGTGACACCTTATGAGATAGGCCACAAACAGAGAAACCTGCAGCTGGGCTTCTGAGTTACTCTGGTCCCTGCCATTCGTCATCATGAGATACTGAGCCCCAGGCTCCAATCCCCTCAGGTCCCTTCTGACAGCAGAAGAGGATGAGCCTCCAGGGCTCCTGACAGCAGGCACAGCGTGAGGCTCGGCTGCAAGGGGAAGGAGGGCTGGCGGGCCCCCCAGGGACAGCGGGCTGGAGGGCCGTCTGTCCTCTGCCTACTCCTCTGGCAGATGGGGCCCAGCACCGACCTGTGTGGATGGGGAGGGCGTGGACATCAGGGTCTGGGCGACATATGTCAGTGTGTTGATGGAAGCCAATTAAAGAGGTGGCTGGCCTGACAGCAGCTTTCAGGGTTTGGAGCTGCAGGGCTCAGACCCGCACGATCTGGGACCCACTGAAATGTGACGACAGGATGGTCTCTACACTGGGAGTGAGCACAGTGTTGAAGAGACTGAGCTGAAATTCCACTCCACCACTTCCTAGTTGCCTCCTTGAGGACACAGGGACATTGTTACCCCTCTCTCCATAAAATGAGGATGAGCAGAGCCTTGTCATCAGTTTTTGATTTTTCTTAAAATGTCTTTACTTGAAGAACTCAGCACAGAAAAGGTCCTAGACAAGTTTTGACTATTACCACTACCACCACCACCATGAGTATAATTATTATCTGTAAAAAAAAATTTTTTCAGGATAGTCTCCACCTTAAAGAGTAGTTATAAGACTTAAATAAAGATAATACGTAACTTGCCTGATCCAGAGCGTTCACAGCACATAGTAAGTTCTCCAAAAACTGCGGCTATTCCTCCCCGGAGAAACCCCGTGTGTTTCATGAACCACCAATAAACCAAACAACAACGGCTCTTCCAAATAAGTCATTTAAAAAATGTTAATAACAATATACTCTGTGGGACAGATACTGTCATTCCATAGATGAGAAAACTCTCAGGAAGGTTAATAACTCGCCGAAGGACATCCAACTAACCTGCAACAGACTACATGTCATTAACAACAGCTGGCTCTCAAACATGTTAGCAGTTTTGGCAACTACCAGCCCAGTAATCTTTGCTTCAATAAAGTAAAAACCACCACCACCACCACCACCACCGAACATACTCTCACCTTACCATTTAGATATGAAAGTGCGTATCCTCCTGAAAAATATTTCTTTTTAGAATTAAGCCAAAAAGCCCCATTTCTACAGAGTAATTTTCTTTGTGAAGCCCAAAATGCATATAACCCACAATCAAAAGAGATTTTTTTATACACATTTAGTTTTCTGGTTAAAGGATGTTTACCTGCTCCCCAGGGTGAGGGTCCAGAGGTTACAAGACAAACAATCATACATCATAACATCATGACTAACCATCTCAAAGAAACATTTGATCAAACCAACTACCTCCAAAGAGAAGCCTAGATCACTTTCCAAGCTTTGTCTGGTCGACTATCCCTCTGTCCCCACCCTCCCCGGACACAGCTCCTACGGAGTGGCATCTGCTACAAGCCCCACCCTCACTCCCCGGCCCTCACCCCGTCCACCCAGCAGCCTCCAACAGTGTCCCCATCACCGGCTCTTCTGCAAACAGTTTTTCCAGCTTGGTTTCAGGACACCTCTTCTTGGTTTCTTCTCGTCTTCCCAATCTCTGAATGTTGAAGTGACCCAGGTTCCAATGCTGGGCTTTTCTCTTCCCCTAATGGCACACTCGTTTCCTAGGTGATTGCCTCCAAGCCTGTGATCATCCCGAAAGGTCTTGCTTCAGTCTATACCTCGCCCTCAACTCCAAACTCATATTTCCAGCTGCCTTCTGTGGGGAAACTGGACTTCATCGAGCCTTCCCGAGGAACGCTGAGGGAGATGAGCTGCCACACGTGGGGCCATTGATAGGAGGTACGATTCAGAATTATGGGAACAAAACATCAGCGAAAACTGATGGCGACTTATGAAAACCAGGACGGCAGAGTAAGCGCGCTGCATCCGCCGTTGCAAGCTGCACATCAGCCATTCAGCTCTGGAGGGAAAACGCAGAAGCTGCAGGCTTCACTCCATGTGAAGCGAGCTGAGACACCAGGTGGCTCTGCAGCCACTCTGGACGCAGAGGGTCCGTCTGGCTTAACGAGACCAGCTACTTCTATCTTCGAATTGTTCCTGTTCTTTGACATCTTGCTTTCCATTTTTTTCTCCCCAGACACTTCACGGCCTGGGCACTTGGACCTCAGATTCAGCATCCCCCACCCCCGGCAACCAGCCAAAACCTGGCTGAACACTGAATTAATCCTGACTTCTTAGAACCTGCAAGAATGTCATTCTTGAAGATGACAATTATCAGTGGATTCTCCAAAAATCTGGAACGTTGCCAGGAGGAAGTGTGAAAGAACACGGCCACAAATCCAAACACTTCCACCTGCCCGAGGAAGAGGAAGAGCAGTAACACTCCTGAGTTAACACCTCTGTTCAAGTTCATTCAGCAAACTGTCCTTTGTGGTATCTGTGTGCTAAGCCGCCATCCTTTGCCGCCGCCTGAAACTGTCTGCTTTAAAATAAACAAGTAAGGGGCCCCGGATGCGGACAGAGACAGGCAGATAATAAGAAACCAATACAAACTGAATCAGCTGGAGTATGATCCTGAGGTCGGCGCAGCAGGTCACCTCGCAGGAAACGATGACTCCCATCTCTGCTCGTGAGCTGCGCCGTGCCCCACCCCCGCCCACTTACTCTAAGTACGATCTAACCAAAGTAGCCTTTAGAAAGAAATAATGTAAACATACTGCACAGAATCTGCTTCTGAACAGGTGTCTTGTGACCAACAAGAAACTGTAAGCCCAGCTTTTAAAACTGTACAAGCCTCTAGCAGCACTATTTACAATAACCAAGACATGGAAGCAACCTAAATGTCCATTGACAGAGGCCTGGATAAAGAACCTGTGGTATATTTATACAACGAAATACTACTCAGGCATAAAAAATAATAAAATAATGCCACTTGCAGCAACATGGGTGAAACTAGAGACTGTCATTCTAAGTGAAGTAAGCCAGAAACAGAAAGAAAAATACCATATGATACCACTCATATGTGGAATCTAAAAAAGGAAAAAAAGACACTAATGAACTCATCTACAAAACAGACAGACTTGAAGACACAGTAAACAATCTTACGGTTACCAGGGGAAGTGGGCAGGAAGGGATAAATTTGGGAGTTTGAGATTTGCAAATGTTTGCCACTATATATAAAAATAGATTTAAAAAATTTATTCTGTATAGCACAGGGAACTATATTCAATATCTTGTAATACCCTTTAATGAAAAATATGAAAACGAACATACGTATATATATGCGTGACTGGGACACTGTGCTGTACACCGGAAAGTGACACACTGTTACTGACAATACTTCCATTAAAATAAAAAATAAATTAAATAAAGTTCAAGAAACAGTCCTGGAGAAAAAAAGAAATAAAACTGTACAAGCCTCATAAGTGTATCGGCATTGCCACACTTCAACTCCGGCACACTATCACACGGTGAGGATGGAGTCATTCACCAAAACACAGGAATGAACGACGGAATCGGTGTGGAGTGGAATCAGAGGAAGCACAACTCACAGTTTAGAGAAACGGGTCAAGGTGCTGCTTGGTTCCACCCCTGAAGTGAACGAGCGTCAGGGACACGGGCACGTTCACTTCTCTGGTCCTGTCTCTGCACTCGCTGGAAAAAGAGCTTCAGGCTCGGTAACCTCCGTTACTTCCCAATTTCACCTGCTGGCCCCGACTGTAGTCCTAATCTCCCATTTGGTACGTAAAAATATTTTCTCTATAACAGGAGTAAATTTCTGTTAAATGCAGTTTGAGGCCTACAATACAAAGAACATACCCATGTAACTTTAAGCATGATTACAAGGCAAATTCATAAATAAGATGTAAGGTGTGGCCATCTGTCTGCCTGCCTAGGACGGAGATGGAAGAGGACTCACTTAACAAAGCTAGCTTTCCTGTGATGCGACAACTTTCTCACTCCAGGACCAGCTCGCATCAAGCCCCTGACTTCCTTCTGACATCAGACTTGGGTACCAGACTTTTCCATGGCTTTCCACCCATGATTGACACACCTGGTGCATCCTGGTGAACAGAGCTCGATTACTACCATCTTCATCTCTCGCTCTGCAGAACGACATACTTTCCAGGCTATACGATGCCCAGGGTGCAGCAGCCACAAGACTCACCTCTGCATGGACAGCAGGCACTGGGACAACACCCCTCCCCACCCTATGCTCCTGCCAAGCCTCTGAACACCTGTGGCCGGTGCTGTCCACCTCGGGAGAGGTCAGAGGAGGAACGGAAAGGCAGGGAAGCACCTCCCTGCAAGCTCCTCTGGATTTCATGAAGGTTTGAGAAGGGGGCTGGACTAGTTCTGCTGCTGTTTTTTTAGAACTTGAATTCAGACGAGATAGGAGATGTCTTTAATAAGCGTACTTGTCTGGCGCACAGTGAGGTGCCCGGATAATCGTTTAGAGAATCCAATTTATGTTCTAAGTTTCATATCTTTGCGTAAACAAAGCCCCAGGGACTTTGCAGTGGAGAACACCTCTTATTTACATCAATAATCTACACAATTAACTACTACAGAAGACTTTGGTTTGCTTATGCCATTTTAGAAAACACCATATAGATTTGTACTGTAAGAGAGAAGGCAAACTTTTGACAGCTCTGCTTCAGAATTCTGAGTGGTGCAAATAAACTTTCAGAAGTTCAACACCACCAGTCGTCTATCTTCACTGACTGCAACAGGAGCAATCCTTCTGGTCCCAGCTGGTGAGGGGACAGATAATCACCCGTTCCCCATGGGTTCAGCCAGTCTCAAATCCCAATGCAATGCACGGGAGTAAAAAGCTATCAATGGCCAAACATCTAAATACGCACCCCACCTCGCCATCTGCTTCTTCTGTCACTCAGATTTAAAATGCATAAGACGGCTATCAGAGGGCAGGGCTGGCCTGCATCTGTTGTTCTAAAATTGTGGCTGATGACCAGCCATATGATAGCTGCTAACCAGATCCGGCTGTGCCTTAGACAGGAGCCTACAGTTCGAGACTGAGAATAAAAGGGAAACTGCAATTCTCTGGTTCGATTTTTTTTTTCCTTTTTTCTACATTTGCTGTTCTCCAAATTCCTTCTTTCGTCTTATTTGTTTTATAAAATTTATGAGAAAAGGAAAGGCCCTGTGAAGTTTCAGGTATTGTGGAAAACCACCACAGGATACTAGACTTGTGAACATTGTTTTAAGCTGCCGGGTTTTTTCTCTGCGCCCATGACAGCAGAGTACATTTTCTCCTTTGTTATTACACACTCAGAGTCAAGGAAGATGGCTTTAGCAGTAAGAGGCAGCCGTTAAGAGGCTCTGGGAAGACAGGCATAGGTCCTGGTCCCAACTCTACCTAGGCGGCCCCGGGCAAACCGCTTTCCCGTGCCCCGTGCTTCCTTTTCCACCTGAACAAGGGATTTATGAGCCTGGGACTCTAGGCTCCAGCTGCTCTTCACATCACAGATGGGACAACATTACACCCCTACATGAAAAGCTATGAAGCTTAGCTGATCTCCTAGCCTGTCCACGTGTCTCCACTCGGGCCCGCTGCCCTCCCCCAGGTACTTGGGGTGTACCAGGCATGAGAGCCACCCAGCAGCACCTGCCCAACCCCAGCTGCTCCATGACAGTGCTCCATTCCTCATTCAGGCAGCTGTGCCCAAAAGCATTTTTCGTCATGTGGCAAAGAGAAGAGGAGTTTATTTCCACCCCATTCACTCAGTGAGCACCAGTGACGATCATCTCGGCCTTCAGAGAGCCCTCGCGGAGAGGTGAGACAGACGAACCGGAAATACCTTAGAGAGTGACAAATACACCAAGAAAGGAGAGAAAGAATGTCCTTAGCAACAACGTGCGGAGAGGCTAATGTCATGAAACGTAAACAGCAACAGGATCCCAGAGGAAGAGCAGGACAGACTGACTGTAACAAGACCCTCTTCTCTTCCCTCCTCATAATGGGGAAAAAAATGTGTGTTTAGGGGCGTAGGGGGGTTTCATCAAAATTAGGGCAATGTTTTAAGACGGCTGCAGATTTCAGACGTCTGATAGACAAACTCACGCATTACAAGGAAGTCTCTCAACCATATGACCAATGGTTGAATGTCTTTTTAGAGAAACTTTTAAATATGGACACATGTGTTTGTTTATTTGCACGCTTTGTGCTGGCGCACGCGCTAGCGGGGCTAACAGACTGTCCGTGTTTTGCCAAATTTGCCAGCTTGCCATAAACAGGCTTCTGCGCCTCTTCTAATTGTTTTATAAATAGCACAAACACCCAAATATGCAGATTAAGCCAAGCTGTCCCTTCAGCAACTGCAGCTGTTGACGACAGCAGGCGACGCCTGGCCAAATCCACCCGAGCAGACGGCTGCCGGGCGGATTCCACAACGTGACCCGTTTTCCCTTAGCACGTGGAGGACGGCGGAGGCACCCGCTTGCCACCCAGACAGGCTGCACTTTATTGTCTGGATAAACACTACTTCCTGCCTTCTTGCTCTACCATCCCGGACGATTTTCATGTTTGCTGCCCACCCTGTAATCCTCCCAACGGTCCTGTGACACAGACGGGCTACTGCTCCCATCTTACAGATAACAGAGCAGAGGGGCCAGGGAGCTGCCAGGACTACACGGCTGATGGGCACCTGATCCACAGCTGAAGTCTCCACGCCCAGAGCCATGCTTCTTCCATCACTATTTATATGGGATTGAATTCAGGTTCTTTCCAGTATGGCCACAGCCCAGGGATGCTTACACGATAATACTTTTTCCTCTAAAGTCTGGAATAATAATACTGTGCATTTACCAGAGGCCAAGTTCTGAGTTTTATCTTCACTTAACTCTCACTGCAGCCTTATTAAATCAGTACCACATCATCTCCCATGTTAGAGATGGCGAAGCCAAGGCAGAGAAAGGGGAAGTAATTTGTACTCTGTCCATGGTCACAGGTTATTTAGTATTTTCTTTCGAATTTTCAAAAGTGAATCTTATTTTAATTACAAATGTTATTAAAAATTAGAAGTCGGGGGGTGGGAAGGGACAGACTGGGATTTCAAAATGTAGAATAGATAAACAAGATTGTACTGTGTAGCACGGGGAAATATATATACAGGATCTTGTGGTGGCTCACAGCGAAAGAGAATGTGACAATGAATGTATGTATGTTCAGGTATAACTGAAAAATTGTGCCCTACACTGGAATTTGACACAACATTGTAAAATGACTATAACTCAATAAAAAATATTAAACTTAAAAAAAAGTAATTGAGACTCACAAAATAACAAAAGAGCAATAATAAGAACTCAGAATTACACAAAACAGTGAAATTTCCCCCTTCACTAAACCTCCAATCCCAGTCCCACCTCAGGGGTAGCCATGGTAACAGTGCATTCCACATCCCCCCGGGGCCTCCCCCCGCACCCAGAAATAACCGCACGCACAGAGAACACTACCTGTTGCTGCGGTGTCAGGGGAGGGACCCGAGCGGCTTCAGCCACCACAGCCCTCAGTCCATGAGGCACATCCAGCCCCACCTCAAGTGAGCAGAGTCCAAGGAGTCAGGCTGTCACACAAAGGGCGCTCCCCTCCTCCGCCACCCCTGCAGGGCTGCACATGGTCATCTCGGCTTCCCCTACAGCTGCGGGACACACGACGGTGCACCCAGATTCCTCCCCAAACAGGCTCCCTTGGGGTCAGCCTCAGCGGCAGAGGGGAACGCCTTGCCCTTGGCAGCCTTGTCCCCTGAAAGCAGGTGAAGGCTGGGCCACTCCAGACGCAAGGGGACGCTCTGGCAGGTGGTCCCCATCCGAGCATCTCTTGGACTGGTTGCAGCTCTGCAGTTCGCTCCTCCCTCTGCCTTCCCTCCAAGTGACTCACAGACCTCTCCCCGCAACACCCATGCCCACAGGACCTGTCCCTGGAGGACCCAGACTCGGCGGGATCTGTTCACCCTCCGAAGACATCCTCAGCACCCGCTACTCTCCCCACCCCGTCACCACATCCTGTCTTGTCTTAGTTCACTGCTTAAGGTTTTCACTTTGTTTTGTGAGTCCTTTTATATTTTATGAGAAACGCTCGGACCTGTCCTGGCGGAGATGTTTATACCAGGGCACGGTGGCCTCCTCCCCACGCCGCTGCCACCACCATCTCCCACTGGCTCTCACTGGCTCTTTTCCACAGCTAACGCTAACTCCAGTGCAAGCACAATATATACTTAATTAATGGGTGAACAATGTTTTGCTTTCCATTATAACCAAAGCCCACTTCTCAGCACCCACCATGGACGCAAGGCCCGTGCAGGCCCAGGCAGCACGGCAGAGTGAGGGTGTGGCGACGTGTCCCTCGGAGATCATGACCACAGCCCAGGGTAAGGGTCACAAAATATCCCACAGTCCACAAGATGTGAAGGACAAGTTAGAAAAGAAAAAAGAGCCAATGAACACGACAAGTCATTCAACGTTGCTAACACTCAAAAATGCAAATTAAAAAGATACCATCTGTTATTTATCAAATTGACAAATAATTGTCGTACGTGATCCTACTTAGTGAGGATCACTCACGTGCACTGCTCACGACAGTGTGGATGGAGACCACCTTCCCGAAAAACAATTAACATGTCTCTCATGTGATCATACCCTGTAATCATCTCATTCCAGGAACAATCTGTCCCAGGAAAATAATCAGAGACGCACAGTAAGTTCTACAAACAAGGATTTTTTCATTACTTAGAATAGCAATATAAACTGTAAAATTCAAAATCTAACATTGCATAAACATTTAAGATATAATTTGAGATAATTATGAATCATGTTTTGAAAGAACATGTAATGATATGATAATATGTCCACTGTTGAAGAAGAGATCTCAAAAAGATGTAATACCCATTTTATTAAAAATACACACATATTTATGTTTAGAAAAGCACTTGGCCCTTGTCAGGGGTCCCCACAACCACCCCCCAAGGCTTGACAGTCAGCTAGAAGGACCTGGCACACAGGCATACTCAGAGATATGAGTTATTAGAGCAAGAAGGCCCAAAGCAGAATCAGCAAATGCAAGAGGCACACAGGGCGAAATCCAGAGGAAACCAGGCACAAGCTTCCAGAATCCTCTCCCAGTGCAGCCGGGGAGACTCCCCAGGGTAGCACAGTGCTGGGGTTTTTACCGGGGGCTGGTCACACAGGCCCTCTCTGCCTGGCACGTCCCAAACTCCTGGCCCCCGGAAGAAAAGCAGGTGTTCAGGCACAAACCACACTGTCTGCACAACAGCTCAGGCAAAGTGAGGCACTCTTATCAGTCAGGGGGACGGGACGACCCTGACGCCCAAGTTCCGGAGCGCCACCAGGGCCAGCCCTGCACGCGGGCCTCCCAGAAGCCTTCTGTGGGAACACTTTCCCACCAAGGCCAAAGTGGAGATGGTGGTTACATCTGCCGGTGCGACTGACTTTCTTCTGCATCCTCTCCTATTTCCGGGTGCTCCACAACGAACATGTATCTCCTTTCTAACTGGGAGACATGCTACCCTCTTTTAGAAGTTCTACGTGTTCTGCTTGTTGTGTCTGTACCGTAGCAATTTCAGATTATATACAGGAATGTACAAACTTCTCTGATACTCAGATAACGTAAGAAGAAAGACACCAGAGAGCCGGCACCTGCTGAGAAGGTTGGCAGGGTCCCAGGGCAGGTGAAGAAACAAGAGCCACAAGGGGCAGAGAGGTGAGGAGGAGAACAGAGGCAAAATCTCGATCGAAGTCCTTAAGATTTCCAATTTGACCCCCAGTGAAAGGAGCGCCACAAAATCACTTATAGCATGGTCTGACTCCATCTCCGGGATGGTTTCTATTCTGAGGACCTATAGTGGCTGCTCAACAATTCTTCCTGTCAACACAATTTTTTGTTGAAGATCATGCAGCCTTCTTACCTGTGCTTCCTTCTGATGATCAGAGTATACGATTTTAGAAGAATCTTAAAGCTACAAAAAAAAAGACCAAAAAATATATGGACTTGGGATATGGTACCCAAAGTTCAAGCCATGAATCTCCCAGATTCTTCATATGGTTAAGGTTCCTTATCAAGAAAAGGGGAGGAAAGCGCCACCTACCTAGCAGCTGGGAGGGTCAAATGACAAAGAGCTGTGATAAGATGTGGATATCAGAAAATCCTCACACAATCCATCGACAAACGCCCCCTATGGAGGTTGTGTCGGGCACCAAGACATGGAGAGGAATAAAGCCAGCATGGTCCCAGAGAGCTCAGGGGCTCGCTGTTTACCAGGAGGAGGAAGGCATCAATGAGACACCCTCTCTTTCTGAGCAAATTGGGCGCATTTGCCCTCAGTGGTCTTCGCCAGGTGAGGCAGTGAGGCTTTAAGTTCCACGTCCTGACGGCGGGAAAGCAGTGCCAAACGCCCAGTAAATGGCTCTGTGAAACATATTTCCAGAACAATTACATGTGATTCAAAACTACATATAGGCTTGATATTTTCCAAAACTGAAAAGTAAGCGTAGCACAGGGGATGAAGCCATTATCTTGTAATCACTTTTAATGGAGTATAATCTGTAACAATACTGAACCACTATGCTGTACACCTGAAACTAATATTGGACATCAACTCTACTTCAGTATAAAAACAAATGTACAGAGTACTTTCACACATATTACCTCATTGACTCTTGTGAAAAAAAAAAAACCTTTCGAGGAAAGCATAACAGAGAAGGGAGGTCATCCAGTGACCCTGTGTGACTTGTCCAAATTCAGCGCGCTGGGCGGTGGGGAGAGAACAGAGCCTCCAGCTGCGTGTCCTGGTTAACACAGTCCTTCCTCCCTGTACTGTCTGCGTGCCCACCGGGCCCCTCAGAGCTGAAAGAACTGCCAGCATAGAGACGTGAAACTGCGCCAGGAAACGACCAAGACGCAGGCGCGTGCCCTGTTTTCCAGGGATGACACGTCCCTCTCCCTTCGGCCACGAAGGCAGAAACCAGACCCTGTTCCCAGAGTCGAAAGCAATGTGTTTGGTCCCTGGCAGGTCATCTTTCAGGCTGAATGAGCAGGAGATCATCCCATAAAATTATGGTTAGACTTCTCAAAACAGAAGTGTGACTTTTATAGAAAAATCTATTCTACTTGGGAGAAAGGTCCAGTAAAGCCACAAAAGGATAACGCAGTCAGTCATACAGTGACAAATTCAGTTCATCTGTCCCAAAGTGAAACCCCAGCGCCCTCAGGGCACACAGCTGCTTTTCTGAGCTGAAATTAAACCCAAACTGAAGAAAAGGTCAACTTTTCTAAAAAGATTTCTTTTGCAAATGTCTTAAGCACAAATTCCTTTTACTCTCTTGTCATTTTCCAGACTTAACACCTCTGCCGGCCTTTCCTTCACCTCGGCAGCGAGCACCGACTGCGTGCCGGCTACGACGCAGACACCAAGTAGCGCTGTGGACAACAAAGAGGACATATGGCCTGGCCACACCCTGGAGGAGCTCACACTGGGGAAGGGAAGATTCTACACCATGGTTTCAAGACAGTATGCTAACTGCTCTGACTGGCTCCAGCCTGGGCCCTCACTGGCTTAAATTAAAAAGAAAAGCACCTAGCACACAGCGTAGCCTATTTCTAGAAGGCGACTGATGCTCCGGTCAGTCCCAGCCAGGGTGTGGAGGTTAGCACAACGCGGACTCCCCCAGGGGAGAGCTCATTCAGCAGGTTAATATAAACACAGCGTGGAGGTGGAGGTGGAGGAAGCCCCGACACAAGGCCAGTCTGCGGCCTTCAGTAGCGACCATGCAGCGGGGAGGAAGGAGACAGAGAACAGGAAATCTAAAGGCCCCGCAATGAGCCAAAGCCTCCCGGGACCTCCTCCCCAGATGGGGAAGGCAGTCACAGACGACTCACTGACCTGTGCCATTACAGGGTACAGAGCGCTGGTGTGACAGCAAGGAATAAACAGGGTCACCAAGGCCCAAGACTCTATTCCCAACTCTGCTGCTAACTCAGTCTGTGACCTTGGTCAAGGCTCCTCACTTCTGTGAGCCACACAAAATCATCAGAAAACAGAAGACATGAAAACTGGCCTGCTTTCTTCACAGAACTGCTGAGGGGGTAAAATGACACCATGGGTTTAAAATTTCGTGTGGACTCTGAAGTAAAAGGCAAATGTAAGAAACCATTATTACTGCTAATAACAACTGTGCAAAATCAAGTCATGGCCAGCGCCCCTTCCTCCTGCTTCTCCCAACCAAAGGTGATCCGCGGTGCGGCCGGTCTGCGGGCGACCCAAGGGCCCGGGGCTCGGGGTACCTTGAGCAGCTCTAGACAGGGACCCCATCACTCCCTCCAAGCGGCAGTGAGCTCTCCCAGAGAACCGCACGGGCACGCGAGGCCACGTTTCAGCTTCTCAGAGGGCCCAAGGCCACCCAAATCTACACCGGAGCTCCGCAGGGAAGGGGTGTACACACTCCGCTGTGTGCTCAGTTACAACACATGTGGACGTCGAATGATGATACTCCATTGCCTGCGCTTAAGCCGGAGAAATCACGCCGAGGTGGAATCGCGAAGACCGCACCCAGAGGAGAGAATCGGCGAATTCTGCTTCAGTGCGCTCGGGAGAGCCTGCAGGACTCAGCTCTCTGCCTCCCTCCAGCTGACTCCGCCGACGCCCGGACCCCAGTCGCTTCTACTTATACCAAGGGAACTTAATACAAGTGCGGACCCTCACAGCTCAGCACAGCCCACCTACTGACGCTTCTCCTCGAGCTCACTAACGGTGACCTTTACCCAAAATTAGGCTGCAAAGTCCCAGTAAATGCAGGTAAATGAGTCCCCAGTTGCCATGCTCTTCTCCACTCCTGAGGAAGGTGGGCTGAAAGGATGAGTCTCAGAGTCAGAACTCAAAGAGGCTTTCAAAAAGATTGCCTTAGCAGTTTGGGGTCTTTTATGGTTCCATATGAATTTTGGAATTGTTTGTTCTAGTTCTGTGAAAAATGTTGTGAGTACTTTGACAGGGGTTGTTGCACTGGATCTGTGGATTGCTTTGGGTAGTATGGCCATTTTGATAACGTTGATTCTTTCAATTCAAGAGCACAAAATACCTTTCCATTTTATTGCATCATCTTCAGTTTCCTTCATCATGTTTTACAGTTTTCAGAGTACAGCTAACCTCCTCGGTTAAGTTTATTTCTAGGTATTTTGTTCTTCTCAATACAATGGAAATATTTATGCCCATTATAAAATTCTGGTTTTTGAAGTGGGGAAAAAAAGTGAATGAAGGGTTACAAATGGCAAAATATCTTTCTTTCTTACGGGTGAGTTGTATTCCATTACATATATATGTATGCTGCATCTTCTTTATCCATTCATCTGTTGATGTGCACTTAGGGTGCTTCCATATCTTGACAATTATAAATTATGTTGCTGTTAATAGTAGGGCATTTTATCTTTTTTAATTCTTATTTTGTGGTTGGCTTTATTCTTTTGATAACTATGTAAGTTTAAAAAGCGGAAGCTCTCAATGTTCTTAGGAACAATGAAAAGTACATATATGTAAGTTTTTAAAAATTTGTGCAGTATATTGTGTATATGGATTTATATGCAATACATTGTATATATGCAGTCAAACTGTAACAATTCTACTTAATAAAACTGAAGAATGAAAAAAAAAAGGCCTTCAACATCAGAGCGCCCCCCTTCCTTGCACAGCTGAGTGGTCCGATGCCCAGACGGGAAGCAAGGAGCCGGTTAGTGATGCTGCCACAACCAAGACCTGCTCACCTGAGCCCTGGCCCACAGCTCCGCAGCAAGACAAGCCTGCGTCTTTCCTCCTAATGAAGGAAAGAAAAACGAGGTGCAGGCAAAAGCCTTTCACGCCATACTAAAGCCACAGGGAGTCAACTCAGCACCTACTTAATGGCAGGTGCACCCTATAAAAATATATGAGCTCAAGTATGTAACGAGTGACGTCAGTGGTGTTAGGACTTGTTACCCGTGTTCACAAAACACAAACCCTGCTCTATCTGAGCACACCTGGTGTACCCATTTGTCATATTCCTTCCCATGTTATATTCCAGCCGTGTGTCCATCCACCCGACCAGACCGCCCATTCATGAGTGCAGCAGGGGTCAGACATCATCTTTTTGTCCCCAGTGCCCAGCCCAGAAGATACTCAGTAAATGATTACTGAACTAAGTTAGCTACTAAAACATTTTCAACTTGCATTAACAGAACTGATTTACTGAGCTGGGTTGACGCAGATCTCATACCACGCAGCTGAAATCTTGCCAATGTACCCTGCGTTCTGCTGGATTAACATCCGCTAAATATTTAGTGATCAGCTAATATGTGATGGACAACGCTAAGTGCGGAGGACGCAGCAGTGACAAGAACCACAATAGCCCTCGTGCTAATAGAACTTAGGGGTCTAAGAGGAACAGATGAAAACAATATTAGATAGATGGGAGAGCTAAGAAGAAAAAGCACAGGAAGCACCTACCCTTGCCTGAAGTAAATCTAAGCGCTTCCTACAGCATAACATCGTATCCCCCAAGGCTACTAAATGAAGCCACAGTAAAAGGATTCCCTCGGTGCCAGAACTCACCGCAGGAGTGTTCAGGAAGAAACCAAAGAAACAAACAGAGCCCCAGGACTGTTCATCACACAGATTAAAATCAGCTTTCAGGAGCCAAGTTCCAATTGTGAAATCCCTTGGCTGCACTCATTGGAAACAAGGTGTTCAAGAGGTCAATATTTAAGTGGTGATTTAACCCTACTAGTTAAAACTAAAGAAATCCTTGGGCTAAGGATGAAGTATCCGGGACAACTTGATTGGCTTTGACTGTATATATTAAAAAGCTATGACGACAGCTTTTTACGGCGTAGTAACAGCAACTTCACTGAGCACTGACTGACTACGTGCGGGCGCAGGCGCTGAGCTGCGCACTCGGTATACGTGTTTGCACTTAAACCTCAAAGCCGTCCTGTGAGACGATGACACTTGTCCCATTTTATAGGTGAAGTGAGGTTTAGACAAGCTTAAAAACTTTCCCCCAATAGCACAGCTCGCCAGTAAAACCCAGGCAGACTGACCCCACAGCCCTTCCTCAAAGAGGTAACATTTACCAGCTGTTGGGCCCGGAGCTGGAACAAACCAGAGGGAAACAAATACCTACACAGCACTTCACACCCAGATGGTCCCAGGCCCACCACACCGGACTTACGGTAGCTCTCCGCGTGACTCGGTGTCAGGTTACTATTCCATGACGAACAAAGGAGAACAGGTAGACACTGGAATAAACTGGATGACTGGTAAACATACTTGTGGTAAATAATAGCAGGATGTGGCATTTTTGTAATTTCCACGTCTACTTGCACAATGTTCTTTAGGCACCCCATAGCACCCAACACTGTTCTGGGCCAGTGAAAGCAGAAGACACTTGTATAACCTGGGACTGCACTCACCTTGGACAGCGGTTCTCAGCCTTCACCGACTACCATCATCCCCTGGGGCTCTTGTCAAACTTAAGAGATGCCCAGGCTCTGCTGCTGGGGACTGTATTTCAGTGGTGTGGAGCGAGCCCCCAGCTGCAGCTAGGGTGCAGGCCACAGCCCCAACACACACACTTCCGCCTGGGGCAACAACGCGCAGGGACATTCTAAGCACTAGGAATGGACGTCGAGTAAGACAAGTCAGGCTCAAGCCCCTGAAGTGTTCACAGTTCTCTCCGCTCTTAGGATAAAGGAACCAATGCCAGAGATTTACTCCAGTCCAAACCAAATAAACTCCCAGGTGAAAAAATACTCTTGCATAAGTTGACATTCAAAACAACTTCCTTTACGTTTCCTGTCAGTAGCCAGGGATTAACTGAGCTATGGGAACCCTGCATGAAAGACAAATGCCGGGCTGGGCCATCCGCCATACTGAAAGTGCACCCTCCCCTGGAAAGGTGAACAGCACATTGTAGACTTACTGTTTTGTCAAGGATAGAAACAGAAAAGCAGCAAAACACAGACAGCTGAGCTGCTGGGAGTCAAGGGACTAAGGACTCCAGTCCTGGCCCCGGGGCCAGTTAGCAACGTCACCTTAGGTAAGTCCATTCTCCTCTCTGATCACACAGGCCAACAGTCAACTGAGAAGGTCACGTATACAAAGACAGGTGTTACTCCAAGCTCCAGAGTCAACAGGGATAAAAGGGAATTTCTGCCACTGACCTGTAAAACAGCTGAAGGACCTTTTCCCATTCTGAAGAAATCAAAAGTGAAGGCAGAGAAGCCAGCCTCCATGCTACTCAGAGCTGGGACAGCAGAACACGCGCTCTGATTCCCGACCCAGCAGTGAGGGAGCGGGATCAAAAGGAGGGCCGCAGATTGACTGATTGATTGACTCATTCATTCTGCAAATATCTGAAGCGCACAGGCTCCTCACTGCCCCAGTTCAAGCCATTTCCTTCAGGTCCCCTAAACTGCCGCCCGCATTGTTACACTGTCTTCTCCAACCGCAGGGAAACTCTCTGCTGCAGATCACTGTTACAGACGAAACTCAGTGCGCCCTAAAGAGGGCAAGAGATGTTTTGGAGAGAACCCACCCTGTGCCCCTCCGAGTCTCTCTTCAGCAAGCAGTGCCAGGCCGGGCAGCGGAGAGTGGACGCCCTCCCCTCACTTTCGCAGCCCCCTGGCTGACCCAGCATTCCCCAGAAGGCCGTCAAGTCCTGGCAGCTCTGTCCCATGGGCTGTTTTGAGGCCACAAAAGCCATAAATGTGCTGGACTAACAGTCCATCTGCTTCTGACAGATCTTTTCCTTTTTATGCTGGTCACTTCTGGAGCAGATGGGTTAAGAAAGGCTTTGGCAAGTTCCCAGGAAGCCCTCCCCCCTGCCCCTGTCCCGTGGGCTGAGGACTGGCTGGCTCGGCAGCAGCGAGCTCCCTGCGCATTCCCGGCCCTGAAGCACTGAGCGAGGCCACCAAATATAGGCAGGAAAGAGCCGCCTCCTTTCAGGCCACGGGTGGGGGAGGGGTGTCCCCTGGGGCGCCTCTAAGTCGGCAGTAAAACAGACTGTGAGCTGTCCTGGGCCTCCCCGGTGTCAAAGGAGGCACACGCAGGCACCCACTGCTGTCACCAGGCAGAGCCACAGACGTGCTTTAAAGAGTTTCATACAATTACTCCAGAAATGCTATTTACACGACGTCACCCCTCACGTGTAGGCAACGCTTGACATTGCAAAGTATTTCCGCCACGAATCTCATCTGCTCTGCCCAGCGACCCTGTGTGCCCTGTAGAGTATGTCTCGTTACACCCCTTTCTTTAGAGGATGAAACCAAAACTCACAGAAATTAAGTAACTCTCTCAGCAACATCCAGCTAGTATTCGAGCCAGAACAAGAGGCCTCTTGATTCTAGAACCAAGGCTGTTGCCGACATTCCACGGGCCCCTCCAGGAATTCTTGCCTGTTCTTAGAAACGAGCAGGTTTGTCTCCCTCGAGTCCTCAGGATGCAGAAGGACACGGGATAGCGCTTCTAACAAAAAGCATGCACTTGTCTGAGACAGGCCGATAGAGTTCATTTGTGTTTTGGAAAGATCATTCTAGTGGTGATGTGGAAATGAAGTGCAGAAAGTATTCTACGACGAGGAAGAGAAAGAATGAAATGCTTGACAGTTCAAATGCATCAGGATGCGGTGCTAGCCCAGGGCCGTTAACAGTGAGGCTGGAGACAGAAAAAAAATGCATTCGAAAGAAATGGTACAGTGAGGCCCAATTCGACGCACAGACGTGAAAGAAAGGTTATAAGAATGGTGGAGGTTTCTTGGCTGAAAGACTGATGAATAAGGACGCTGTTAACTAAGTAAGGGGCAGGAGGAGAGGGTTTGGAAGAAAGACGTGGATATGTCGGATTTGAGGTGCAGGAGCAACTCAAGGTGGGAACACACTTAATCCTTTTTGATTTCCAAAGTCTAGCACAGACGCTTAATAGACATTTGTGGAAGAGAGAAGGTGACAGAAGGAAAGTAAATAAACAGGGTGGATGCAACCATTAGAGAGCTAGTCTCAAGACACTGGAGGCTGGGACAGAAACTGGGTAATCATCAATAGGCGAAGTTCACTGACTCCTTTTTCTAGCCAACAACTATCTGAGTGCCTGCATGTGCCGGACGCTACTGCAGACCCGGCAGAGCCCTGCTATAAACAACTGGGGCTCAGAACTGAACAAAGGAGGCCAGTACTAACCAAACAACCAGTCAGTGCATCGCAACAGAAAGAAGTGCAGTGAGAGAACAGTAGTCAGTAGTCGTGGGAAAGCTCATTCACCTTTTCTGCTTTTTAATGTGCACCAGTCTGTGTTCAGATACCACTGTCAAGGTAAAGTGCCTTCAACCCTTCAGAGTATCCTTAGAATCATTCAGAATCATTTTATCAAAACAAAAATTCTGATCCCATAGGTGGGGGCATGATAATTTGCATCTGTCACTGACTCCCAGGTGATAAGAGATGCGCTGGCCAGAGGACCACACCTGGGGAGGACGGGGAGGTGGGCAATGGGGCTGGCCCGAGACAGGGTTTTAGGAAGGGTCTTAATGCCAAAGGGCCAGTTACCCCAGCCGCCAACTCAGTATTTGACTTTGATCAAGTCATCTAACTTCTCTGAGTTTTGGTTTCCTGGCATCAAAATGAGGACAATCACTGTGACCATAGTCTTCAGAAGGAAAGCAAATTAAACATGTGGTGAAGGAAATACTACATTTTTTAAATTTATGGTAATTTCTGAAGGATGGGGTTGGAGTGTTTTTTTAAAGCCTTTATATGTGTACTTTTCTGCATTGCTTGATTTCTTTATAACATGCACATAAAATTTTAGAAGAACCTTAATGATTTTCAAAAAGCCAAGAGTCCTTATTTAAATTCTCTAGAAGAGATTTCCAGTGGATAATGAAATCAATTGAATGCTTGGCAACCAGAATGTTTTTAATAATTAAACTTATTTTGAAATAATTGTAGATTTACATGCAGTTATAAGAAATAAGAAGAAATCCCATATATTCTTTACCCAGTTTCTCCCAGTGGTCACATCTTGCAAAACCACAGTACAGTTGCACACCAGGATACTGGCACCCATAATGCAGTCAAAATACAGAACATTTTCATCACCACAAGGATTCCTCATGTTGCTCTTTTACAGTCACTCTCACTCCCCTCCCACCTCCTTCCCACTCCTTAACTCCTGCCCACCAATCTGTTCATCATTTCTGTAATTCTGTCATTTCAAGAATGTCATATAAATGGAATCATACACTCTGTAAACTTTGGGAATTGGCTCTTTTTGTTGTTGTTGTTCAGAATAATCCTCTGGAGATTCACTCAGGTGGTTGCATGGATTAATGTACTCCTTTTTATTGCTGAGTAATATTCCATGGGATGGCTGTGCCATGTCCTTCAGGGACAAACCCACTCACCTCCTGAAGGACATCGGAGTTGTCTCCAGCTTTTGGCTGTTATGAACAGAGCTGCCAAGAACATTTATGTCCAGGTTTTTGTGTGAGCAGAAATCTCTGTTTCTTTGGGATCCGTCAGCCCCGGAGCGTGACCACTGAGCCTTACGGTAGCCACCTGTTTAGTTTGTTTGTCTGTTTGTTTGTTGGGTTTTGTTTGTCTTTTTAAGTAACTGCCAAACTGTTTCCCAGGGTGGCTATGTCATTCTGTATCCCCACCCGCCCCGTATGAGGGATCTAGTCTCTCTAAATCCACACCGGCATTAGGTGGTGTCGGTATTTTTTATTTTAGCCATTCTAGTAGGTGTGTAGTGTGAGCCTGCGGTCTTCATCTGCAGTTCCCTGACAGCTAATGATGGTGAACATCTTTCCATGTGCTTATTTCTCATCTGTACACCTGCTTGGATGAAATGTCTCTTCACGTCTTTTACTCGTTTTCTAATTGAATTGCTTGCTTATTTGACTGCTGAATTTTAAGAGTTTTTAAAAATATATTCTAAATACCAGTCCTTTGTCATATATGCAGTTTGTAAATATTGTCTCCTGGTCTGGACCTTGTCTTCTCGTCCTCTTAACACAGCCTTTTTTTTTTTCCAGCAAGGTGACAAACATGTTTGTTTATTCATTTACTTATTTTTATTGAAGTATAGCTAAATTAAGTATTATATTAACTTAAGGTGTGCAGCATAGCAATTCACTGTTTGTACAGATTAGACTCCTTTTAAGGTGTCATGAAATACTGGCTGTGTTCCCTGCGCCACACAGCACGTCCCTGTAGCTTATTTCTTTCACACAGAGTAGTCTGTGCCCGAATCCCCAGCCCGTCTGGCCCCTCCCCCTTCCCTCTTCCCAGCGGTAATCAATAGTCTTTAGCAGAGCAAGGGTTTTCAATTTTGATGAAATCTAATTTATTAGTTTTTCCCCTCATGGACTGTGCTTTCAGTGTCGAGTCCAAGTAAGAATTATTTGCCTAGCCCTAAACTTCAAAGATTTTCTATGTTTTTTCCCCAGAGTATTATAGTTTTACATTTTACATTTAAGTCTGTGCTCCATTTTGAGTTAATTTTTGTATAAGGTGTGAGGTTTAGGTCAAAGTTCATTTTTTTTGCCTTTAATTTTTTAACGAAATTAAAAATATGCTAGTGCCTCATCTATGTTAGAGGCAAGTCTTTCTTTGTAAGGCTTTAATTCCAGTTACATAATGAACAATGTAAAATGTCCAATTTGAAAGTTTGAAAAGTATGACTCTAAGTATTCTTCCATATTCTGATTTCTACCTATGATATCAGATACTGTTGACAGAAGTAGCACAAGCAAAGCCTGAACAACAGCTAAAATTGTGTAATAATGAAAACAATTAGCATGTGTCTATTAATTAGGGTTTTATTTCCCATTAATTGTGGGGGGAAAGGGCATCACTATAAAGCCCTGGGACTGGATAATAACCATCTGTATCCAAAGCCAGTCTGCAGTGTTATTTCCCTCTGCCGTAAAACGCAAGGCTGAAATCTGAACTTGCAAATACTTCACACGTATGGAAGGCAGGAAAGTTTAGTTCAAGTAAACGTCTAAGGTCCATAACAAAGATGCAAAAAGGCCGGCTACGTCACGGCCATCCCAGCCCAAGTGTGAGTCTTGGCCTCCCGGAGGTACAAGCCCATTTTGGAATCAGACCATCTGTCTGACTCAGACCATCTGGGCTGGGTTCTACTTTGCCACTTCCCAGCTGTGTGACTTTGGGAGGGTTCCTCAAGCACTTTGAGCTAAACACCCTCCTCATTAATTGGGGATAAGCACCATCTATGTCAGTTGGTTCACTGCGAGGTTTGAAAGCCACTTCTCGATGCCTGGCCCCTCACTAAGAGTAGCTGTTAACATCACTGAAGGCAAGTGAAAACTTTCTCACTTTCCCAGGCTCAATCTGCTCACAATTAGCAATGAACAGCAAATGAAGGAAACCAAAATATTTGCTCAGTTTTCAATAAGAAATGTTTAAAAAAAAGAAAAAGTGGGGGAGTGTATAGCTCAGTGGTAGACTGTGTGCTTAGCATGCACAAGGTCCTGGGTTCAATACCAAGTACCTCCATTAGCCAAATAAATAAATAAATAGACTTAATTACCTCCCCCTCCAAAAAAGAAAAAAGAAGAAAAAAAAAAAAACAAGAGAGGAGGAGAATCATGAGAAGGGGCAGAGGAAGGCCGGGGTTCTAAAGCCTCACGAATGCCAGGACACCCACCAAAGATCCTGTTCACCTGGACAGTCGTCAGAGACTGCCACACGGGGAGGGGTACTTCCTCACAGCCGACTTCCTCTATTCAAAACCCGGTCTCCCAAGGTGTTCAGAAATCCCGACACCTTGAAACGGGCGGTGTGCTTTAGATAGGAGAGCTACAATTTCCTTAAAGAAACCACAGCACAAAAAGTGACCCACAGAGGAGGTACCGACTGCTATAAATACTTGGTGGCAAAAGCTGATGCCATGCCTTTTGTACAGGAGACACCCAAATAAAACCTGCCAAAATAGCGGAGAGAGCCTACAGCAGAAAGCCAGCGCCACTGCCACCGCAGACCACTGTGTATGAGTCTGTCGCCATCCCGTCACAGGAACATCATAACCCAGTGACGGATGACCCAGAGCACCAGTCCCCTGACTCTGTGCCATTTCCTTCCACATTTCCTAAAGCTTTCTGGTGGCACTTACACATCACAGGTATCAACCAGCAAACTGCCAGGCCTTGCTCTAACGCCTGCAGCCCCCCAGCCAAACCCAGAGACAAGTGACAAATTTTCTTCCAAGTGGGAAAGAGCAGGGAAGTCTGATCCGGCACAACCAGCATCAAATCCACTTACTGCAGGCAAATCACTCTAGTCCCTGGGTGACTCCCCTCCCCTAGGAGTCGGGGGTGAGAGCACGCCAGCTGGAGAGGCACGAACCTTCGAGGCCATGACTCAGACACTTTAAAATAATGGTCTCTCAGTCTCAGGCAAGCCAGAATCAAAACTAAAATCAAATACCTCTGAACACTGTATGTACCAGTACAGGAGCTAGGGCCAGACTGCGGCAAACACGGATGTCGCCATGACTGTCCAGAGACCCCGTCTGAGCCCTCTGCTCCCCAGCAGGGCCCTCCCTCCCTGCGCTAGTGGAGCCCCAAGCCTGTGAACTGTCTCCCCCTTACCCCGTCTCAAACACGCCTTCAGGAAAAGCTTCTGGGACAGCACCCAACACACAGGATGCAGTCGATAAATATCTCCTGAAATGAGTGAATGTAAATTAATTTAGCAAGAATATTTTTTTAAATTGAAGCATAGCTGTGCTAGTGTTAGGTGTACAGCAAAGTGATTCAACCATACATACACTTATACATATATTCCTTTTCATATTCTTATAGGCTGTTACACGATACAGAACATAGTTCCCTGTGCTACACAGCAGGTTCTTGTTGTTTCTCTATTTTATACACAGTAGTGTATATACGTTAATCCCAAACCCCTGGAAGATGAATGTAGAATTTCCACACCTTAAGAATAAAGAGGGCTATCTGGAATTTGTTGGAAAGGCTATTTCACACAGTGTTATTTGATTCCTACATCATAAATAAATAAGTGTGCATTTCTCTACACACAATATGATAAATATTGATAAAATGTGAGTTATATTATTCAGCTTATATATATGGGAAATTTGACAATATCAAAATAACCATGTACAATTTGTTTGGACTAAATTTATAATTTGGTATTCAATAGTCCATATGTGAGGGTCACCCTTCTCTGGATGACAGCAAAACCCAGTGACTTGAGAAGCAGATTTGATGCTGCCACTATAACAGATGAAGGAAAGATAATTTAATTAACAAGAGAGAAAACATCATTGCTAAACTGTACTTGTACCCCAAAAAAATCTTCTAAGACAATTAACTGAACACAAAAGACCTCCACAAACTAAAAAGTTACTAACAAAGTTCCCTTTCTTGTCCCAAGAAAATTGTAACCCTTAAAGACAAATGGCCTGAACTGCTCCCTTAGAATATATCTCTACATCAAAAGGGCTGGAACATCAAAAGACAATTTAAATGTTTTGAGAGTAAAGAGCAGAAAAATCTACATTATCTTCACTGCCTTTTCAGGACTGTCCTAGACTCTCAGTAAAAAATTCTCTAAATCTGAAAATTCTCTCCCCCTCACCAAAAAAGGCTTACAATCCAGGAAAGGGACTAAATAGAATATATGTTTTATTTAGATACAATATATTATGCACATGATATATAATTATTATTCTATTTCAACACTATATACATTATATATATGGTTTTATACTGGCTCGCCTCCAAAGAAAACAAATTGACATTAGAAGCCTAAGGCCAGCTCACAGGCTAACCTTCTCCTATGAGTCCCACCTAATCTCGCTGAGCTTCAGTTTCCTCGTCTTGAGCACAGGATCAAGCCCAACAGCCCACAGTCACTCTGATATTTCAGTATGAAAAACCTCTTCCAGGAGGCATGACATCTAAAAAGTTCCTAACATATCTAATTTGGTATTTAATATTTTTACCAACTAAAGAAGGATGATGATAATATACAAACGGACAACGGCCAGACCATATGAAGGCAGAGCGCTGACCCGCAGCCCGCAGCCGCGCCCAGGGGGCCGGCCTGCTGTGAGCCAGGCTCGCACGAGGTCAGGCTCCTATCTCCAGCAGCACCCCAGGAGCCGGACAGCAACCCCTGTGACAATCGGCCAGGACCCGATCAGTAACGGACGACATCCCTAATCGTCCTGCTTCCAACTCAGACCCCAGAAGGCCCAACCTGCCCCTGACCAGTCACCTGGGTTGCCCGCTTTTCTGGTAGCCAGGTCCCCTGAGGCCCCCAGCCCCCATCAGGCACCCTGAGCCCCCTCTTCTCCCCTGGGAAGCTCTCTGCTCCTCCGCCTGCCTCTGTGTCTCTGCCAAGCGCAGTGACGGTGGCCAACTCCCTTGCTACAAGCCAGCTCTGAATAGTTTTGCCTTTTTCATGTGGCTGGTCTTCGTCTAGTTCCACAAAGAAAAGTCTCAAGCCAGGGGCTTCCCTCCAGATGGCAAGTCCATAATTTAGAAGCCCAATGTGGCAGATTCCAAGTCTGGAGAGACCTCATATCCCCCAGGCCCTCTTTCCACAAAACCTGACTTGAGCGCTTAGCCACTCCCCCACCGTGCAGGGAAGGAACCAAGCGTTAAGGGAACATTGAGGGTTTTGAGGTCAAAGACCTGAGTTCATCAAGCATTTCATTTTTCCACTTAAAATTACGTGACCTTGAGCAACGTTCTTAACATCTCTAAGCCTCTATCTTCATCTTGAATAAAAACATTTACTTCTAAGATTGCATAAAATGGGACACTATACATAAGGTAGCTGACAAGCACTGGGTGTTCAGCAGGTGTGAGCACCCTCCTCCGGGCACACCTCATCCCCCAGGGAGAAACACGAGGCACTGCAGGAGACGGCTGGGGATCCCCACACCCAGTGCCTTGCACTCCCTCGAGAACAGACGCAGTGGTACCCAGAGTGCTGCCCATGGACAAGGTTCGTTTCCATTTTTTCTTAGGTGTGGCGTGCTTCTAACTCACATCATACGATCCATAATAAGGAAGTGAATTTTCTACACTAGCTGAGACTTCTGTTTTTAGCAGACTTGGATGTGCTTTCTTAACTCATTCTTTTTTAATTTTTTTTTGACGTATAGTTGATTTACAATGTTAGTTTCAGGTGTACAGCAAAGTGATTCAGTCATACATCTACATACCTATTTTTTTTTAGATTCTTTTCCATTATATGTTAATACAAGAAACAGTGTAGTTCCCTGTGCTATACAGTAGGTCCTTGTTATAAGCAGAAAAAGGAACCTATGTGTCAAATTAAAGTTTTGTTTAAAAAAAAAAAAAACTGGCTCTGAGACATTGGGCTGGCAAGCGGGACAAATACCTGCCCCGCCCCGCTGGGCCCGAAGTTGCCTTTATTGGCCTCCAGGGGGAGAACGTTCCATGTACCACCTACCCAAGGACAGGGACCAGTACCCTGGTCGTTTGGTGTTTCATTCCTGCAGTCACGGTCACCCATGTGGGTAAAGCTCTCCCTTCTTCCTTTTCTACCCAAGTGGCCAAGGTCATGAGGCTGCTCCAGTCATTTTCCCTCAGAGGACTAAGCCCAGCTGTCTTGGCCTTTTCCCTGGTGGCACGCTCGCAGAAGGTAAATGACAAGCCCACGATTCACACTGTTAGTAACTGAGTGGCAGAGCCAGAACGCCAGCCCAAGTCCCGTGGGGTGGGTGTTGCTGCCAGCACACCTAGCTGCCCCCCTGAGGCTCAAAAGAACAGCTCTCGGTCCCCAGTACTTCAGAGGCCATGCCTCCCACTGCGGTACAAAGGATGGGCCAGTCTTGGGAAGGAAGCAGGTGGGAATCAGGAAAAACCCCTCTGTTCTGGGAGGTTATCTCACTCACGGCACAAGCTAGACGCCGTGTGCCGTGTCCCTCCAGGTGAAATGTCTCTCATTCCCAGGAGTCTCCAGAGCACCGGCATGCTGACACTCCCCTGTGCCAGGCCTGCCGGGTGCCCAGCCAGCGGGGAGACACAGGCTTCTCTCTGGTGGGCCAGGCTGCTCCCACCTGCTGAACATTGAAAACTAAACCCCAGCCTCATAGAAATCCACGGCACAGAGGTGACTACTTTCTCTGTGATAACTTACTTTGCGCTGCACTAAGGAACAGAATTCAGGGAGAGCCATCTGAGTGAGCCTGGGCGGCTGGCATCTCTAGAGAGCAGGAGGACCCTTGGTTCCTCATTCCGCCATGGAAACCCCACTGCCCCTGTGCGGTCCCCCCAGAACCACCTCCTAGGTGGTGCCTCCCACTGCCTCCCTCTGAAATCCCAGCACTGTGTTCCTGCCTCTCTGACAGCATCTATCACAGCCTCAACGTCAGTTCCACACACATCCACCTGTCACTGCACATGGCTGCAGGGTCGTCTGGCTGGGGCTCGGCACACAAGCAGGCCCTCGCGAACTACGGGATGAGGACGGCCAGGAGCGCCCTGCAGGCTGCAGTCGGGGGTGGCCAGCCCTGTCCACAGCTGTGCCCTGCCTGAGACGCTCCATTATGACAGTTCTTGGGCACACCAGCCACCTTGGTGTCGAACACCAGACAGTCCCAATCAAGGGGCCTTGCCGCACGCTAGTCAAAAGCACGACTGTGGAGTTGGCACTGGAATTCCACCTACTATGGGAGCTTCAGCAAGTTCCTCCCTGTCTCTTCATCTCATTGTGTTTATTGCGGTGTAATTGACAAATAACATTGTGCTATTAGCTTCAGGCTTACAACATAATGATTTGATGTAAGTGTGCATTGTGACATGATCGCCACAGCAAGTCAAATTAACAAATTAACGGGCATCACCACACACAGTTAACGATTTTTTTTCTTATGGTGAGAACTTTCAAGGTCTACTTTCTTAGCAACTTTTAAATGTACAGTATTGTTGGCTCAAGTCTCCACACGTCTCCGTCTCATTGTGCCAACTGCAAAATGAGGGCATTACCTACCCCGCGGAGTTGCTGAGAGAAAGACATACGATGTGAAGTGATTTTGCACGGTGCCTGGGACACAGGGAGCACCTGGCAGACAGTGCCCGTGGTGATGGTGGCGGTGATGCACTAAAGATTTCAGTTTTACATTAATATTGTCTTCTTTTTGACCCATTTAGTCTCCTTTATCACGAAGACACAGCACGCCTGAGCTTCCTAGAGGGTCCTACAGACAATGTCTGTCCCCTCAAAATTCGTATGTTGAAACCCACTCCTAATGTGACTATTAGTGGGAGGTGATAAGGTCATGAGGGTCTTTTTTAAGGGAACTAATTAATCCACTACAGCAAGAAGATGCTGTCTGTGGCCCCAGAAGGGGGTCCACGTCAGACACCACATCAGCCAGCGCCTTGATCTTGGACTTCTAGGCTCCAGACTTGTAAGAAATAAATGTCTGCTGTTTATAAGAGCCCCAGTCTATGGTGCTGTTACGGCAACCTGAACAAACTAAGACAGATGATCACAGTTCAAGCACAGGAAAACTCAAAGAATTAAACCACCTGGAGAAAAATCTCATGTAACTTAGGACCTCCCAATACACAAATCTGTATTACTGGGAAGAGGGGATTTCAAAAGAAAACATCGTGCCACATGTCATCAAGAGGCCATTCTGACCGTCACAGTTAATGCAACTCAGAATCCCATGCTGGAAATGTTTTAGAAATTCCTTCACAGGTTTGTCTACTGAAAAAATGCACAGCCTAGAAGTTAAGAGTTACGTTTTATTTGGCACTTTCTGAGGACATCAAGGCTGGGAGGAGGCAGTCTCTCAGACAGTTCTGAGGGACTCTAAAGAGGTAAGGCAGTTTTTGCAACAACGTTTATTGTTAATTAAAGAAAACCAGATATCTCAGGTTAAGGAATTTAGCACTCTTCTGTGTATGGGAAGGTGCAAAAGTCTGGGCTCATTGGAATCGTTCCTTTGATGTGCGCCTTAGCTGTCCAGGGCCGGTGTCCTGTTCTCTCCCATCCCGATTCCCTCAGGCGGCACCGCTGTGGGGGCGGCAGAGGCGGGTGGCCTGCCTGTCCGCGTCCTGAGTGCCCTGAGCTTACTGTCGGGGGTGGCGGGTAGCGGCTGATGACTTGATGGTGCAGCATCTTTTATTTACTGGCAGCATATTTTTCATCCACAGGTTTCAAAAGTCATTCAAAACATACGGCTCCACAACAGTGTTCAGATGTATTATTCTTTCTCTTTGGATACGTCACAAATCCCCGCATCGCCTGCCCCCTAGGAGTCCCAGTGTCCTCCTCCCAAGACGCTGTTTCTATAAACTCCTTCTGACAGAAAGTTTCAGACTAGATGACAGCCCCCAAACCTAGCTCCACCTACCATGGCTAAAAATACCCCTAGTTTGTCACAGCACTATCTAGTATCCAGAGCAAGACTCCATCATTCTCACTACTTCTTTTTCCCTTTTCTTAATAAATTGACAATTAAAAGTCAGCCCCAGAATGGAGCCTTCTCCATGTTACTGCCCCGGAGACACTGCAGACCACAGGCCATGGGCTCGGTCAGCCAGCTGTACCCTGGGTCAGATACAAGGAAACCAAGATTTCCAATCTCTGAACTCACTGACGGCCGGTCGTCACTGAACACTGAATGGGCAATCCTAAGTATACAAACTAGAGGACAAATTTAGCTACAACGTGGGCATGGATGGAAAAGAAATGTTTTAAACAGAGGTGTCTGAGGACATATAAAAGCTATGTTCTAATACCTCCAGGGACTGAAAGTTAATTATTTTTTTTTCATATTTTTTCCATAATGGGTTGAACGGAAGCTGTTCTTTCAGACTACAGTAGTGTCATGAAACTATTTCCAAATACTTCTGGCTTTATGAGATAACCAAGCTGAAAAGCCATGAAAAAATAAACCTTTCCTCCAGGATGCAGAGTGTAATAAAACCTCTTGAAACAAGGAAAGATGGTACCATAAAAAAATATTTTCAGGGACTATAAAGGAGTTCTTGAGATTAAAATAATTACAACAACATAAAATTCAAAGAAGATTGTGGAGAAGAAGTTGGAGAAATCTTGCAAAACAGAAAACAAAAAGACAAAGAAATGGGAAAATAGAAGAAAACATTTAAGGTAACTCATGATCAGAACAGAAGACAGGAGTCTACAGGTGGAAGAGGCCACCAGGTACCCACACAATGAATAAAACAAGACACACATCATGGCACTGCCGCCATTAACTCTCCAAATACCAGGAATGACAAGAAAAGCCTAAAAAAACTACACAGAGGAAAACACAGGTCACATGCAAAGGAATGGCTTTGGACACATCAACTGTCACGTTGGCAGTTGGAAGTCCACTGAGCAACACCTTCAAAATTCTACAGGAAGGTGATTCTAATCCTGAATTATACACTCAAATGATCAATTAAATGTGAGAGTAAAATATTCCAACATTGTACAAGATCTTAAAAAAAATTTCTTAGAAAGCTACTGGTGAACATGCTTGACCAAAGCAAGAGAAAATCTTAAAAAGGAGGCATCTTACCAAGAGGTGAAAGGCATTCTCAGGGTGACAGGATACCTCGCGCAGCAGGTCTAGGAAGCAACCAATTTATAGAAAAGCAGGCCGCTGAGAGGTTCAGGCAGAATCATCCTAAGAAAAGGACAAATGGATGATTCCCCGTTGTGTGTCAGTGTGGGGAGAGGAGACTTACACTGCGGGGGCCAGGAAGACGAACAAATGACAGATACAGAAAACAAAGCAAAACAAAGCAGGACAACGAGCAACTCCAGGAAGAAGAAAGAAAACCTACACAAGGAGGGAAATGTGGTCACCACAGACTACACACTTCAGCTGTGCGTAATATTTCCATAATCATAATACATCCTGCTGAATATTTAATCAAAGCCTTAACATAATTACACTGAGACGATGGGGAGAAAGAAGTGGGCGGTGGGCGGGAGGGCTAAGTGACCTAAGATCGCCTTCTTTCCTAGTAGGATGCCGCACACAAAATACGGAAGAAAGAGCTAAAGTGTTGAAAGGGGAGACCTCTAGGGAGCAGGAATCAGGGTGGAGAAGGGTGGGGGCGGTGACCACTGTTTTTCTGTTCTAAGCCCTGTAGAACTTTGGACTCTTAAAACTATGTGCCTGTATAACTTTGTTAAAAATGGGCTATTTCATTTTTAAACAAAATCTGATACTTGACCAGCAAGGATATCATCTTAAGCAGTGTGTTCCAAAGTTTTTTTGGAAACCAATCCCTTTGAAAAAGAAGGGAAAGCTATAAATCCTCTCCCTTATAAACACACACACTGGCACAGACACTCAACATTTTTGCACAGGATGTCAGGCAGTTGGTAAATTCCTGAAGGCCAGGTTAACAAGTCTTAGGGTTACAGGTTCTGCTTTCTTGCAGAAGGACACAAAACCCTGGTTGAAAGACTAGTAAAAACACCTATATGACCGAATGAGGTCATGCCTGGTCTTAAGTGCTGGGTGACCATCACCTGTTTTTTCTTGACCGCAAGGTACATCTCATTTCTGTCAGCAAAGGTACTAATCTTGTTTACTGGGCTTTGCTTCAGCCTTGAAACAGATTCTCTAAAACTCTGGAATGTGAATCCCCGTTGGGTTGACTCAGCTGTTTCCATTCAAGAACCGGACATGGCCTTACGCACTCTTCACCCCGTGAGCAGAGAGCCCTTCACGTCCCAAATCCCTCACGTGGGCGTTTTTTCTAATAGGGGAATTACTCTAATGACTTCTTGTCAAAACTTTTATAATCAGAGTGGCCCATTTAAATACTCCAAAACACAAAATTCACGCTGCTTCTGCCTGACCTGTCCCCGCTGCCTATGAACCTCACCATCAGCTCAACAGCCAGTCAGAAGACCCGTCTTGTCATTTAACAGGGATCTTAATGGCCCCGCCAATTTGCTTAAAATTTTGGTGCCTTTTATTTATTTGTGAGCTGAGGGTAGCAATAACAACGTCAGCGGGTGTTGTTACAAATGGACTGGGTAACTGAGGGAGGCGGAGTAACGGCTCCCAAAGACGTCCGTGTGCTGACCCTGTCCGTGTGCTGGGACTGCGTCACATTACCCAACAAAAGGAACTGCTACAGGCCGCAGACAGGGGGCTTGGACCAGAGGGTTATCCTGGGTAGCTAGATGGGCCCAACCTAACCGCATGAGCGCTTACAAGCAGAGAACTTCCTCCAGGTAGAAGAGAGATAGGGCAGAAGAGACAGCCAGAGAGCTGGAGCGGGACTTGACGGTCCTTGCTGATTCTGGGACCAGAAAGACGCCTCCCAGAGCCGGGTCCAAAGCTGACAGCCAGCAAGGAAACAGGGGCCTCAGCCCGACAACTACCAGCGACTGCATTCGGTGGACCATCTACACGAACTTGAGAGCAGTTCTCCCCCAGGTTCTCCAGTAAGGAGCAGACGCCTTGTTTTCTGCCCAATGAGCCCTGAGTCAGACTTCTAACCTACAGAACTGTAAGATAATAAATGTGCGCTGGTTTAAGCCACTCAGTTTGTGGCAATTTGTTACTGCAGCCGTAGGAAACTTCTACAGAGACACCTGCGAAAATACCGCGGTGTCCGTCGCTTTGCCGCACATTCCACAAGTCGGCTGACATCCTTAAATCAAAAGACAGAGACGGCCAAACTCCATCCAACACGACAGATTACAGACTTGTTCTGATCGATCTGGGGAGATCTGGGGAAATTATAAATTACTCAGAATATCTACAAACTCTAGGCCTCAGGTAATTCACTGCCCTTTCCTCTAACTCATAAACCTTTCAATACCTGTCTGGCCTGATAAACTCTAAGTACCATGTAGGAGAATAAATGCTGGCTCATGTGCACCAACCTGGCTCCCAAACTCTCCTACGTACCAACGGCAGCACCTCGTGCGCCTGCCTCTCCTGCGCTGTGAACCCCCGGCTCTTCTCCAAGGAGACAGACACATCCCAGGTAAGCTATGTGAGTGTCTGCCACACTGTATGACAGTGTGACTTACTATCTGGGTACAAAGTATAAACTCTTTGTGGACCAGTGCCTGCATTTTGTTAGCCTTTGTATTCATTCCTCCCCCACCAATGCCTGGGAGAGCAGAGGTGCTCACTCAGTAGTTGGTGGAGAGGAAGAAAAGGCAAGAAGGAGAGAAAGAGAAAAGCCGACCTGCCTGGCGGTTGGGAGACACTGCAGTTTCCCAGGTGGCTCGGGGAGAGAAGGCCCCAATGACACCTGCTGCTTACTCCGCGGCCGCGGGCTGGCACCTCACCTGTGAGCAGACCGGAGCTTTGCAGATCCTGACCTCCCACCGCTACCGCCTTCCCCCGCCTCCAGAGCAGTCACTTAGGGACTGAAATGTCCAGAGACTGTGTTTCACTAAAGGAAGGGTCACAGGAATCTACATATTAAAGAGACTGTCAAAGATACATTAAGCACATTCAATAGTCCTATTTATTTACAAAAGATTAAGGGAACTGAAACTTGAATTTGATGTTCCCCAAAATGCTAAAATATCAAACACTGGCCAGTTAAAGATAGAAAACAATCTTAAATGAAGCTGCCTAACACACTTGAAGGATTATCTGTATATACAACAGATAGACAGAATTTTTAAAAACCCAGATTCATTCCATTCTCAATGAAGCATTTTTTTAAATCCTTGGCAACATATTTTACAACTTACAAAATTCCGTTACATTCATGATTTCATTTTATCCTCAAAACAATCTCTTGACCCAGGCAGCGTAGGCACTACCAACAATTAACTCCATTTTACAAATGAGGAAACTGAAGTTCAGCACAGTACTTGGACTTGACAAAAGCCTCACCAGGGCCAAGTTTCTAATCCAAGTTTCCTGTGCAAAAAACCGGAGTAAGTTATCTTTAATATATTATTCATATTACATCCTGTCAACACCCAACACGGTTTTGATGTAGCCTGCAATAATAGACACGTATGTGATAAGATCTTTAAAATGGAAAAGAAGGAAGAAAAAACCTTTTGGTAGGTGATGTGGGACAGTTTGGGGAGGGGGTTAACACCAAAGACTTAGATTTATAGTCTAAGAAAAATTTATCTCTGAACTTCCAGTTCCAGGCAAATAATGCTTAAACAAAATGATTCATAGACTTTCATAATTTAAAAAGAAGGGGACACACCATGAATTCTTTGAGGCAGGGTGAATTCAGCTCCCTGCTCAGGCCCCCAGGGAAGAGCTGCTTCCCCCTCACCCTTTAGTAAGAACAAGAGGGACAACACGCAAATGTAGAACTCATACCCCGCCCTCGCCATCCCCTCCCCATCCCCAGGAGCTCTCCAGCTTGCAGAACAAGCGTTAACTAGTTTTCAGTGAAAACATTAAGACAATCTAAGAAAACCGCGAAAAAAAATCCATTTGAGTTTTTGAAGACTCCTCCCCTTAAATAAGATCCCTAACAAAAACAAACAAACAAACAAAAAATACATGGAGTATGCAACAAAGCATTTTTTAAAATTAATTAAAGACTGCAAATCAAAATAAAGACAAAAACCCAATTTAATGTGAAAATTGTAATTCGGTGGCATCACTACTTGACCAAACAGCTTTCATCTATTTTTAATCTCTGTAATCATCCAAAGAATAGCAGAGAAAACTGTGTATCCTCTCTACAGACATGTTTAAAAAAAAAAACACCAAGCACACCAAATTCCCATCCTGCCAAACAGATAGATTGGAAGGGAGCTTTTAATATTTTTAAGGATGAATTACTAATTCCTTAGAATTGGAGCTTCCTTGTAGGTCATTTAACATATGATGCAATTTTTTGCAAGTAATAATTTAAATTTATTTTATTTTTTCCCCCCAGAGAAGGAAGGATTTATTACTTGCAGCAAGTAAGGAGGACACATGCTTTCCCAAAGCAGTGTCTCTGCAAGTCATAATTTTAAACTATGCTTTAAACTATTATACAAAGCCATGTACATCTACTCAAGGCACTTGCCAAATTCACTTATTTCAGATTCTCCAAGTGAAAATCTCTGATAGAGAGTGAGGCATACAAAAGCCCGCAGTTGGCTGATTTCATATGATACTCAAAAGATCAGCAAAACGCTCCTGACAAGAGTTCTGCACCCAACAACTTCATTAAGGAAACTATCAAACCAATTTGATAGGGTGCAGATGTTGCATGTAAAGTAATTATGAAGAATACAGAAGACAATATCAAAAAGCTGCCTAAGCTTCCATCCTAGACAGTGGTCCTTAACTCTGAGCAAAGTATATACCCATGCAACTACACTTTTTGAAAAGAAAAAAAAAGAAAAAGAACTTCCACTTTAGAATCGACATTTTCAAAGATCTCCATTATTTATACCACTGCCATAAGAGAACTTTACTCTGCTATATTTGGTTGAAAGAATTAAAGGTTTAGGGCTGACAAGTTTCTTTCCTAGTTTAAAACCCTCAAAGGTGAGAAAACTGAAGCCCAGTGGTTTTTCAAGAACAAAGAGCAACTTAATTCCAGAGCCAGAATTAGATCAAATAAATTTTAATCAAGTACTCTACACCATGCAACAAACACGAGGAAGTAATAGCGAATTTTAATCTAAAAACCCTCAGAGGAGATGAAGAATTGCAGATTGTAAATCCCATGAAAGACCTGAATCCCTGGTAGAGAAAAGGACCCCTCATTTAGATACACCTCTTCCAGCTCTGGGAACAAACCGTGCCCACCTCTAGCAGGGCATCTACCACGCAGCACTAAAGCCAGCCACTCTGGCCTTGAAGACCCCAGTTTTCAGAGCGGAGGGCGAAAGGACTTCAGGGAAGGCTTCAGGGTGAAGGTGCCACATAAACTTAAACTGTAAGGATAAGTGAACGAAGCTGGAAGGACTGGAAGTGGACGTGAGGGCAGAGAAGGCAGAGTGAAGGGCCTGCGTCCTAAGCGTGGACTTTATAGCAGCAACAGCTGCAGACATTACCACGTTTCCATCTGGTATTTTTGTTATTCATACCCAGTCTTGTCCACAAAAAATTTCAATCTGGGTACCAGAGCTACTTGTGCCTATAGCTCAGTTGTCTGTCTTGGACCAAAACATTCTTAAAAGGGAAAGACTGACTTTGTTAGACTTTGCATTCTCCAGGGAAAAGAGGCATCCCTGGAATATAATAGAGATGCGTTTTATGAGTTTGATGAAAGGATAAGTGAATAACCCCACTGTATTTAAACAGTTGTAGGCTACAGAGCCCACAGGGTAGCATTAGATTTTGCCATCAGGCTGAAATCCAAGTTTCCCCATCCTCAACCTCGCCCTGGCTATCCCTTCCGTAAACCTGACCTCTAACTGTAACAGCCTTGGCCTCATTCCGTGGGTGTGGATTCCCCTCCTTCAAACGCACTTTCCAGCCCGCCAAATTCTTGGGAAAGTTTCTTCCACTCTCCAGGCGCTGAGAGCTACAAAGTTAAATCTGGCTTTCCAGACTTTTTTTTCTTCCCAGTCCTAACGGAAGAAATCAAGAAGCGCTGGGCAGAGGGGCCAGGCTCCCTCCAATCAGAGCCGGCTCCTGCCGGCCAAGCCTAGCGCCGGGAGCAGGAAACGCCACGGCCCGACCCTCGGTCCCCAGACGCGGTGACAGCCCCGCGCTCCCCGGGGACCAGGCCGGGAAGAGGGGCAGGTTCCCGGGGAAGTGCAGCCTCTTCTGCTCATATGGCAAATAAAATAAATGAAAGAGCGGATCAGCGGTCCAACGCAGGCCAACTACGCCCCCACGCACAGCCCGCCACACCCCGACGGGCGCCAAGACCCGTACATGGACGCCCCTCAGGACAAGGAACCCGCAACACACACACACAGACGGGGGGTGGAAATGTAGGGAGCCTACCTCCAGGACTGATCAGAGGCTGATCACACCCCGATAAGCCGCGGGGGGAGGGGACAGGGCAGAGCCCCCCAACTCTCAGGGTGTCCAGGGCACGGCGCTCCAAGCTGAGCCACGTTCGATGACACACAAACTCTCAGTGAACCAGTCATGGGGGTGGGGGGCGAAAAGGAGCCCCCCACTTCCAGGGTGACCAAGATCCTTAAGATCAAGGGTCCACGCAGTCACCCTCTATTAGACACAGCGAACAGTCACATCAAAGGGGAAAGACGGGGGAACAGAGAAGGTCTCCGGGATGTCCGGGATCCCCACGTGCGAGGGCCCACGCAGAGCTACCTTCCGTAACACACAGTGAACCAGCCACTCCACGGAGTGGGCGGGGACTGAGACAGTGCCCCCCACCCTCGGGGTGTCTAGGACCCCTGTGCGGGGATTCACGCGCGGATCCACGCAGAGGCGCAGCAGGCGCGCAGCCCCCCAAGTGCCACCCGGAGGCCGAGACAATGCCCGGGCGCCCGGGCGCGCGACGGCCCGGCCAGTACCCAGTCCGTGTCCCCTCGTCCCACTGGCGCTCAGGGCGGCGGCCGCCACCTCGGGCAGCGACCCCGCGGCACCTAGCTCGGACCTGCCACACCCGGCGGGGACCCCGGCTGGGCCCGGGACCACTGCCGCCTGGGACCCCCGCCAAGCCAGGGAACCTCCGCCCGGCCGGGATCCTCGCCCGGCTCCCGGATCCCTGCCCTCTCGGGGGCCCCGTCCGGCCCGGGACCCCTGCCGCCTGGATCCCGGCCCAGTCATGGGACCCCTGCCGGACTCGAGACCCCTGTCCGGCCCTGAATGCCGCCCGGCTCTGGGAAACCTGCCGTCCCGAGGACCACAGCCTGGCCCGGGACCCCTGTCGCCTGGGACCCCATCCGACCCCGGGACCTCCGCCCGGCTGCGGGACCCTCACCCAGCCCCGGAACCTCTGTCTGCTGGGGGATCCCCTCCCGGCCCGGCCCCGCCGCTCGCCGCCTCACCTCAGGCCGCCGCCTCGGCAGCGATCGCTCCTTGCCGGAGATGCCCTGACCGAGCGAAGCGGAGCGGAGCAGCCGGCAGAGCCGCGGCCGCGGCAACAATGGAGCCCCGGGGCGGGGCCGCCTCAGACCGTCTCCAGCTCAGGCTCGGGCTCGGGATCCGGCTCCGCGCGGAGCAGTGACCGGCGAGAGGCTGCGGCTGGGCTCCGACACCGCGCAGGCGCACTCGCCCCGCCCGCACCGCTCCGTCCCGCCCCCTGACCAATGGGGAGTGAGCTGCGCAGAGGGGGCGTGGCCTGAAGAAACAAAGGGAGGTGGGGCGGGGCCGCACCGGGGCGGGGCCGTGGGGATCCCCACAGGGCCTGACCGAAAGCGACGGGATCCACAGCCCAACCCGGTCCGACCCGGGAAGGCTACGAGTAACGTCCGGTTGGAATCCGCTGAACAAGCCGTGTTCATCCCGCATCCAGAACTCAAGTTTATCGGGTTGGCCTGCTTTACAGAAAGGGAAACTGAGGCCCCAAGGGCGAGATCACCTGCTCCCCCCAAGTCACATAATCCCATTCACTCGTTCATCTTTTATTCGTTCAACAAACATTTTCACAGCGGGTAAGATGTGCGGTCGGAGTGGAGTAGAGGCAACTTGGCCCTCCCTCAAGGAGCTCCGTTAGGCAGGAGCAGAGATTTCTAGGAGCTACTTTAACCCATGATAAAGGAGCACGTGGCAGAACTGTTTCCCTTTCCTACTTAGGCTATGCTCTTTCCCAGCTGAAATGCCCTACATGTACCCAAGTACCAGTCATCCATAAAACCTCTGTCATCACTGTCAGTGATCTTTCCACATCATGTGGTCCCGCATTCTGGGTTTTCCTTTACACCCCTAGTGACTCCTCCAGGTGTCCCAAGGATCCACCCCCTTCTCTACCCAACCTTTCATTGCCAGAATGTCCATGGCTCGGACATGGACCCTCTTACTGGGAAATCTCACGTTCTCCCAGATTTTAAACCATCTACAGACCCTGGATACTGCCAGTTCTGTATCGCCAGCCCCGACCTCCCCTGGTTCCCCAGCTGGAAGCATCTCAAACTTCTCACCATCAAAAAAAAAGTGCTTTAGTCAACACCCCCCACCTGCTCCTCCACATTCTTCTTTCTCAGTAAATGGCTTCTCCACCTGCACAGTGGCTCACACTGAAACCTGAAATCATCCTGGAGTGCTTTCTTTCCCTCACCTCCTGAGGCCTTCCTTCCCAGCACTCCCACGCACTTGGGCCACCTCCATTAGAACACCAGCTGGAGTTTTCCATCTCAGTGGTTCCCCACCACCTCCAAGCAAAGTGTGACCTTGCTAGGACAAGGCAGGGGTCTGAGTGACTCATTTCTACAGCAGCGCAGGGCCTGGCACCCTGAAGGCACTCAGGAATGCTGGTAGAGGGGATGGATGCATGGATAAGGTCTTGACTGTGACTGAGGCAGACCCCATCCCCCTCTCCCTACACACACACACACACACACACTGAAAACCCAACTTCCAATCTGATTTGCCAGATTCCTCCATGGATGTGAGAAGATTCTCTATGCCTTTCAGCCAGGCCCCCGTGTTTGGAGATGTACTCAGGAGTCAGGAACACAGAGTCTCAGGTAGCAGGAGCAGATACTGCGAAGGACGGCGCTCCATCCTCAGACCTCTTCACTCATGCCGCCCTCTGCCCGACACACTTTTCTCCCTGGACCTAGCCAACTCCCGCTGACCCCTCAAGTCTCACCCTCAATATCACTTTCCCCAGGAAGGCTTTGTAGCCACCACCACACCAAGCACAACCGTGGCAGACACACCCTAAGGTGACCCCCAGGGAGTCATGCCCTTGTACGATCTCCCCATCTTGAGTGCAGGCAGAACCGGTGACAGCTTCTGGCCAAAGTGGTGTGGCTGAAGTGATGGGGTGTCGCGTCCCTGGTCACATCCCATTACATAAGCACGCATCTTGGACTACAGAGAGAGGTTCTACTTACAGGCTTTGGAGAAGTCACCTGCTGTGCTGTGAGGGCACCTTTGGAGAAGCCCCCCTGCAGATGGTCTGTAGGACCTGACGACGGCCTCCAGGCAACAGTCAGCAAAAACCTGGAACCTCAGTCAGGCAGGACCACAGAAATGAATTCTGGCATCCACTTGAAGGCCTTGGTGGGGACCCTTCCTTAGCCAAGTCTCCAGGTGAGAATGCAACCTGACAGAAATGTTAGCTGGAGCCTGGTGAGCCCAGAGCAGAGGACCCAGAAACTGAGTTAAGAAATGTGTGTTATAAATGAGAAATGCTGGCAAGGGTGTGAAGAAAAAGGAACCCTCTTACACTGCTGGTGGGAAGGCAAATTGTTGCCACCACTATGAAGAACAGTATGGAGGTTCCTTAAAAAACTAAAAATAGAGTTACCCTGTGATCCAGCAATCTCACTCCTGGGCATTTTCCTGGAGGAAACTCTAATTCGAAAAGATACCTGCACCCCAATGTTCATAGCAGCACTATTCACAATAGCCAAGACATGAAAGCAAACTAAATGTCCAAATGTCCATTGACAGATGAATGGATAAAGAAGTGGTGGTGTATATATACATGCACACATATACACACAATGGAATACTACTCAGCCACAAAAATGATTGAAATAATGCCATTTGCAGCAACATGGATGAACCTATGGACCTAGAGATTATCATATTCAGTGAAGTAAGTCAGACAGAGAAAGACAGACACCATATGATATCACTTACATATGGAATCTTTAAAAATGGCACAAATGTACTTACTTATAAAACAGAAACAGATTCACAGACATAGAAAACAAATTACAGTTACCAAGAGGGAAAGGGGAGGGGGAGGGATAAATTAGGAGTCTTGGATTTGCAAATACTAACTACTATATATAAAACAGAAAAACAACAAAGCCTTAGTGTTTAGCACAGGGAACTATATTCAATATCTTGTAATAATCTATAATGATAAAGAATATATATGTATAGCTGAGTCACTTTGCTGTACACCAGAAAGTAACACAACATTGTAAATCAACTGTACTTCAATTTTTAAAAAAAAGAAATAAAAGCATTTTATAAAGATGTGTGTTACATAAAGCTCCTAAGTTTGTGGTTATTTGTTATGAAACAATAAAAAATGAATACTAGCTCCCCTTCCCAGTACATACATTCGTAACTCCGTGTACAGCTCTCTGGCATTCATCACAATTCTACTCATTTCTTTAAAGTGGCCCTCTTACCACTGGCATGGAAGCCCCATGAGAACAGATGTTGAATGTGTCTTTCTTATCGCTGTGCTTCAAATGCCAGCACAGTTCTGTTCTAGGGCAACTGGTCAACGGTAGAGCAATTCATCAGCTAGTTGTCTGGCCCTACTGTCCTTCCCAGTCCCCTTTTCCTTGGCCATATTCCATTAGAGAAACTCAAACAGTGTATTTCCCAGCCTCCCTTATAGCCCAGGGTGGCCATGTGTTAATCGTCTCAGCCAGTGAGATGCAGTGGAAGGTGGTGGAAAGATATCCAGCCGTGATATCCTGGAGCCAGTGTGCACCAGACCACAAGAGCCAACTGCTCACAGTACAGGAATTCTGCAAATCATTTGCTAAACACAGTCATTACTTAAAAAGTAAGTAAATGTACAATTAAAAGTCATATTAAAAACAAAGATAATAAATACTCAAAATTCATTTCTTCCTAATTACTTTACTACAGTTTACAATTATCTAAGCTATCAAGGATTTTAATCTATCATAACTATATGATAGAAATTAATATAATGGTGTTCTATGGGCATCTCTTCCCATATCTGCAGCCAGAAATATCACATTGGTAGCTTGAAATCAGCTGTGGTAGGAGAATTTATACCATAGAAATTGGTAATTGCTACAAATCAGGACTTCCTTCCTTCCTCCCATCCCCCAGAATGCCTGTAATTGAAGACTTACCAGCACATCACTGGTTTCTAGGGAAGATTGTTGTCTCTGGGAAAAGCAATAAATACAGCTTATACTGCTTCTTCCCAGCAGTTCAAGGGACTGTGACCTTGAACATACATGTGATATCTGGAGCTGCATCAGCAATCTTACAATCAGAGCGATTCTGATTCTTCTACCCCCGAGCCATTGAACCAAGAGCAGGAATCATCTACCTCCAGATGTTTACTAGGTAGGAAAAACAAATCCCTTCCTGATGTATGCCACTGTTAGTCAATTTTTCTGTTACTTACAGAATTCCTAGCTGTACCATGTAGACATTCAGCCAATGTTTGTTCAATTACTAAACTCAGCCTGACTCTCCCTCCTCATCAGTGGTCACCCTGCTTGGGCTTACATCCACTGACAAGAAACTCATGACCCATTGAACCAGTCTGGGCACAGTTCCACGACTCTGATTAGTAGGAAAGTTTTTCCCTATGTGAAACTGAAATTTTGGGACCTCTTGGACACTCAGAAAATAAGCCCAATTTCTCTTTGCCACCACAGCCCTTCTGATGTAAAGAGAGTGTTCGTTTGATGGGGAGAAATTTAGGGTTCTTTGATCCAAGCGTTGGACCACCACACTTTGTGGGCGCACCTGACTTAGTTTGATACTCTGAAGGACTACGTGGCAGGGTTAGTGCCCGGAGACCTCTTCCAGATTCTTCCAGTGACAAGCCTCTCGAGGAATAAAATTAATTGCAAGCTATTTATATCCCAAGATAAGCTATATTTCCATGACACCTGTGACGCCGTCTTCCTAGATTCTGGAGCCCAGAGGGAACAAAGAGCACCTATGGCAACTGAGCACCTGTGGAAATCTGGGCCCAGTTTAGGATGTGATGCAAGTTCACTGAAAGCCCACAGGGCTGCTGCATTAGTCATGTATTGCTACTTAACAAATCACCTCCAAATCCAGCAGCTTAAAACAACTTACCCTGGTGATCTCACAGTTTCAGTAGGCCAGCAACCTAGCAAGGCTCGACTGGATGCCCCCAGCTCGAAGTCTCTCACAAGGTTGCAGCCAGACTGTTGGCTGGGGCTATAGTCTGATGTGATGGCTCATGTCACTCATATGGCTTCTCACAGGTCACAGTTCCTCCAGGCTGTTGGCCTCCCTCAGTCCCCTACTATGTGGACCCTACACAGGGCCCCTTGCTGCTGACTTTCTTGAGTCACGGATCACTGGGGGTCACCTCAAAGACTGCCTACCAAGTTGCTGAAAACTCATGATTAAAAAAAAAAAAAAAGCAGACGCTGTGGACTGCTGAGCACAGGACGTACTAGAGGGCGTGATGGAGCATCGAAGCATTAGAACGGAGAGATGTTCAGTGTGTCGGTGGCAGGAGGCGCTGTTTGGAGGCGGGGCTTCCTCCGTGGACCTATCAGAAACGATGTGCCGCGGAGGCATCTTCATGGACCTGGGGATTTGGCCTGGAGGACAGGAAGCCTCTATTATTCATGAAACGCGGTTCAGCACAGCTGGCAGCCTCTGGCGGTCACCAGGAAGGCCTGTATCGCCAGTGTTCTGGCGCTGAAGGATGCACCCTCTCCCGGGAACTGTGCCGGATCCGGGATCTTGCGGCGCAGGTGGGTCACTCATCCGACACCAGGGAGGCTTCCACTCTGGAAGGTAGGGGTGGCCAGGGGGAGACAACGGGCCATGGGAGCTAGCTTCTGGAACGATCCAGCTTTCACCTAGGTGATGGGCAGCCTCCCCTCCGGAGGGGCAGCGTGGGAACTATGCAGAGCAATGGCAAGGAGTGGCGGTGTCGTGGGGAGGGGCCTAGAAAGGAGCAGAAGGAAATTTGGGGTGACTGCCTAGGAGGAGGGAGGGTTGGGGGCAGCGTGGGCAGGAGGGCCAGCTGGGGCTGTGGGCCCCCCGGGAGCCCACCTTCCACTTGGGAAAAACTGTGAGCAGCAGGGCATGCTCAGTGCCCTCGGCGCCGGCGGACTGCCCGGGGAGCCTCGTGAACCAAGGGTGACCGGAAGTGACCTCCGGCCTGGGACATCGTCTTCCTCATGCAGGACACAGCTGGCCGCCGCCACCTCTGGATGGTGAGGCAGGGGAGCCGCTGGCCTGGTGTGAGGGTGACCCAGGTGCAAAGTTCTGCTCTCGCAGGCTGGCTAGGTCCGGCACCCGTGAGCCGATGCCCCGTCTCCACATCCAGGGGGCGGGCTTGAAATCGTAGGTCTGACACGCCCAGCTGGGCCGTCCTGGGCAAGGTCCTCCGCCTCCCTCTGTGCCTCAGTTTCCTCATCTGTGAAGTGGGGATTACAGAAGGTTCTGCCTCAAGGGATTATCGTGTGGCTCCCCCGTGCTCCGAACAGGACGGAGCACTCACCGGAGGGAGTGAGGATAGACAACGCTACACCGTTCTCTTCTCTGCCTCCGGGAGCTGTGCTGGGGCCGGGCGGGTCCCAGGCCTGGGTTCTGGGGCTGGGCCTGGAGGCCCTTCTGCTGCTTTTCCCGGGAGGGCAGGCTCGCAGGCAGGCTCCTTCCTTGTTGTGCTGGCTGGTAAGGGGCTGCCACTTCTTACTGCGAGGGACCCTGGTTCTTGGTGTGGGTGGGGTAGGAGATGCAGATTTTTCTGACCTAAAACACACTAAGCAATGTTTCCCAACTCTGTTTCAGAAGCTCTGCATTTGGGTTTTGGGGTCTGGTGCATGAGGAAACTGATACAGTGCCTGGTTCCTCATCCACCTCCCGCTGGCTCAGAACCAAGAGCAGGGGAGAGTTGGCTTAAGGACAGCCCCAAACTGTCCACAGAGCCACTCCCATGTCCCTCTGGCTTGTGGCTGGGTCTCCAGCTCCCTCCCTTCTACTCCCTCTGCCACCCCTCCCTGCCTTCCATTCTCAGAATGTTTTCTGACCTGGATAATTCCATGCCCGTATTTGCTGAGATGGAGAGATGCAGAGAATGCTTCAGGGGTGAAACCAGGACTTCTGGTGGGCTGCTCTTGAGGACGGAGGGAAATGTGGTTTCTGACTTGCATAACTGGGTAGACAGTTGTGCTGTTTACTAAGATGGGGCAGATTGTGTACATGTGAACAGGCCTTGAGGGAAAAATCCAAAGCTCATGATTAATGTCATTGGAATCAGATTAGAGGCTGCTATAGACTGAGTTACTGTGTCTCCCCCAAGTTCATATGTTGAAGCCCTAATCCCCAGTGTGATGGATGGGGGAGGGGGGCTTTGGGAGTTGATTAGGTCTTGAGGGTGGAGCCCTCACAATGGGATTCATGCCCTTGGAGGAGGATGAACTAGGTGAGAAGACAAATGACTTTTCTCTGCCCTGTGAGGACACAGCTGACACATCTCTAGGCTAGGAAGCAGCTCTCGCCAGAACCCAGTCATGCCAGCACCTTGATCTTGAACTTCAGACTCCAGAACTAAGAGAAATCAGTGCTTGTCACTCTAGCCCCCAGTCTACGGTGTTTTGTTACAGCAGCCTGAGGGGATGAGGATAGACTATGAAGCATTTCATCCCAGGATGAGCAGACCTGCTGGGCCCTCCCACGAGGGAGCCCCGACCTCTTTCTCTTCCCTCCCTCAGCCTCTGCTCCGGCCATAACCAGCCACCCATGTTTCCAGACCCTGGAGATTGGTGTATTAGACTGTTTTATCCCTTGTCTTCTGAATGGACTGCTGTTTCTGAGACAGATACTGCTCCTCACCTGCTTCACTGTATGTGGGTGTTAGGGGATGAGCGAGTAGGGAGAGCGGGAGTCCAACTAAAGCTACTGAATGTTTTCTATTAGAAACAAAACAAAACTCCAGCTCAGCGTGTCTGCTCCTGCTGTTCCCTCAGCCTGGAACACCCTTTCCTTCATTGGCCTCCGGGAGGGAATACTTCCTCATCTGTCAAGACTTGGTTTGGCCAGCACCTTCTCAGAAAGCCTCCCCTGACCTCCTCTGGGGCCTCTGCAAAGGTCTTGTCATTGTCTTTTCACTAATTGGGCCTCCCCAACCTGCCTGAGGGCAGACATCAGCTCTTACACATCCCTCTCCCATCAGCAGGTGTGGGAGGAAGCAGAGATCCACATCCTTAGTGGCCACCTCTGAGACGGCTGTCCTAGGGCATCCCCGATGCCAACATGGGGACCCACCCCAAACGGCCTGCCCCTGTCTTGTGGAGCCTTACGGAGTGACCACTTTCAGCAAACGCTCCCCCCAGCACTTTCGGCAGAAGGGGCCCCGCAGCTAGAAATGACACGCATTTATCAGAAGTGGCTTTTCACTTTCACAAGTTATAATACATCATCCTTTATTTTTCCAGGCCCCCCTGGGGTCTGACATGACGTTCACTAATGAGAGAAGGGGGCTTTCCAGTGACGGGCTCAGACTGCACAATGGAAGGAGGGACGCTGGGTGCTGAAGACTCCCTCCGTGGCCAAGCCAGGCTGGTGAGAAGCCAGGTGCGCAGCGGGACTTGGAGGTTTGGGGGCCAAAAGGAAGCTGAGTGATGTTGATGCACGGATGGAAACGGTCAGGACACACGGAAAGATGCAGCTTCACAAAGACGGGGAGACAGACTCTGGGGACACTACTGTCATGTTTCACAGGCCTCTCAGCGCACTTTACAAACATCCTGGGTCAGGCGCTGCACACAAACCCACACCTAGTTACAAACAGGGTACCTTCCCACTGGGGACCCACTGACCCTCTGCTGCGGATGCTCTGCTGACTTCGCAGATCTAGGCAACATCTCCCATCCCTGTCTCCCCAAGTGTCTGGGTGTCAGTCTCAGGACCGGGCATGAGCCTCCCTCCCTGGGAGTGTCTGTGTTCCAGGGGGAGGTGGGATTCCAGGCCAGGTCGCAAAGGGGTCCCACCAAACCACGTCAGGGGGCAGGCTGGGAACGTGGAAATCCTTTATTCTGGGGCTTTGGCCATCAGGGGAGGAAGTTTTCTCTCCCAGACTTGGAGAACAACAGGAAAACACTGGTGGCTGTACTTAACAAACAGCATTAGGTGGGCGGGTGGGGTGGGGGCTGCCTGCTTTTCAAGGTACCTGTGTGACAGGGCAAAAAGCAAAAAGGCAAAAAGAAAACAGACAAGGAGTCCTATGTATCAGGAACACACCAAAATTGAAACCACACAGATCCAAACGGTGGAGAATAAGGCTGGAGGCGCTCCCCACTTAGCGGGACCATAAAATTAAACTCTTTATATATGCCGTCTTTATGTTTAAGTAGGCTATACTTTTTAATAAAATAAAAACTTCTGTGTTACTTTAAAGATATCATTTAGGCATCTAAGGGATGATTTGGAAGGACAACGCAGTGCACGGAGGGCCCTGGCAGGAGGTGCCCCCTTAAATGGAAGTTCTCCCTAAACTTGTCACAAAGGCGGCAAAAATCCAGTCCTCACGCTTCCTGCAGCCCTGGGTGCCCGCAGCGCTCCCCCCGTCCCGGGGCAGTGTGCCAGGCCCCGCCTCCCCAGGACCCCGGGAGCTGTGCGCCCACCGACCCATGACCTGTCATTGACAGACCTCCTCAAATCTCAAGTCCTGTCACCTCTGTGCCCCGAGGGCCTAGCGAGGGTGGGGGAGGCCAGGAAGGTGGGCTGCGGTTGTCTAAACGTTCCTCCATCTCCGGGGACAGCTACTCCGCAGCATCTCCTGGATGGCAAGCAACAGCGCGGAAGGAGCAGTGCAAAGCCGGGTGCCTGGGCAGCAGCGCGGCGGCCAGAAACGGGGCTGTACCTGCCGTGGGTGGGGCCTCCGCCCGCCCCGCCCCCAGCCCGGCCCCGCCCAGGCGCCGCCCGCCCGCCCCGCCTGCGGACACAGAGAAGCCAGAGCCGGTGCGGTAGGAGGGGCGCGGTGGTTCCCGCAGGCGTGCCGTGGTCAGGCGCCGCGGCAGCGTCAAAACAGCAGGGCTTTCTTCTTGAGGTCGTTCCTCTTCCAGAGGGCCAGGCGGTCAAACTCCTCCACGCTCATCCCAAACACTTCCTGGAACTCCTCGGGCGACAAGTGTCTCTTCAAAGAATAAAGAGAGCCCAGAGAGAGCAGTCAGCCACCAGAGGCAGGCTCTGCGGCGAGGACGGGGTGACCCCCAGCGCACGCGGGTCCCTCTGGTCCCCCACATTCCCGCGGGGTCCCCATCATTCCACTTTGCAGCTGTCACAACCAAACCCAGGGGGAAAAGATTCCGTTAGGGACCCACAGTGAGCAGCTGCAGAGCTGGGGCCAGAGCCCGGACTCCTGACACGTACAAACGCACCTCGCACTGCAGACCGAGTCCGTGAGCGCCCAGGACGAGGACCTCCACCGCCTGGGAAACGCTAGGGTTTCAGTGCACACGTGGTGTCATTACAGTTTCATTTAATTTTCCCTGCTACCGCTTCAGAGCAAGAAGTGGATGATTATTGTGCCCCCATTTCACGGATGAGGTATGGAAGATGAGCAAAGGAGCCAGACAGGCCTAGGCCTGAGTTCACACCCTCCCACTTCCCCAGCCTCTGCTGTGTGACCCTGAGCGAGTTTTTGGTCTCTCTGAGCCCCAGTCCTGGGGGCACAAGGGAGAGGCTGAACAGCATGATGTCAAGGGCACCTATGCCAGAGCCTCTGGGATGCTGCGCAAGCCAGCTGGCCTCTGGGAGCCTCAGTCTGCGCACCTGTAAATGGGGTCATCCTGGCACCCCCTGGAGTTGTGGGGTGAAGGGGTCAGTGCAGGTCAGCCCCCAGGGCTGAGTCTGGCCGCGGCAGGGCCAGGGTATATTGGGCACACTTACTGTGATCTGAGTCAGAGCAACCTCGACACAGCCTCCCCCGACAACCACCGGGATTCTAGCCCCCTTCCTGACTGTGCCAGCTCCCTTCACATCTGTCTTCCCCGGCAGGCACTGAGGGGCTCCTCCTCGTCCTTCAAGCCCTGGTGCAGGGGGCCGCCACAGCCCTCCTAGGAGGCGCCCCCCCCCCGGGGAGTGAGGCTGTGCTCTGCTGCTCGCCTCCTTCCAGGGAGGGCCGAGGGGAAGATGGAAAGGAGGTCGGGGCGGTCTGCAGCAGGAGGGGTCAGGCTCTGGCGCCACAGGACCTGGTTCAAGTCCCCCTTCTGCCTCCTTTTGAGACGTGTGGCTTCTGTGCAGCAGACGGAAACCAGTCTGGCTGTTCCCCCATCAGCTTACCAGAATTAGCACGTGACCCAGCTCACCCCTGGGTGGACCCAAAGGAACCACAGCCCAGAACTCAAAAAGGCACCTGCACACCCACACTCACAGCCACATTGTCCACAATGGCCAAAAGTGGAAACAGCCCCACTGTCCACCGAAGGACGAGTGGATACAGGAAACAATATGGGTTCGTCCTCTAGAACCGAGTTCTGTAAAAGGCAGTGAAGCTCTGACGTGCGTGACAGCACCGGCGAGACGTGGAAACACCAGCTACAGAAAGAAGCCAGACACAAAGGCCACCTGCTCTGTGATTCCATGTACAGCAAACGTCCAGCAAGGGTGGGTCCACAGGGACCAAAGAGCCTCGTCGCTGCCAGGGCTGCTAATGGGTGTGGGGGCTTCCTTCTGGGGCGGTACAGATGTGCTGGAGTTAGAGGCAGTACGGGTTGTATGACATGGAGAATGGGTTAAATGCTACTCAATTGTATACTTTAAAATGATTAAAATTGTGAATTATATGGTGGAAAAAATGCCTCAATTCTTGTTCCCCAAAGGGTGGTTTCCTTGAATTGAAAACGAAACCACTCATTCTAAAGGTTATTGGGATGATCAAGAGGGAAATGTGCAAAGACATTTGGGAAACTTTGAAAAGCAAAAACATCAATCATTTTCGTTTTTCACGAAAATCACCAAATCTGTGTGCCATGCTGTGCGTTGTGGGGCCTAGCTGCCAGCATGGTATGGGGGAGGTAACACAAGAGACCCTTTTTTGCTAAGTTACAAAAGTCCCTCCTAACTGAATCTGGGCCTGAGTCCTCAGAGTGCACACATACAGACACAGACACACACAGACGTAGATACACACATACACACACGTACACAGATATACACAGCCACACAGGCATACATAAACATACAAAGACGCACACTCATACACACACACAGACACACAGACTCTGCCTCCCCACGTGCCTGCCACCGTGGGGGGCATGGTGGGGCACAAGTGACCCCAGAGCCTGGAGCTGGCTTTCTGAGCCCAGACCCTTCCCTGGCCCCTGGTTCCCGAAGGCCCCCCAGGAGGCAGGTGGCCTTGTCCCAGGTAGCTGCCCAGGCCAGAAGGGGCCGAGCTCCCTCCAGAGCTGGCAAGAAGGAAGCCCGGGGCATGGTGACTTGGCGGAGGAACTTTCCAGGGCGGCCTCGCTCCTGGGGTACACTGGTCTCCCAAGGAGCGCCCGTGGAAGGAGTCCACTTTTGCAGCGTGGCAGGGGTCCCACATGGGGGTGTGCCTAAATGTCACCCTTTAGGGCACTGTCATGCAAAGACCTCAGGCCCAGGAGCTGGACACACAGGAATCCGGTCCTGGTTCAAGCCCGTCCAGCTGTGCTGACTGACACAGCTTCAGCTGTGACGTCTGCCAAATGGGAATAGTCCCATCCGTGCCATCACCCATTCTGCCCGGAATGCCAGCCCCTCCCCGTCCGCCCAGGTTGCTCCCACACTCCTGACACCTGGGCTTCGCCCTCCCTTCCTCCAGGAGGCCTCTCCTGACTGCCCGTTACCCTGGGCTCCCAGAGCCCTCAAGGCCCCTTTCCGTGGTGTAATACTCACACCACAGCCAGTCTCAAGCTTCCAACTTGACACCACCGAATGCCAAGCTGGAGGGAGACGCTCAGGGGCGTAAGGTAACCAGATGCTTCTCCCATGCAGACGTAAGAGACGTAGGTAACCTCGAGAGCCCAGACGGTACTGAACGGCAGCACTGGGAGTGGGGAGAGTTGGGCTTTATTACCTTTGCTTTAAATCTAATTTATATAATCACAAGTGTTTGTTTTTCAGAAATGGCTAGGTTCAACAACCAGTGTGCAAACTTCCTGAAAACTGAACCACAGGAGTAGCCCCAGGAGCTGCTGGACTCTGCACTAGGTGAGCCCTACTACGTAACAGGTGCCCCAGGGCAGGGGTGGGCGGGTGCCCGGGACTGGGGGGGGGGGGCTGGCTCCGCCCTGCCCTCTCCTCCTTCACGTGTGCGACGCCGGTGCTGGGATGCAGACATAAGCCAGACTAGACTGCTCCCACCCCACAGAGACCTCACACATGACGGGGAGGTGGGTCAGAAGGCAATTAAGTTCATTTGTGGGTCCCGGGACCTGGAAGCCTTGACGCCTCGCAAAGCCTTAATGATGTTTCTCCCAGTATCTTAACAGCCATAGGGTAGCTTCTAAGAGAGATGATCTAACTTACCCTTGTAACCCACCTCCACTGGCAAGGGTTCCCTGAAGACAGGACTCAGTAACCACTAACCTCCGCTGGCAGCGAGAGCTCAGCGGAGGAACATTGGCTGGGAAGCAGCCAGCACTGGGCCAGGTGCGCAGATGTGCTCACACCTGGGTGGGCAGAGAGTGTGTGCGAGGCAGTGGTGCTCAGAGGATGCAGATAGCTGCAGACGGGGCTGTGACATCCCCTGTGTCACACAGCCCAAAAGCGGCATATTCGAACCTTCTGGTTAGGGGGCCAGGGCTCTTCCTGAGAAGCTGCCGCCTACAGGTCCTCAAGAGGACTAGGCGTTCAGACAGGCAGGGCCACAGAGCCGGGGTCCCCCTTCCCTTGGCAGAAGGGCCCACCGAGGCCTGTCCACACCAAGGCTGTCCGTTTGTGGTCATGGACCCTCGGACACATAGACGAAGTGATCCATCTTGGAAACATGCACACTCCTACACACTTGGTGTCGAGGATCAGGGCCCTGTGGATGCCCTAAGAACTACTTAGGGGCGCCAGTTCGGAATCTGAAGCCCACAGTTCTCCAGCACTGACGGAGGACCACGGGCCAGGCTACAGCCAGAGACTCTAGGACATTTGCTACCATCTTCACCTGCCCTGAGATTCTCCTGCTCATCTTACAGCTTCAGGAAACCCAGGCTCAGAGAAGTCACGTGTCTCACCCGAGGGCATGCAGCCATGGGGTGGGTGCTCTGGGACTGGCCTGGCTTACTTCCCCTGCAGGGCGCTCCCAGCACCCACCTCCCCGCACCTCACCAAGCTCAGATGCTCCACTGCAGCCCGCCAGCTGCTGCCTGGCCCCCGGTAGGCTCCGGCTTCAGATCCACTCAGCCTGTGACTCTGGGCTAGCAAGGGGCTGCGTTTCTTCTGTGGACTGGGTCCCACGGTGCATTCCTGACCCATGACACAGCAGGCGGAGGCCCTGTCTGCAGAGGTGAGTCCTGCTGAGCTGGGTCTAAGCTCTGGAGTGCCCGCCCACTTCACAGGAGCGACATCATCACCAAAGTGGCATTGTCATCACGACAACGGCTGCTGCCATCTGTGAAGCGCCTTCTGTGCCAGGTGAGGGCCGGGCTCTCTATCACGGAACAGAGCTCTGAGAGGTGGAGTGACAGGGCTGCCAAGTGTCCTGGAGGCCCCCTATCACTTGCCCACCTCTGCCACCTCCGCCTTGCTAAAGGTTCTGAGACGTGCCAGACTCTTTTCTTTTCTCTTTCCCCCAGCTTCACACAGCAGCTCCTCCTCATTCTCCAGGTCCAGTCTCAAATGTCCCCTCCTCCTGGGTGTTCTCCTGGATTGCACTAGCCAATCAGGCCCCAGGCCTGTTCCTCATTACTGAGTCCCGATCTCCTCTGGCTCTCAGCTCATGAGGGCAGGACAGCAGGATGGGCCTGTCTCTCACCCTCTTCCAGGGACAACGTGAGCTATTTGCTCCCCTGGATCGAAGTCCCAGCTCTCACCTTCCCTGCCACGCTTCCTCCCAGCTGCCTCCCCCCTCCACGGTGGCCGACTCCACTGGCCTGCCCTACTCTCCGCTGTGGCCCCCTCCTCCCTCCCCCCTGAAACCCCTGCCTGCCACTTGGCCTTTGAGGACTGCTCCTTTTCGGTGCTGGGTCTCACCTCAGAGGCCCTAAAGTCCTGGATGCGGGGGCAGATCCAGCTCTCAGACACACCCACCCATCCATCACCATCAGCTACCGGGTTCTCATCAGACCGGCTGGATGAGTCTAAACAAAGGAGAGTGTCTTTACCTGCCTTGGTTTCCAGGCACATTCCTACAACCTGGGCTTTCTCTGCTTGAGCAAACTCAGGTGTGCACTTAGCCTCAGGGCCTGGCGGAGGCAGGCTCAGAAACTGCAGCTCCACTGCCCGTTAGCCCTGCCTCTGCCGAGCAGTCAGAGAGGATCCTGGGCCACTCCCCTGGACGTGGCCCCCAGGCCCCGGGCCGACAGACACCCCTTGTCCACCTGTTCACCCGTCAGCCTTTGCCCTCCGGTCGTGTCAGCGTGGCCAGGTCCTGGAGCCCAGCTGTCGGGCTAAACACTAGGCCAGGGGTTGCTGTGAAGGTAGAAGTGGTCACCCCTACAGGCAGCCTGACTTGACGTGGAGTTTACCCTCCTCAGTGAGGTGGGCCTCACCCACTCCGGGAGCAAACGCTGAGGCTTCCCGGGGAAGGAGAATTCCTGCCTCCAAGCGTCAACTCCTGCCGGGCTTTCAGCCTGCCCTGCAGGTTTCATGCTTGCCAGCCCCCTGATCACGGCAGCCAATTCCTTAAACTAAACGTCTTAATAAATGCTTATGTCTGTGTGAATGAAAAATACTGCCAGCCATATCAGTGCACAAAGGATGCTGCGGCCATCAAGTCATCAGCCGCCACCTACCACCACCCCGACAGTGAGCGGAGGGAACTCAGGATGGAGACAGGCAGGCTGCCAGCCTCTGCTGTGCCCTCAGTGGTGCATCTACCATGTGCCACCAGGTGCCTACGTGGAGCCTTTCGCTTTGCCAGGCTAAGCGTGCTGAATTCCCTCGTCCATGCGTCGTAGGACAGAATGTCAATCATTAGAATCTGGGTTAATCTAGCTGCGTAAAGTGATCATCACTTACCCATCACCCCATCCTGCCACCCTGGAGTCACGCCAGGTGTGTCCCTGCCCCTCAGCGTAACGCAACTTCCATCACCAAGTCCTGCCATCTGGACCTCCCAAATACGGACTGAATCAACCACTTCTCACCCCTGCACTGCCACCACTCTTTCCAAGATGCCATCATGTCTGCCCGGGACAACCCAATTGCCTCTGAAACAGTCTCCCTGCATCCATGCAGCCACTTCAGGCTTCACAATGCAGCATTAGCATTGTTTTAATTACAAACATAATCACAGAGTCCCTCAACTTAAAAGCCATCACTTTTAGGCTAGAAACAAAACTGCTTAACATGGCCCAGGGCCCTACAAAGCCTGGCCCCACCTCCCTGTCCATCACCTGCCCAATCACAGCCACAGCCTCCTTCCAGTTTCTCCCCAACAGCCTATGCTGCCTCCTGCCCCAGGACCTTTGCATGTGCTGCACGTGCTTCCTGGAATTCTCTTCCTACTTGCCATCCCTCACCTTATGTGCAAGTGTACAAACACACACACACACGTGCAGGCAACGTACTGCACCCAGTTAACTGTTACCCCTTTTAAATGCTCACAGGCCCACGTCCCTATCCTTTAAAGCCCTATCCCTGGGTATAATTTTACACACTCACTTGGGTAATCAGTTGACTGATGCCTGCTTCCCATCAGACAGTCTGTGAGAGCAGAGCTCACACTGGTTTTTACTCACTGTGCATCCCGGGGCCTGGCTCAGTGCCTGGCACATATACACTTTGCCACATCTGCAAGCACAAGCGGTTAGGATGGAACACGAGGCTTGACCATTCGATGGAGTGGTCTTCTTTCCAGGAACCCACCAGACAGAGGAGTGCTGGGAACCGCCAGCTGTGCACTCACATCATTCCTCTCCTCTTACTGGGCACACAGCGGACCCACACCTTTGCCAGGTGAATAAGTCCCGGCCAACGGCCTGCCACGCCACAGCCTGGCCTTTAGGACCCTCCCCTGCGCAGAACAAGACATGAGACCACCACGCGGCCATCCAGAAGGATGTGAAGATCCACATTAATTGCCATGGAAAATGCTCACATCAAATTCAAAAGAGAAAAGCAGATGTCACACTGCATAAACAGCGTGAGCCCACTTATCCCACACAGAATTCCGTGGTCTCTGGGTATCTGTGGAAAAGAGGCTTCCGGAGGCACGTCCGGCCGCCTGCAGACATGGCAGGAGTTAAGACTCTGGGGGGAATTCCATGTGATGTTTATGTTCCTCTTGGTATTTTTCTGGACTTTTACAAGAGTGATGAATTGTTTTTATATTAAAAATAAAGCTCTCTCCCCTGAAATGAAAACATCAGTGTCCCTTCCTCTCCTGCTGGGATGCGGCCCCTCCCGAGCCCCTCCCTTCTGGCTCACAACCCAGCTCCAAGCCCTGAAGGATGTGGGATGTGGCCCTGTTTGTGGTAACACTTCGAATCTGCTCCTGGCTTGGCTTAGATCAGGAAGAGGATGATTACAGACAGACGCACCCTTGGGTGTGTTCTTGGAGATTTGGGTGATTAAACCCATTACCCAGAGTTTTTTTTTTTAAAGAGGAACATTTACATATATTAATCACTTGATGTTTTGCAATTTCATTCTGCATTACAGCAAAATAAAAGGTAGGGAGTCAGTTCAAGTGCACCCCTGTCCCAAGAGGGGAGTAGCCAGTCCCAAAGGATTTGTGGCCTCCAGGCCACTGTGGTGTCAGGAGTAGCAGGCACTGGTGGTGAGAGCCGGGAGCCCCCAGGGCACTCAGGCTCAAGGAACACTCATGCACAACAAATGGGAGTCCTCCGGGCAGGTCCTGGTCTGTGAGCCCCAGCCGCGGAAGCACCCCGTTTTACAGCAGCGGGATATGACCACACAATTAATCAGGACTCAGCTTCAGCAGGAACCAAAGCTCACGTCCCCAGCAGAGAAAGCAGGGATTATCACGCATGAGGTCCAGTCAGGTCTGCCCAGGACCCTGTCTTTCAAACCACGTGGCGGGTACCCCCTAAGGTTGACTCCAGGCCTGTTCTGTGAGCTCCTGCACTCGGAGCTCTCCAGGGGCTCGCCTAGGCTCCCACCACAGCTTCCCTGCCCCGCCCTGCTGCCCCACCCCTAGCCCCCAGCACCATCCACACTTGTCCTCACAGGTCAGAACGTTTCCGCCCCTATCCTTCCTTTTCTCCGGAGTGAGGTCCAAATGTCCCACTAAGTGACTAGCCTCCTGAGCAAAGGCCCTGGGGTCATTTGGCTCTGTGGTCCTTTGCCCAGCACAATGCCCCACATGCCCCAGGGACTCCCAAGTCTCGGCTGGTAGACTGTACTGCCTGCCCGTGGCATCCGTGGGCTCCCTGGCCTCAGTCCCACCCCTCCCTGCAGCTGGACCCCTGCTGCCTGTGTGAGCCCACACCCTTGTCCCTGTCTCCAGACTCCAGGTCCCAGAGGCCCTCTGGGAGCCCCCTTAGGTCCACTCAGCTCAGGTGGTCTCAGCTCTCCCCTATCTCTGGGGCAGGGGCCGGATGTGGCTGGGCCTGGCCAGCAGGGGTGTCGCAGTCCTTGGGTCAGGTTGGTTGATTCAGGGCTGGTCAGATCACCCAGCCAGAGGTGGAGGTGAGGTGCTGGCTGGGGCTCCTGAGAGCCAGCCCTTGCACACTTTGAGCCTGGAGGAGGTGAGGTGAAAGTTGGCCCGTCAGTGAGGCCAACACACACGCAGAGGCAGTCAAGAGACGGAAGGAAAGAATCTGGATCTGAAGACCTGGTCAAGCCCCACCTGCAGGGACCCATCAGTCACAGGAGCTAGTAATTCCCTTTTTGCTTAAACCACCTCGGATCAGGCACCTATATCATTGCAACAGAAAGGATCAAGACGGACACGCCTGTCCCGGGGTTGCAGCCATAATGGCATCCCTGTCCCTGTCCCCGTCCCCCGTGTGCAACAGCCACTCTCCCAGTGGATGTTAATACCCTGGTCTTAGAGGGTGGAGATCAGGGCTCCGGAGCCTTGCTGGCCGGTCTGAGATGGGGGTCCTTCCAGGCCTGCCCGGTCTTGAAGAGACAGGAGGGAAGGGGGCAGGGCAGCCCCTCAAGGAATGACAGCAATTTAACACAAAAATGCTGGAAGATTCACCTCCTAGTTGGCCCTGAGGATTAAGAGGTTTGACTCCTAGTAGACCTTGAGCTTCATTATATGCTCATTGTAACAGCGGGATCAAATAACACGCCCGCAGGCGCCATGACAGTCCCAAGGCTCACCGAAAAAGGCCAAAGAATGGGTGGTGGCCCAATTCCTGGGACTCCCAGTCCCTCCCCCAGGGCAGTTGGAAGGGTCCCACCTGTAGGCCTGTGCAGCTACCAAGCCCATAAAAAGTGACACCACCACGCCGAGCGGCCCTTGGCGCTCTGTCTCCCCTTTAGAGACACCCGCGCTCTGTCTATGGAGTGTGTGCCTAGTTTTACTCTAACCTGAGCACCCGATTCCTGCACCTCCTTCCTGGCCTTTCTCTGGCCTTACACTCTGTGCAGTGTGTATCTCTCTAAATAAACCTACCTTTACTCAGCGGTGGCTCATGCTTCAGTTCTTTCCTGCGCGAAGCCAAGGCCCCACACCTGGCGGGCACGCCCCAGAGGCTCAGCCAAGGCCTGGGACACGGCCCTGCTCACGCCCTACATCCAGTTTCCTGCATCAGCCGCGTCAGAGAAGAGCAGGCCCGAGCAGCTGATGGGAGAAGCCTGCAGGCCCTGGGGGATGGCAAGGACTCTGGCCACCTAACCCAAGCCTTCACGGCTGAATAGAATCTCTGGAGACGGTTTCTGGGCAGATGCGGGTCCACCAGATGGCAAGCATTGTGATTAAAACCAACTGTCCCTTTTGTGACCAAGGCTGTTGCCCCCAGGATCATACCGCTGCCCCTCCCTCAACTAGAAACCAGCTACCCTTATCTAAGGCTCAGGAGGCAGCTGCGGGAACAAGGACTGGCTAGAGCCCACGCAGTCCCAGATGGCAGGGGATCCGACTTCCAGTGGACCTCGAGCCTCGTCATGCGCTCACTGTAACACATCGGCACGCTAAGTGACACGCCCACCAGCATTGTGACAGCTGACAATTGCCATGACAGCAGCCGGAAAAGCCTACACCAAAACTAGAACATCCGAGCAAGGACTGATTGGCTGCATCACACCCGGAACGAGGACGCGAGGGTGGAAGCCTCTCACAAAGTCCAGCGGCCTGACCCGGGCTGGCCGTCCCCGCCGCCCACCTGGCCGACGGCTCCCCTCTCCGGCACCTCCTCCTCGCCCAGGTGCTTTTTCTTCCCTTCTCCCTGCTCGAGCTCTTTCCTTCCTTTTCCTCTTTAGAGAAATAAAAGCAGTCTCGCCCTGTCCCTCTGCCTCAGCTGTGAATTCTTTCCAGCCAGCAGGCAAGAACCCACACTTTGGTGGGCCTCCTAATTTAGGGGTCCCTCCATCCGCTAACACAACCGTGCCGGTGTTCTCAACGTCAGTGCCCAGGCGAACATCACCACGTTCGGCCTCGTTACAAAGGCTTCCTGCCCCCAACAGCAAGCAGCTGTGATCCTCTTTGCAAAGCCATCTTTGATGGGCACATAACCATGTTCTCCAGCCTTTGAAACCACGCGGGTCCTCGTCTCCGAGCCCTGCGCGGTCCCCGCGGGGACATCACGGGCGATGGGTGTGCACCCCGTGGGCGAGGCCCCAGCAGAGACTTGCTCGGCAGAAGTGACCCTTCACCCCAGGGGCCCCCTCACCTCCAGCCTCGTCCGGTCCACGTCCTTGGGCAGCTTCACGCGAATCCGGTTGGTGACGATGAGGGCGTCATAGGGGTAGATCTGCGGGGAGAAGGAGGCACGGGCTCACGCCGGGCAGCGAGCGGGTGCCGGGACGGGGCTGAGCCTGAGGCCAACGGAGAGGTACCTACTTGCGTCTGCGTCTGACACACACATTTCGTGGGGAAAGCACAACAAAGGGGACTGTTACCCTGGGCAGGTGGGCGCGGCAGCAGCGGGCGGCGCGGGCCCGGCGGCCCTCTTACCTTGTATTCTGTAAGAGAGAGCGGAGACCACACGGGCCGGGTTAGAACGCGCAGGAACCGTCCCGACGGTGGACGCAGCCCCACCCTGCAGCCCCCGCCCTGCGGTCGGCCGGGCCATGCCGTCCCCGATCCCCGCAGCAGCCTGCAAGGGACCCTAATCCTCGGCGGGGCTGGGCTCTGAGGGTCTCCCGCGGGAAGCCAGGAGCAGGAGGCATGGTCAGGAGGCTGGAGGCCAGACTGGGAGCCGGACGTGGCCCTGTGTGTTCCCGGCTGTGATGCTGTTTCCCCGGTGGTCCGGGCTGTCTTGGTTTCCCACCGCCCCCCTGTGGAGACTGGCAGCCTCGCTGGGGTCCAAGCCCCCAGCCTCTTACTGTCTTACCTTCTTCACCCTTTAGCTCCTCCTTTTAAACACAGAGCTCTGCACGCTAGCTTTAAAAAAAGCTTTTCTTCCAGACTAACAGCAGCTCGTTAAGAAATAAAGTTGTGCGGACGAGAGGCCTCATGAGCGCGCAGAGCCCACACACCGGTGTCTCGGGATCCTGGCCGCAAGCCCGGCTCAGGAGGGAGACCCTGGAGTGGGGCTTGGACATTGGGCCCCTGGATGTCCCCACGTGGCATGTGGGGTGCTGGCTGCGCCAGCTCCGAGCCCAGAGACCTGGTTGGCCAGGGGGAATAGGCTGCGACACCCCCCGACCCCAACTCTGACATCCAGTGTGAACCAGCCCATGAGAGCAGGCCCCCGCCATTCTCAGTGACAACAGTGAGAGAGCATCGCGGGGTCCGGCGGCTCAGGGCTGGCAGAGCCTTCAGGCAGGCACCTGCCACGTGATCGGGTCACGCTAGTAACACCAGCCTCCCTGCGGGCAGCCCTGCTGGTGTGAAGCCCAGGGAGGCCGCATGGCGAGCAGGGCTGGGGGGAGGATCTGGCCCAGCTTGGGTTGGCTCAGATCCCGGGCCTCTCACTGTGGCTCTGCCTCCCTTATCACCGCGGAATTTAAGAGTGGGTGTTGGCTTGGCCTCGGCCCTGGCGTGGGACAGTTATTCAAACACAGATCTCTCCCCCGGTGACCCGGAGTGACAAGCAAGTCAGGATAGGGTCGGCTGTGCTGGAGGATGGAGGCAGGTAGGCACCTGGGGTGGGACACGGGGAGCACCGGACTTGGGAGACAGGGGAGCATCTCAGGTAAGGTGAGAATGGAGGGGGACCCTTGGCTGGAAGAAGCAGGGAGGTGAGCTCCCCCAGACTCCCCCACACCACGACGCTTGGAGGCTTCTGCCAGCTGCCTTGGAGGGGAGGTTTCAGAATGAGATTTGTGGAAACATGTTAGTGACCCCTGCCCCAGCCAGAGACCCACCAGGTCCCCGCTTCCTGTACCTCGTGTGCCCCAGCTGGCATCCGGGTCTGCTCCACAAGGGGCCAGATTGGCATTCTGGAAGAGAAAGAGAGAGGGCGGCAGGGGGCAGGTTGCAGGGGGCAGGCGGTTGCTGGGGTCCCGACAGCCTGGCCAGGGAGGAGGGTCAGCCCCCAGGGCCTGCTGAGGCCCGGCCTGGAAGGGCCGTGTGCACGGCCACACTCCCCCGGGGCTGCTGGCTTCTGATGGGCAGCTTTGCTTACATGCCTGCTGCCGCCTTCCACACTCTGCTGGCCCTGCCTGTCCAGGGAGCTCCTACCCGCTGTGAAGACAGCTCCCAGGAGCTCAGCCCCTGGGCTCCGCAGCTGGCCTGGACTAGGCGGATGAAGGCTAGGCCCTGGCACAGTGCTGAAGCCGTTCCACAGGGCCCCTGCTCCCTCCAGACGCGCCATCCCCAGGTGCTCGGGTGGCCGGTGTCTGTAAAGTCCCCGGCGCAGACCCTGAGTGTCATGAGCACTCACAGCGTGGCTGTGACTGATGGTGACACTCAGGGGGTGGCACTCTGTGGCGCTGTGGACCTGGGAGCCCCACCACCCATCTCAGATGCCCCCCTCACTTGTCCACAGCGTCATCAGCAAACTTTGCCATTTTAGTGCATCATGACTATTAATGCCTGGAATTCTCTTTCCTTCCTGCCCACCTGAAAAAGTCATCCTACAAGCTTCTACGGAGGGTTCCCACCCCGTAAAGCAGGTGCTGAGCCCTGCAAGGTTAGTGGGTCCCTCTCCTATCCAAAATTGCACCTGTGTTTGCACCTTGAGTCATGCTTTGCTGCTACCCATAGTGGAGAAAAATGTTTTATTCGTGCCTGTATCCCTGCCACCTGGTACAGCATCTGAGAGGGGGTCGGGGCTCTTGGCCAGCGTTTCTGAAATTGGGTACAGGGGTTAAATTTCAGTGCAGAGCGTTCTGCAGTTAATGGGGAGATTATATGCGTCACTTTGGTTTTGTTACAGGGAAAAGGGCTTTCAGCACAAATATACTGTGATGAGAGGTAAAGGAGGAGCTGGTCTTAGTCCCAGTGAGTGTGGGGCAGACGGGGCCTCAGGAAGCACCGAGCCCAAAGCCCTTCATCCTAAATAGGGAAACTGCGGCCAGAGATGCTGGGACTAGGGTGGGGAGAGGGGTAGGTGGAGGGTTGGAGCCAGACTTTACATTTTTGATACTTTGTCCATCATTGATTTTTTCATTAATTTGGACTTTAAAAAACATTGCATTAGAATTTTATCTGGATTACTGAGTCCTTTAGCCAGTGCCTCGTGTGCCTCAGCGTAGTCCCAGCCCTGGGACCCGGGGCAGGGGGTGGGACGTTGCACCTCCTTCACCCCCAGAACAATTCTCCTTGGGAGTTTTCAAAAGCAATTTTTGTAGATATTTTCTCAGGCCACTGACACGCACTCCCCCACCCTCCCCGTGCACCTGTCTGGTTAGGGAACCTCCTGCATAAAGCAAGGCAAACCTGCCACCCACCAGCCTTCGTCCACCTGGCCTGTTCACGATATGAAAGAGAAATGCTGCCCCCTTGTGCCCACTGTTCTGCATCACAGGCTGTCAAAACTCCCGGGTCCCCACAGCCACCTCGGGCAGTTGGAAACTCACTTCCTAGCAGCAGAACCAGCTTCCTCTGACCTGCCAGGCTCTAAGACGAGATGGAGGGAGGGTGGGGGCATCTTCTGGGTGGAGACGGCGCACCGTGTCAGTAGAGACCAGGGAGAGAGCAGTCTGCTGCTGGTCTTCCAAGTGCCAAGTCAGAGTGGGGTCTTCAGGACCTTTTTGGTGCAAGGAAGCCTTGGGCCACTGCTTCCATGTGTGGGCTGGGAGGAGAGCTAAGTGGATAGGGAAGCCCCACAAAGGCAGCACCAGCAGACACCTTTACTAATCTCCCCTGCAACCTCAGGAGGAGGGCATTATTATTGCCATTTTATGGCTGAAGCTCAGAGAGGTTAAGTAACTTACCTAAGATCCCACAGCTAACACATGGAACTGTGAAAATTTTAACTCATGTATTTTACTTTTCAAAAATCATACTGGGAGTGCCAATAGTGAGAATAAATTGTGGCCCTTTGCCACTGACTACTGTTCTTCCCTTGCAAAGCTCGCATTGGAGGGCGCAATCACACTCAGTAGACACTGACGTGGAAGTAAGAAGGGGTAGAGAGTTCACTGGGGAACTACACTATATACAGAACTTACAAAAAGATTTCACAACCATAATGTTACCTCAGAGTATCCTTAAGAGGGAAGGCTAATTTGTTTTTTAAAGACCAGGAAACAGAGACTCAGACAATTTAAGTAACTTACCCAAACACACACCCAGTAAGTGGCAGAGCTGAGATTTGAACTCAGGGTGGCCTGAGGCTAATGCATGTGTTCCTTCCAGCATTACAGCTGGAAAACATCAGACTTTAAAAACTTGTTAAGCTTTTCTTTGTAGCGACATACATAAACATTTTTATAAATGTTTCATGGACATGTGACAACCTGATTCAAAAGATACGCATTTCTTTCATATATCAACTAGATTGAGTTTGCTGCTTGCACTATTCCATTGCTCTCTGCATTTTTTCTTTCACTAGATCCATGTTGATTTCAAGAGTCATATTCAAATCGCCTGCCACACGCACATTTGATCAAGGTCTCTGGCACTGCCACGTTGCCTGGTACGCGTAAATTCATGAATGCTGTAGCTGCTTTGTAACTTGTGCCATCATGAGCCGGTGTTCCCTCTTTGTACCACTAATCCTAATTCGCTTTCACCTCAGTTTCCACCTTCTCTGATATTAGCATCGCCACTCATGCTTTCTTTCTACTTGTGATTCTGGTATGTCTTCCCCATCCTTTGACTTCCAATCTACTGGAAAAAAATTTGTGTCTATTTTGTGATGACACATGTTTTTCTTTTTTTTCCTTAATTAATCTAATCTGACAGCCTTTGTCTTCTAGTAGGAAAGTTCATTCCGTTCTTACTTAGCATCAGGGTTTTTCAAAACGAGTCTCTTTCCAAGGGACCACCACAAGGATCTGTCAGTGGACAGGGGTCACTCTCTGACTAGCAGGCCAGGTGGTAAATGTGTGACCAGTGCCGTCTCATCCCAGAAGAGCCTTTAGTAGGTGGTTGTTTCCCTGTTTATTCCACAGAGAGGTGTGAACATCTACCAGGTGGCAGGCTCTGCGGCAGGTGCATTAGCAGGACACCCTGACAAGGTTTGGGACTCACAGTGCTTGCGCTTGTGGCAAGTCCCTCCCAGGACGGGAGTCAGGCCCACCTCTGCCTCCCCCAGTTTCCCGACTTCCTTCCTTCCACGTGACAGTGAGAACTATACAACGGCTCACATCTATCCCTAAGCCCCGGCCATCAGGCGCTCAGCTCAGCTTCAATAGTTTTCCCGCCCAGTGCTCGTTCGTGTGCTTCTGACAAAATCTCCTCTCCGTCTTTGGGACTTGGTGTTCTGGGGTTTTTGGTCACACTGCCTCTTTGCCCTTACTTTAGCTCACCTCGGATCCTTTCTGAAAGTGAAAATAAACCCAGAAACAACTTAACACGTGACTCGGAGGAGCCCTGCTGGCCATGCACATCAGTGAGTGGACATGTCCCCCAGGGGACCTCCGGGGAAGGCCCGCGTGCTGACGTGGCTGAGCTGTAACAGCCTGGCCGTCAGTGGTCCGGCCCTCCAGGGAGAGACAGGCATCAAGTTACGCAAGAGTCTTACAGAGAGTGAAGGAAAAAACAGGAGAGATTTGCAGATCCTAGCTACTACGTATAAAATAGATAAACAAAGTTACACCGTGCAGCTCAGGGAGCTATGTTCAATATCTTTTAGCAGCCTACAATGAGAAAGAATACATGGATGACTGAACAAGCGTGCTGTACGCCAAAAGTCTACACAACGTTCTAAACTGACTATGCTTCAATTTAAAAAAACTTCTCTTAAAAAAAAAGAACGTTAGTAGGAAAAAGAGTCCTAAAGACAAGTCAACTGTAATTTTCACCAATCTCCCAGATAAGCAACGTGAAAAGCTAAAAATCTACATGGGACAACAAACTCCATCTTGATCGACTCCCCAGGATGGATAGAAGGTCACCCAGGCTTCTAACACTTGGCTCCCCACCCCGAGGCTGGCAGGAGAGACCTTCCCAGGGGGTCTGGCTCTCCAGGCTGCAAAGGGAGGAAGACAGTGTCCCTGCCTGAGCGCCTGCATCAGCTGTTCCCAGACTCGCTCGGGGCTGGAGTGTCTGCCAGCCACTCTGCAGGTGCAGGGAGCCACCCACCCATGTCCATCCAGCATGTAAACCAAGAGGATGCACGACCCCATCGCGGAAGGCACGAGCCTTTGCATCTCTCAATTGAATTATTCTCTTAATTATCTTTCACATTTTGAGAGAAACCCCAGTACCTGGCTTGGGGGGTGGTGCACCTTGGTGTGGACGTGGCCCAGACCGTGTCCACAGTGCACACGGCCCCCGAGCCAGAGAACAGCGGTACCAGGTGAGCACAGGGCCCTCTGACGGGCCCCCTCTGCCCTCAGGACCTGCATGCTGAGCTGAAAGTTCTACACCCCGTGGGGCTGTGGGTGCCCTGGGGATGTGGGTCCTACTTTCTCCTGCCCCTGCTTTCCCTGGAAGATGAGGGGTGGGGAAATCCTTAGAAGGGAATTCCGGGAAGCATGCTACATGCCCGCTCCAACTCGGCCATTCCAGAACAAACAGGAGGCACAGTTAGTGGGATGGGTGGGGTCACAAGGGGCAAACCGCGCAGAGGCGCGGGGCCGGGGACTGACACAGCAGTGGTCCCACAGAGCCCGAGGGAGACGGACAAAAGCCCTCAGGTGCCTGCTCTTGGATGTGCTGGTGGCCTGCACCCTGGATTCGAGTTCCCCCACGTTAGACACCCATCACCATAACTGCCCCAAGGCAACACAGGGGGACAGAAACTTGAGTGGCTTCTCTTGGGGGATGAATTGCTTTGATATGTGGACAGACTTCCTCTGACTGGGAAGAGGCTGCCACAGCGGTGGCAAGTCTCCAGGGGCTCTATGTGTGGGGGGTCGGTGCCATCATGCCTGCCCCCCAGGGGCCCTCACTGGGGACCTAGCAGAGCTGTGGGAAGAGGGACAGACATCGTGAAGGCCCAGATGTGGGGGACAAGTCAGCACCAGAATGTTTGAATTGAGTTCTCATGTCCTGAGATCTGGGGAGCTGGAGAGAAGTTCAAAGCAGCCTTCTGCTGGGAGCAGGCAGAGAAAGCCATCTCCTCGGGGTGGTTCTGGGGACAGTCACAGTGCTGGGACACCATCAGTGGTGATGACGGAGCCGGGGGCGGGGCAGGGGAATTCCAGGAAAAGACCCTGGGCTCACATTGCTCACGGAACATCCCTATCTTTTAAGGTCCTTACTAGACTCGAGGTCTCAGAAGAAGGATGCTTAGGAGGGCCTTGTGGAGGGTCTGATTCCTCCGGGGGATCCCACCACCCCAGCCCCCTCACACTGAGGTCTCCCTGGGGGCTGGCGGCTGGGAGCAGAGGGGAGGAAGGGGTGTTGCTGGGTTGTGGCCTGGCCCTGGCTGGAGCAGCGCGTCCCCGGGGCCCCTCCTCCTGGCTGCGTGGCCATGAAGCTGCGGGAACCACACTAGGCTCAAGGTGATGTTAGTATGCGCAAGCCGGGGAGGGTGTGCAGGGCGGGGTCAAGTACCTACCCGGTGGTCCAAGCCATTCTTGCCATGTCCAGGGACAGGGTCAGACTTGGAATAGGGGAACCCTGAAACAGACACAGCACAGCTCCGTCACGCACGCAGCCGGGCTCGGCCAGGCGCCGGACGGGGGCTTGCCCCGGCCAGCAGGGCAGGCGGGTGACGCCCGGAAGAGCACCCCTGCCTCATCTGAGACCTCTGTCCCCAGGGTGCTGACTGAGGATGAGCCAGGAAGGAGGTGACATCCCTGGGCCCACCCGTGACACCAGGACCGCCAAGGAGCCTGACCTGGCCTCGGCAGGCACCCGTGTCCTCCGGCAGCCTTGGGCCATGGCGTCATGTCACCAGGTCACCCGGCAGACGGGGAGAGCTGGGGACAGAGTGAGGAAGGAGTCCCGCGCAGGCAGGGGGGCCGAGGCCAGCCCCACCAGAGGGGGCCAGGAAACTGCTCTATTTTTCAAAAACTCTTGACCTGTTTGCATCTGGGGGATTTCACAGTAAAATCCTAGTGTCTAGTTTTTCCCCCAGTAAAAAGTGCAGGTCTGAGACACGGGGCCCTGGATTCCCCGAGGGAATCTCACACCCGGTGCACCTCTACTGCTCACGTCCCTGGCTGCCCTGGGGATGGCCCCAGGCTTTGAGACCACCCATGAACTTCTTTGGTGCCACGCCTGGAGAGCAGGGGGGTGCTCCTGGCTCAGAGGTGAGTGTGGGATGCATCCTGGAGAGGAGGGCAAGTGGCAGAGTCTGGCCCCCCTGGAGGGGCAGGGGATGCCCCCCGGGGTGGGGGAAGCACCCCGAGGAGGCCTGTCCCAGTGCCTGAACTAGCTGTCCTCCTGTGGCCTGGGGGCCGGTAAAGAGCAGGGGGCCGCAGCAGCTCAGGCGACAGCCCACAGCGCTGGCCCTGGGAGCCGCCGAGAGGGCTCAGAGGGGCAGCGGGTCACATCCCTCTGTGTTCACAGGGCCACGTGTGTGTATAGGACACAGGACCGAGGACCGAGCATCCAAAGGTGCGGCGGGCGCTGTGCACAGAGCCGCCCACCCGCCTACCCACCCGCTCCAGTAAGACTTGCTTCTGAGCAAAGGGTGCCGATTGAGCCAGGCGCCTTTCATCTGGGGGGCGGTCCTCATGAGCTCAGTGAGGACACGGAAGACACCTGCACAGGCCACACCGGAGGGAGGGCCTCTGCTGGGGACCTGCCTCGGGCACTTGTTTGCCAACGGGGGTCAGGAAGGGCCTTTTACAACGTCAAGGTCAGGGTTCTCAGACTTGCTTTAGCAGAGGAGCCCCCTCGTCACAGGAAATCTCCGTGAACTCTGACACATGAAACAGACGCGAGCTGGAGAGACAGCAGCCGGACGAGGCGCTCGGGCCGGGCCTGCCGGGCCCCCCTTGTTCCTCCCATCTCCCTGGGCTCCTCCAGGCAGGTGACCCCACCGGCTCCCCCATCTCACAGAAGGGGAGGTGAGGCCCAGGGACGCAGGGGGACCTGCCCAAGGTCACCCAGCCTTGGGACGCAAGACGAGGCCTCCTGACTTAGCCAGCTTCCTAGTCTAACACACTGAGCCCAGCACACTCAGGGATGTGAGGCTGTCAGGCTGAGGATCTGCGGGACCCTCCGCTGACACACAGGAGCTCTGATCAGCCAGCGATGCTGGAGCCGGGGTTGTCACAGCGGGGGCTCCCACGAGCAGCACAAGCCTCGGCCGGGAACTTGCTAGACAGGCCACGCCTCCGGCCCCCCAGACCGGCGGGCTCAGAGCTCCGGGGCTGGGGCCCAGTGGGCTGTGACTCCCAGGCGCTCCAGGGCACCCTGCCGTATACGAGGGCTCGAGAGCCACGGCCTCAGAGCTCCGGACACAGCTGTGCCCTCACTTCCAGCCTCACCGGGTCTTAACAGCGGTTCTGCCCTGGGTGCGCGGCCGTCACCTGCACAGCTTCTAGAATGCCGCGTGCTCAGGCTGTTGGGTCCCAGGGCCTCACGCTCGCCTGGAGCGCGGAGACCTCACTGCCATGCAGCTCCCTGACTGGTCAGCTCTGATTGTCTCGGCTGTCTCCTCCTCCTGCCTTGAGCTCCTGCATCAGGTGTTACAATTTTTCCTTCAATCATCAAACATGACATAAGGGACTCACAAAGAGAAGGACGGTCTGTCATGTTGGCCCCGATTTTTCCCTTTCGCTGTTCCTCCTTTCTGAGTTTCCAAACCTTCTCATCACTTCATTTCCGTTCAGAGACCTTTCTTCAGCCAAGCACGTCTGCCAGCAAAAACTTCTCTTAGTTTTCCTTTGTCTGAGAACATCTGAATTTTCTACTCGTTGAATGAGTGGAAAATTTACCCAACGTAGAATTCAGCAACTGTCTCTCTGCATGTGACAAACGCCATGTCACCGTCCTCTGCCCCCTGCGGGTTCTGGGGAGAAGTCGGCCATCATTTGCATCGGTGTCGCCCGCAGGGAACATCGTATTATGTCTTTTCTCCCGGGCTGCTCTCAAGATTATTTGTTTATGTTTCTATTTTTGATAAGTTTAGTTATGGAGTGTTTTGTGTGGGTTACTTTGGGCTTATCCCACTTGGGGTTCAGTCAGTTTCGTGAGCCTATAGGTTTATGTCCTTTGCCAAATCTGATAAGTTTTCAGTCATTATGTCTTTGAACATTTTTCAGATCCATTCTCTTCCTTCTGGGACTCCAGTTACAAGTGTTGTCCCACAGGTCTCTGAGGCTCTGTTCATTTTCTCTTCTTCTCTTCTCTTTCTTTCTTTCTTTTTTTTTTTTTTACTATCTTCTCTCTGCTGTTTAGATTGGACAATTTCTGTTTGTTCTATCTTCAAGTTCAATGATTTCTCTGTCATATTCTGCTGTTCTGTTGTTGAAGCCATCCAGTGGATTTTTAACCTCTGGCTATTTTATTTTTCAGTTCCATACTTTCCACTTGATTCCTTTTTATGAAGTGTATTTCTTCTGTGAGATTTTCTTCTTTTTCCTTTCTCAACTGTTTCAAGAGTGCTGGTAATTGTTTGTTGATGTATTTTTGTGATGACTGCCTTAAAAATCCAACGTCTTGGAAAATTCCAGCGTCTGATTCTCTTCTGTGTTAGTATGTGTTGATTGCCTTTTCTCATTTCTCATTCAGATACTTGTCATCATGGTTCTCGGTGTGATGAGTGATTTCCCACCGTACCCTGGGCATTTGGACATCACGTTGGGAAGCTCCAGATCCTCATTAAGTCTTCCATGTGAGCAGCTGTCATTCTGTTTAGGAGTAACATGGGGGCCGGGCTTATTATGAGCTGTGGCTCCGATGACAATTTAGCTTTCAGAGTTGCTCGTCAAAGTGCTCTTGTGACTCTGCTGAGTCCACCTGGTATTGCTGGGAACACCCTGGGGGCAAAATGTGCTTCCCTGGTTGCTCTGTGTCCAGAGGTAGGAGACACTGGCCATGGATAGAGAGTGTGTCCCTGGGCCTATTTTGCAGGGTGCTGGGTGCCAGGGAGGGTAGTCATCTGCCTGGTCACCTTGTCCACTGCATGGCAGATGGGAGACACAAGTCCTGTGTTCTTCCTTCAGCCCCAGGTCCCTGGCCAGTCTAGCTTCCTCTCTCCACCCTTCGGAGTTCTGTGGTTGTCTGCCACACCTGGAAAGGTTTTTCAGTTGTACTGAGTGGGGATGAGCAGGGAGAGAGGCGTCTCTGCCACCTCATCACTAGGGTGCTCTTGAGTGCCCTTAGAATTGGTCTCTCTAGGGACGGGACCAGCTCTCAGTAGACTTCAGAGGCCCTGGCCATCCCATGTGCAGCCAGGGTTGAGAGGTCCTGTTTAGAAAGTCCCTTCACATATCCAGAGATTTTACTTGACCCTCACAAGCCAAGGCATTACACATGAGCCCATTCTCCAGGTGAGGAAGCTGAGACCTAATGAAATTAAGTATCAGGTCAAACAGTTACTCAGGAAGAGGAAAAGCCAAGTGCCCAGGACTCCGGCTTTGGGACCTCGCAAGCCCTTGTGCTCCGGCAGCTCCGCCCTGCTGAGGCTTTGCTGGTGTGGGGTCTTCTGGAGACGGGCCTGGCAGGCGGCATTGGCTGGCCTTCAGAGTGTGTGCCACGCGTGTGTGTCAGAGGGAGAGACAGCACCGAGGGGGAAGGTGGATGTGCTGGTCCTGGGACGGGTGGCAGCTGGGTACTCTTGACCTGAGGATTATCAGGCCCTGTTAGCTCTGGACACCTGCCCACGCCCCGTGTCCAAGCTCAGCCTAACCCCTGTCACCTGCTCCAAGAAGCCCACTGTGGCAAATTTGCCCTCAGCGTTCTGCTGGGACCACTCCTGGGACCCTGAGCATGGTCTCCTTGGGTCTGTCCCTCTTCTGGGCTGGCTTGTCAGAGGTTAGAGTAACCACCGGATGTGCGAGCAGAGGCCCCTCGCAGATGAGCGGATGGCTGCTCCAGGTGCAGCTTGAGACACAAGGCCCGTCACGCGCCCAGGAGGCTCTGCAGACATCCAGGGCGCTCTCCCCGGGCAGCTCCGTGGCAGTTTCACCAGCGCCGTGAACGGCTTTCAGCTCACTGGTGCGTGGACACGTAGCTTTGCAGCTGCCTGGCCCTGTGTAGGCCTGGGCTCCTTCTCTGGGCCTCAGTATTCCCGTCTGAGGAAGGAGGGGTTCCTTCAGCCCCAAGGAACCATGAACAGGAGGCCCCCTGGGCTGTCCGAGCTTCACGCTTCAGAAGCAAGTGAGAGGGGCCCACTGAAGGCTCCCCCACGGCTAGGCTTGTGGGCTTGACCTGCTCTGCTGTGAGCGCCGCCCCCCCAGGTCTCAAGCCACAGGACGCCAGGCCTACATTTGAGCCCCAAAGCCCAGATGCTTCCTGCCAGGAGGGCTGGTTCATCCCTGCTCTCAGAGACGTTGATTCCAAACTCAGAGAAGCTTGCTCTTGTACCAAGGTCACACAGCAAGCGAGAGGCTAGGATCCCATCCCGGGCGGACCAGCACCTGGGCCTGGCCCTCTCTGCTGACCCTCCACGTGGTCTCATGCACACTGTCACCGCCTCACGTCTGCCACAGCCACCCTGGTCTCCCCCACCCCACCGCCGCGCTGGGCCCCACGAAGGGAGGCTCTGCTCAGGGAAGACCGGGGCACCCAGCACCCCGCGGGCACTCTCTGGGGGGCTGCTGCACGCACAGGGGGGGTATGGGGGCGCCCCCCGGACGCTGCTCCCCAGTGGCTAACGGTCGACGGGAGAAAGGACGTAAAGTGCTATAGGCGAGGCGCTCCCGGCCGGGGTCGGGGGAGGGGAGACGGAGCTTCGAGATGGGTGGGGGGAGCCTCAAGACCCAGTGCAGGGCTGGAGGGGGCAGAGGAGGCCCTGAGAGGTGCGGCCTGCGCCACGGGCTCCTTCCCATGGACACCAGAGGGTCTCGCTCACAGCCCGTGCCTCTGCCACCAGCCAGAGGCCATACGCTGTCCAGTCCCCGGGCTGGGGGGCAAACCTGCCCAGCACAGGGGCTGCAGGGGCTTTGCTAGAAGCAGAGTCCCAGTAAGCCCCCAGGGAAGGGCCGCAGCTCCACCCCGGGGCGCCCCTCTTGCAGCCGGGGGGGTCTCTACCACTAAGGGGCCAACAGCGACTTCTCCTGGGCCAAGGCCCCTCCCTGACGTCTGGAGCCCCCACCGCTCCTGCTGGCACCAAACACAAGCCAGGGGCAGAGGGCACTCTGCCCGTCCAGCTGGAGGCCAGGTCTTTACAGACAGACCCACCGACCGTTCCCTCCCCAGGAGTCTCCGCACCAGCTGACCTCCTACCATCTGTTGGACGCTGGGTGGCCCGAGCCAAGCCCTCCGGTTCCCTCAGGCCTCCCCTCCCGACTCCCCTGCCTACCCCACCCCGACATTCCCCGTCCCTGGTGGCTCCCCTGGGGCTCCCACACTGTGGCTCCCCCCACCGCCCACACTCTCTCACTCCTTCCCACCACACTTTGGGTGTTAGACTCTTTTGAGAAAGTACCGCGGCCCAGGCACACACCTGAGGGAGGGCCTGGCTCTCAGGACACCTACCCCCAGGACCTCAGGCCCACCTGGGAGCCGAGGACGCCTGGGACTCTGCCTCCGGGCCCAGCGTGTCCATCCGTCCACCTCTGGGCAGCTCTGCCTGGTGTCTCGGGCTCCTCACCCAGCCGCTCCTTCCCTTGCTCTGAATAAAGGTGCCTCCGCCCATCTGAACTGGAACAGCATCCCCACCCATCCTCCTTAACTGCTCACACACGGTCCTGCTGTTCAGATGGTTCGGGGGCTCCCCACTGCTCATCTGGACACCACAGTCCCTGTGACCCTGGCCCGGCAGACTCCAGCCCGTCCTCTGCTAAGCTGCCCATCCGTGTTTAAATGTGTAAAATGGGTCACCTCATCTGCTCACAGCCCTGTGGTGCTGACCGGTCCCCAGCAGACAGAAAAGGGATGTCCTAGCATTGCACACAGGCCAGCGGGCTTCTGCGACCATCTCTCGCTGCCCCTCTGGGTTCCTGGTTCCCACACTGCCACCTTGCTTCTTGACTCGAACCTTTGTCTGTGCTGTTTGTGCTGCTTAGAACTCCTCCCCTAGGACACCCCCCCGGACACTCCCAGAGGACCCCTCCCCTAGGACACCCACCCCAGGAGACCCCCAGAGGACCCCTCCCCTAGGACACCCACCCCAGGAGACCCCCAGAGGACCCCTCTCCTAGGACACCCACCCCAGGAGACCCCCAGAGGACCCCTCCCCTAGGACACCCACCCCAGGAGACCCCCAGAGAACCCCTCTCCTAGGACACCCACCCCAGGAGACCCCCAGAGGACCCCTCCCCTAGGACACCCACCCCAGGAGACCCCCAGAGGACCCCTCCCCAGGACACCCACCCCAGGAGACCCCCAGAGGACCCACCCCTCCAGGAGACACACAATGCCAGGGCTCCGCTGAGGACACTTAGGTCCGTCCTCCACTTGGAGGCCAGGCTGAGTCCTCCCAAGGCCAACAAAGCCCTCTGTGACCCTGCACGGCCCGGCCCCCACCCAGCCCACGGCCCCGCAGGCCGGCTTCCGCCTTTGTGAGGAGGCCCCCGCCCCACCAAACACCTGCCGCATTCAAGCCTGCAGCCTCCTTACTTTTTGACTTTGTTTCTGTCCCTGTCCCCACTCCCTCTGGACTGTCAGCTCCTGGGGCAGGATGCTGTCTGACTGGCCTCTGCCCTGCCCCCGGGCCTACCCAGTGTCAGGGTGTGGGGCCCTCTTGAAACGTCAGTTGAGGCGGGGTGGGTCACGCCCTGTCTCTGGCCCTCTCTGCCTGTCCTAAAACGAGGGTGTGGACTGATGTCCTGTCAGTCCTGTGCAGTGGTGCTTGCACATAGTGCCCTGGCCTAGGAAAGCACGACCTGTCAGTGCGACCCTACCCCTGGGGTCCTCCACCTGAGCATGTGTCCCCCTCCCAAAATTCTCGTGGGATTGGCAAATAGCAAATCAGGTCCCTCTTTCTTTCAGCCATGGACGAAGACACATGAGAATGATTTTTTCTCGCCTGGGAGCTCCAGAGGACTCACGGGGAATGGGGAAAGCCATTTCCATCCAAGACCCCAGCCCACTTTCTTCCCGCGAGCAGGGGAAGAAAAGTGGATGGAAGCGCCGTCTCCCAACCATCACGCCGATGTGCCCTGCGAGGCACCCAGGAGGCCATCTCGGGCCCGGGCAGGGTGGGCGGCCCACGAAGACAAGGTCGTCCCATCAAGCATGGGCCTCCACGGGGACGGGCACACGGCAGGTGACACACAGTGGCAAAGCCACAGGCAGGGTGGGGCAGTGGCCCACACTGGACCACCCGTCTGTGCTGCCTTCGTCTCTAACGCACAGCTGTCCCCACCCCAGTCTTCAGGCCCACCCTGAATCCTCTCACGTGCTCGGACTTCAGCAGGGCCTTTTTCCCTGCGGAAGTGTAGGGTCCTCTCTGGGGACCACCGTGTCCTCGGGGAAGGCTCTCCAGCCGGCCTGGGGCTGTGTCTTCCGCTGAGCTGCCTCTGACTCCCTAGAAGGGGATCTTGGGGACCTCAAGAGGGAGGACAGACTTGAAGGGTTAGGGAGGTGGGACCAGAGCAGCAGCAGGCCCGTCTGCGGGGTCTGGGCCAGGGGAGGGGGGCCCACGTGACCTTGTGTTCTTCTAGGGGCCGTGAATCTCACCCTATAAGGCTCAAGACTCTTCTTCCAACAGAAAATCAGTACCATCCCTTTCCTGTGCAGAAATCAGGTTCATCACTGCCCCAGGTAGACAACAGAGTCTATGATAAAACATGTATTTCAGTGAGACCTCCTTTAGAGGGGTTGGCAGTGCTGGCTGAGAACCACTGCCATGGTGGAGAGGCATGTCACACTGCTTGGCCATAGCTGCTCCATTGTCTGCTTTCCTGCTGGGGCCCGGGGACCGGGACGAATTCACCACCTCCTCTCTGCTGCCTAGCCCTGTGTCCAGCACATAGTAGGTGCTCAATGCATGTTTGGTGAAAGGACGGATGAATGACTGAATGATGAATTTAGGTGAGATGTGCTGATGGGGTCATGAGTGGGATGAGGGTGGGCCTGGCCCTGGGGAGCCCACGGAGGACCCTGGCGGCGGCAGCGGGCTGTGCGGGCTTGCCCCCAGCGGCGTCTCTGCCTCTCCCAGCTCCCTGCGCGCTTCTCCAGGGCAGGCGCTGCTCTTGTCTTCTCGGTACCCCCCTTGGCGCCCCGCACAGCGTCTGGCACAGAGTGAGGGCTCAATAAATACCCGTTGAATTTAACGCATCTCAATTCAACAAACATTTACTGAGCACCCACTGTGTAGAGTGTCACAATCCTACCTTCCTGGGCGCGCTACAGATGGATGTCCCAGGGACACAGGTGTGCCTTGCTGCGTGCAAATGCTCTGTTTGACACCGGTTGTCGGCAAATGAAACTGGTGTTGATGGATTGGGGGCTACTTGGTGAGATCCGAAGGAACCCCAGAAAAGAGGGTGGATAACCTCAGTTTATGGATAACCCTTAAGAAGCTGGCAGACAGCAAGGCTTGCCTGATCTATGCACGGCCAGTAGCTTGGGTCCTCGCTGCTACTTCCATGCACATCGGGAAACCAGGCCACATCATCAGATAGAAAGAAAGGGATCATTGTGATGGTTAGATGGGGCTTCCCACCCGGAGGAGCTGACAAAACAGCAATGGCAGGGAAGGGGTGACAGATCTATGATCACGTCATCCTGAGCTCGCATCCGTGAAGGAGGAGAACACAGCACACACAGGCTGTTTGTACCACGGAGGAACCGCCCCAGGTAGAGCATGATTCCCAGCACGGGCACCTGGAATCCTGCAGCCCCGGGTGCACGGGGACGGGAAGAGCCCGTTCCCACCTGCGGTCACACGTGCAGCCTGTGACGGGGACGCAATGGCAAGGAATGGAGCTGACATACAGACCTGGCAGGCATGTGACCAGCCAAGCAAACAGCTGTGCAGCCTCAGGCCTGGCAGGGCCACAGCCTGGGGGATGCCTAGGACGACTGCAGGGCACCTCGCCCTGCAGCTGCGGAGGAGGAAGCAACAGTCACACAGCAGGTCAGTGGCACAGGGAGGTCCCCATGGGGCGGCCCATCTCCTGCCCAGGCTTCTCCCCACGTGGTGTCCCCACCTCCCTTGGCCCCAGCCACGGGCCGGCTGTGAAGGTACATGGGACTCCCCGGAGTGGGGGGTGGCAGCAGCTGCCCCCCGAGGACAGACTAGGGGAGGTGGTGGCCATCAGCCTTGCAGATGCAGGCCCGCCCAGCACCGGCAAGGGAAGGACTGAAGCTCTAGCGTCAGACCACCACAGACCCCCAGAGTCCTTTCCTGAGCACCCTCACTCCCTCGGGGCTGATGCCTTGGTGCCCTCCAGATGTGGGGGGTGCCGGGGGTGCTGGTGCAGCAGGAGCGCTGCGCTTTGCAAACACAATTGCCGTGAGTTAAAATGGAGCACAAAGCAGAGGGGCCCATGGCCAAGGCCAGTGGCCAGGGCCCACGTGCAAGTCCTGCATGACCAGGCACAGCTGAGCGGGAGGACCTGCTGCCCCTGCCGGGTTGGGGTCTGCCCATCGGTTCTCCCGTGACCAGCCCTGCCGCTGGAGGGACGGGCAGCCTGCCACGGCCCTTCCAGACCAGCCCCAGGAGAACTAGAGGGCCACCTGGACGAGTCCCTCTGGGGTACTCCCTGGCGTGACCTTCCCATGGTGACGTCAGCCCTGGGAGCTGGCTCTGCGGTCCCACCTAGAGAGATGCAGCCCAGGCGGGCTGGGGCGCAGGGGCGCGTGGGCGTCTGCTCACGAAGCTCGTGCGAAAGACAACACATCCTTCCTTTGTTCAGACTTCTTCTTTAGCGAGTGGTAATCTCCCAGCTTCCTCACTGCGCCCCTCGCCAGAAGCCCTGCACCCTCACTGGTGAGACAGTTCACAGCATGAGGATGGTGATGGCGATGGAAGACAGAGGGTTTGCTGAGCACCTACTACGGGGCAGGCACAGAGCCGGCTGCACACGTGGTGCCTCCCTCGGGTCTCTAACCACCCGCCAGGAGCACAGGTGGGACCGAGGCCCTGACAGTGGTCAGGTGGCTAGTCACTGGTGGGCTAGGGTTTGAACTCGGGTCTGCCTCATGGCACAGCCAGTGCCTTTCCTCTGCTTTCTCCCATGCCCATCCGCTCCCGGCCTCGGCTTCCAAGCTAAGCTTCCCCTTTGCCCACATGGCCCGCCTGGACCCCAAGGCCACGGCCGCAAACGATTCCATGCGTTAGACCCAGCTAGCTGTCATTCTCGCTGGGCGAGGGACGGCCTCTGGACGTGAAGACCGTTACCAGGAGTCTCACACTATGTCTGGTGAGCACGCCTGCTCAGACCCATGACCCCCCGAGGAGACAAGGTCCCGGCTCCCCGTCCCATGTGCAAGATGAGCGTAAGAGACGGGACAGTGCTGTTCTCGACTCCGAGTCTGGACTCGCCCGCCTGGACCATGCTCCTGTCCGCTCTGGAGGGAAATGGGCCCTCAGCGTCCAGCCTGGCAGCCCGGAAGCCTTTTTCCCGAAAGAGCCCAGGAGCCTGATTTGGTCTCCTACCCTCTTGCCAATTCTGGAAAGCTCTGGGAGACCCACTGGCGCAGTCTAAGGGATGTCCGTCTGAGGGGGGCCAGCACACGGCTAAGCGTCCGCTCCCCACCAGTCTGCCCTTCTGTCCTCCAGTTTGCTCTCAGAATTTTTAACGAACCAGGCTTAGGTCTGGAGGGACTGGTTTGAAGTGGCGGGCCCCTTTTCTGTCAAGCCCTTTGGTGCCACACTGACAGCTCCGTGCTCAAAAGAACCACTCACGTGAGTAAAAGTTGTCCCCTTGCGTCATTTGGAGAGGGCCTCTATCGGTCCCGCTGCTGTGGGACAGAGACTGGCTGTCCGGGTCTGGAGAGTTAGTCCGAGTGTCTGCGTCTCCCTTGAGAATCAGCCAGCTGGTCTTCTGCTGAGAGAAGGAAAAAAAGTCACGTGAATTTCCAGGTCCCCTGCAAGGGCACTGCCCCATTTCACAGATGAGGAAACTGAGGCACTGGGTGGTCAGGGGCCCAGATGGTTTCACGTGGAGAGAGCCAGCCTTGGGCTATCCTCACACCCACCCACCTTCCTTAAAGACAAGCAAAGGGGGCCTTAGTCCCTGAGCCAGGGCGGGCAAGCTCGGCCCGTGGGCCGAATCCTAATTCCCGCACTGTGATCTGCTTTCCTGTCTTTCAAGACATCTCCTCATTTACAAAACCACGACCACGTTAACCCGGCACATAACAGGGACGTCGTAGCAGATGTGCTAATCATAAGCGTAGGAAGGAGGCTGCCGGGACCTCTTCTTAAATTTGGTCCCTGTTCTGTGTGGCTTCATGGGACCCTCAAGGAACAGAACCGAGGAGGGGGAGCCTGAGGCTTCTGAACGAGGCCGTTCCCACCCCTTCAGCTCCTGCATTACCTTCCTGTTATCCGGGTCAAAACCTCCATCCTCCCCATCTGACCGCCTCGCAGCTGGAAGGGAAGAATTAATTGGTCAAGACAGCGCGCCACTGATTCCGGGTGTCCGCGTCACAGTTCCCACGGCACAGTCATGCTCAGAAATGGAAACTCATCAAAGAAACAGTGGCCAGCCCTCGTCCTTTTAAGGGCTGAGGGACAGGGCCAGCTGGAGAAGGTTCTGGCAGGAGCGCTGCCTGCGGAGGGCTGGGTGCCTGCACAGGGTGGGCTTAGATCAGAGCAGGTGTGTGCAGCGATGTCTAATTACAATGACAGCCAAGCCCCGACCTGGGGAAATCGTGTCCTGTTCTTGGATGCGCCCACCTGGCATTCTGCAGAACCCACTTTGTACGTGTCAAGTTTAAAGTAACAGAAGTTCCCAGTCATCCAGCCCCTGCTGGGTCAGTCTCAGCTGGGCGCTGCATGGACATCGCTGCTTATCCCCACACAACAACCCATTTCTCAGATCAGAGAGACCACGTGTCTTTCTCAAGATCAAGGATCCACGGGTGGCAGGGGCGGACATTTGAACCCTGGCAATCTGACTTCAAAGTCCTTCCTCTGTCTGCCCCAACTCACTTCCCACAAAACACAAAACGGGGAGCAAGTCATGCCGCTGGAAGAATTCCACGAAGAGCAGTGAAGAGGGTGCAATGCACAACCAGAGATGAGCTCAGTGGAACCGAGCAACACCATCCTCTGTGCAGCGGCCTATCTGGAGCTGAGTGAAGAGGTGTCTGTGTTCTCCACTGGCCTGTTTTGGGGGAGGGGAGTCACCCAGCTGGGCTGACGTTACCTCAACCAAGCAGGAGAAAGTTAATCACACGAGGGCATGCAGACAGTTCTCAGCATCCAGTCCGGCATGTAGAGACCCAGCCCGTGCACCCGGGCTGACTCACCGGCCCCATGCACGGAGCAACGGAAAGGAAAGCCCCAGTCCTTCGCCACCTGCCGCGGACCGAGGCTGCAGTAAGGACGTGCTGGGGTGGACTCCTTACCTGCCGCCTGCGGAGGGCTGGGACCTTCTAGCGTTTTGGAGCCCCCTGCCTTGTGCACCACCAAGGACAAGACTGACATTAGGCCTGAGAGCTTGGAAATTGGGGATTGGGCTACCGGACCTTGACAAGATAAGGCCACAATTGAAGACTGCTCTAGACATACTGACATTTCTTTCCTCCCGACTGCTACTGCTCCTCCTCCTCCCAGGAGAGACAGTGGTTTACAATATGAAAATAAAACCCCTGCTGTCTCCCCTGGCGGAGGAAAATTGATGGCCAGCCGCGAGAGGGGTTACGGTGATGGAGAGGCAGAGGGGCAGGGAGCGCAGAGGTGGACGCACGCCTGTCGACATGGGCTCTCCCGTCGCCGGGACAACGGCCATCGCCAGGCAGCGCAGCCGAGTGTCTGGCTACACAGCAGCCGCGAGAGTCACGGCCCCAGGGACAGTCAGGCCAGCGGCTGCTTGGCATTCTGAGAGCGTCGCTGCTGCCACATCCAGGAGGGCCCCCAGCGTGGGCTGCTGGTGAAGGTGAGCGAGCCGCATCCCTGGACACCTCAGAGGCCCCCGAAGGGACCGCCACACTTGGGGTAATTTGCACGTGCAAAAGCAAATCAGCAGCCTCTAACCGAAGGGCGTTTTGGGATGTGAAACCCCAGGAGCTCAGGCCACAGGGCCCAGCGGCCACGCCGCGTCTGAGGACTGCACGCAGCCGTGGGGAGTGCATTGGGCCAGACGAGCTCCGCCGTACAGCTACCTCGGGGCTTAGAACAGGGCCGCACCTCTGGCAGAGGGGATATCCCACCGGGATTTAGCAAGTGTTCTCTGCAAACGTCAGCAGCTTTGCCAGGTGGGCACAAGGTAACCAGACTTAAAACAAGGGCTTTCCAGAGCCCAGGTCTGCCAGCCTGCAAAACACACCAGGGACGCTCTTGAGGAGCAGGAGCTCGGCTAGGCAGAGAGAAGGATCTGGCACTTGGCGTTACTTGCGGGCTGCTTCCTTCACGGCACTGAGCCTCGGTTTCCTGGTCTGTAAAATGGGCAAACACCACCCACTCCCAACCACTCCATGCTGTGAGTCTCGCCCGGGCTAACATGTGAGGCTGCAACATGATGGGGAACTCAGCTTACAGGTCTGAAATATTAGGACGAAACAAGAGGCTCCCTGCTGACTTGGAGCATGTGTTTCAGGGAGCCAGGAAAAGACAGGTCAATCCAGGACCCCTGGAGAAGTCGGACTGAGAGCGTCTTCCCTCCCACAAGCAGGTCCTCCTGAGCCCTGGGGTGAGTCTGCCGCGAGCGCCCTTTGGGGAGAGGCTGACGTCCTGCTCCCTGCAGCCCTCGGTGAGTCTTTGGGGGAAGTGCCCCAACGAGAGTGGGAGGTCTCTGATTTTCTCTCTGGCTATGGAGTCAGCCTGTCTTCCCTGTCCTCCCATCCCAAAGCCAAAATGAGCCTCAGCCCCACACCCAAGGAATCCCAGAGAGACACACAAGACGAGATGAATCCCCACGTTACAACAGGGACCAAAAACGGAGCTTAGAGTACACGCTGCACGGCCGCCTCTGCTGTCTGGTTTGGGTGGGCGGCCCCGGGAGGCGGGAGGGAGGGAGGGAGCCCCCCTCTGTCTGCAAAGGCGGGTGTGGGAGGGGACGGCCGCCACCCCTGCCTCCTGGGCCACTCCTCCCATGCACATGGCCTTCGGATGGCCCCCACGTGCTTGCTTACAAGTGAAACAAGACATCTGTCCCCATAGCTGGACAGTCAGCTTCCTGGGAAATCTGGGGGCGGCATTACTTTTTCCTCTTGAATTCATTTTAAATGGTCTGAAAACCGGGCCAGCCTCCCTCCGTTGAGAGGAATGTTCTGCCCTGTGTCGAGCATCCCAGGGCCTCCCCTGGAGCCCCTCAAAGCCGGATCCCCCCTCCAGAGGAGGAACCAGGTCCGCGAGGGCGTCGGAGCTGGCAGGGGCGTGGCTGTGGCTGGAGTCCTGTCTGCCTCAAAGGGTCCTGGGTTCAACACCGCGAGCCACTCAGGACCGTTCAAAAGAGACCAAAAGCACCCCGGTCATGGCTGGACGTCCAGCAGGTGGTGGGAGGCACCCGCGCCCGCCTTCTGCTGTTCTGCCGCGTCTCTTCCCGGCGGGATGTGATCCTTCCTCCCCTTCCTCGCCCCCTCCTCCTAATTTCCCACTCAATTCCTTTTGCTTCCTCTCTTCTCTATCTTATTCTCTTTTTTTAAGCCATTAAATTGTAACCAAGTAGGGTTAGAACTAAGGTAGTTCAAGAAAATACTGTTGGTCCCTTAAATGCAGTAAAATGAGAGCGGTGGGTGCAGGGTGCAGGCAGACCTGGGTGGGACGTGGCCACCGACAGGTCACTTCGTAGCCCTGGCCTTAGCTTCCTGGTCTGTGATAACGCCAGTCGCAGGGCTGTGCAGAGATGAAACACCGCACGCACAATGCAGCTACGTGGCTGCTAGTCACCCTCGTCCTCCACCTGGTGTCCCCACCTGGCCTCCCCCTGCCTGGCCATCCTCACACTAGATGCTCGCTTCCCCAAAACAGGAATGGGGCGACAGCACTGAAAAGAGCGTTGCTAGTCTTTTTAAAGAAACAAAAGCTTTTGATGAGTTGGAAATGAAACATTGAAAAGTAAATACATTAATTAAAAAGTGTAATTTTTGAAACTCACTGAACATAGTCTCTTAAATTAATTAAACGGCCCAGGAATGCAACATTATCACCCAGAGTCTGGAGATGAAAATGGTGGCTTCTGGTGGGCCACCAACCAGATGGCCCACTGAGGGATGACTGGATGGGCAGTTTGCTGGGATTGGGGGATGCGGGCTGCCAGGGGCTGTAAACACACACGTGCACGTTCACACACGTGCTCGCACACGTGCATGCCCCGCCCTGCCCCACACACTTCCAACAGGTGTGTGCCGGCTGAAGGGGGCAAATCTTACACACTCAAAACATCTCAGATGCTCTGGAAATCAGATGCATCCCAACACATCCGTCACGTCCTGAGGGTGTCAGGAGAGCTGGCTGAGGGGACGGCCTGCCAGGCGTGCACGCCCACCCCGTTCGCGGCCATGTCCATGCGAGTGGGGACAGGTGGTCCTCGGCTTCACCCTCACAATGTGGCTGAGCTCCTGGCAGAGGAAAGGCACTCTAGAGGGTTTATTTTGGAAAATAACCAATAAGCCCAAATTCTACAACGTTCAAATGGCTTTGGTATTGCTTAGCGTCCAGTCATACAGGAAACTACCTGACTTTGGAAAGCAGAGGTGTTTATATGCTGATTATGAAAAAGTAATAAAGAAAACCACTGGTAAGAGTAAACTGAATCTCCACTGCGCGATCTCGTTAAAGGACGCAGTCTCGGAAGCTCTTGGTCTCCGATCTGGCTCCATCAGATGCCACACTCCGATTTCCTGCCTGTCCCCCTCCTGGGGGCCGCCCCTCCTACTCTGTGTGGGACATGACGTGCCAGAGGCTAACGAGAGCCAAGTCAGCAGTCCCTCCTGCAGGCGAGGACAGAACCGGCCTGCGTGTGGGCGCCACGGCCCAAAGGCACCACTGTGTGCTTGCTCCTGCCTTCCCCGGGACTCAGCTTCCCCACCTGGGACACAAGGGGCCGGTCTGGACCACCTCTGAGGGCCCTGGACCCTACGAGCCCCTCCGTCTCTGAGCCCTCGGGAAGATCTGTGCTCTCGGCTTCTCTGGCTGAGAAGCCGTGCTAAAAGGCATCGCCTTCCGGAGACCCAGGACTTTTCATTGACTGTTTTCTTTCTCGGGAAGAGGAAGAAATACACAAAGCACAGGGCTGACTGCAGTCAAAGAGGAAATTTAAAAACCAAAAAACAAACCTTGTTGTTTGCACAACTGGACCACGGATTTGTCAGTAACCCACCGAAAACATACTTTTATACGATTCCGCCCAACAGCGTCCACCCGGTCAGCAACAGGGGGCGTGGCTGTTTTTTGGCTGCATCTGGACAAGAATTTAAGTATGTGAATTCCCCTTCCCAACTCTCTAGACACGTAATAACAATAACAATCCCCATCATGTGTACAGCACTTCACAGTTTAGAACATGTTTCCAGGTACATTATCCCATTCAGTCCTCGCAACCAGCCTGTGAAAAGGGCAGGGTGGAGGAACTGGTCCTGTTTTGCAGACAAGGGGACAGAGGCTCAGGATGGTGAAATCACCAGAAAGTCCATGAGGAAACAGAGGGGAGACCTTGACCCTTCCGCTCCCTGCGCACCTGTGCCCGGCAGGCTCAGGCGGAGCGGAGGTGGACGGTCACCCCTCGGGGGAAACCGGAGGACTGAAAGACACCCACACCACCAAACATCTCCAGCCCTGGTTGGCTGATGCAAGAACTCCCTTCGACTGAAGGCCAGGTCCTTCATTCTACCGTCAGCCATGCCCACAACACAGGGCTTAAGCTCTCCAATCAATGCCTGGTGCTGGCGTGTTCTGTTCTCCAAAGACCGGGCTGGGTCAGGTTGTGGTCCAAGCACCTCCATCCCTCACCATCTTGGCCCAAGTTTGCCTGGCTGCTTCCCTCAGAGTAGCACCACTGAAGCCACCAAGACCAGCTCTCGGCCACAAAGTCCCATCCCCAGCCTGGCCCCTGTGAGTCAGCCCTGGGTTTATACACACAGGGGTGTCCTTACTCGACAGACGTTTCATTGTCATTTCTGAAGGGGGCTCTCGGGAATCTGCACCTAATACTCAGACTGTGGGGCCTCTGGGGTGCCCTCCCCACCGCGTATCAGAGCACAACAAAGGGGAGCACGCAAAAGCAATGGTGTCAACACGCATGCGGGGCAAACGCAGCAGCAGAGGAGGTCCGGCTGTACCGTGCTGCCTGTAGATGGGGGGCTTCCTATAAATGTTATCTTTGACGCCAGTGTCTGGGAAAGAAGAAAGAAAAAGAAGATAAGGAGAGCAAGCACATCGTGATGGTTTCCATTCTACCGCTGTTTGTCAGCAGCGATCTGTCACCCAGATTTGGAATCACCAGGAAGAACCTGGCACCCCGCTGGCGCCCCGGCCCCACACCGCGGATCAGCCTCGCAGCCCAGATGCCACCTGCCGTCTGAAGCGGGCAGAGGGAAAGAGGCAGCTGGAGGGGGCGGCCAGGGACATCTGGGGTCCTGTCGGCCCCTCTCTAGCCCGTCCCCAGGAGGGCAGCAAAGTCTCCCGGTGTTTGCAGGGCTTTGGGAGAAAAACACGCACGTGCCAAGTGGGGATGTGCAACCCATCTGCAGATCTTTAAAGAATCTCAGAATTTGGGGGTGGGGGAGATGGAAAGGCTTGGGGATCATGCAACTCCCGCTGAGGCCGGGCAGGTCCTCCCCCCGCCCCCCACAACTCAGGTGCGGACAGACGGTCTGCCCGGGGAGCGGCCGTGCGCCCCGGGCGCCTACCTGGGATGTGGAAGTGGCGAGGAGCCTGCTGGTAGGTGGAGGGGGGAGGCCTGCTGTCTGAGAGCGCGGAGAGGCTGGGGGTGCTCCGGCCACTTTCACTGCCTCCAGACGGAAGAGCAAGGACAGCGGACAGAAGGCGGCGAGGGGAAGCAGAGGAAAGCATTTCAAGCATGAAAGCTAGTGAGTCCCTCTCCCCTGCCGGTAGGGCCACCGAACCCTCTGCCCAGGGGACAGAGTGTGGCTCCCACCCACTTCCAGGTGGGGCCCCAGACTTGTTAATCCAACCTTGAGGGACCCCCGGCAGTGGCCCAGGTGCAGCAGCAGGAGCGTCCCGGCAGGGCCCCAGCTGGGCCCCGCCTCGTGGGAAGGCTGGCCTGGCCGTGGCAGAGCCCCTCCTCGGGGCGCACAGCCTGGCTGCTGACATGTGAATCCAGAAAATCCCAAGTTCACTCAAACTCCGCACCCCCCCCTTCCTAAATATCCTTGTATAAAATAATGCCGCTTTCCCAGAGAATCCACATGAGCCATTCACAATAGGGTTTAAGTGCTAGAATTCATCAAAGTCTGTCCTTAAAAGCCACTGAGTAAATTTTATCAGCCAGGGGAATAAGGGATGGTTGCTATTAATCAGCCAGCATGTTTCCAAATTAAGCTATTTTTTTTTTTGCCAAATTAAACAGAAAGAGTCGTCTGATTCTGGCTCTGATCTTTTTAATCCCATCTGGGTTTGTGATTTCTGTTTTGCGAACAAGGTTGGATTATCAAGTCACAAATTTGGACATCGTGGTCACCCGGTGACCCTCCCCGCCTTGCACACACCTGTTTAAGGAATGAAATGAGACACAGGATGCAATGGGCACTGAGCACGGCGTGATGAGGCACACGGCTCGCTGTAGCAAGACACTCATAAGGCACCACACATTTCCTCCCCTTTCGCCCCAGGAAACCCTCGCCGCAGCACGTGGCAGCTTGGCAAAGGGAAAGAGACACTCTTGACTTGAAAATATCCCTTGTTCAAAGTCACAGCACCCTGAGGTGACATGGTGATGCAACAGCCTTCCACAGCAGGAGAGTGCCGGGTCCAACGTGGAGGCGGGCTGACGAGGAAGGGGTGGTAGGTGGGTGGGGGGAGTGCCCTCGCCCGGGTGGGGTGCGCTGGGGCCCAGCAGGGCATGCAGGGTGGCGGAGGCTCAGCTCGAACCGACCACAACCAGTGGCCCCAACAGTGCTGAGGCCACAAAGCGGACACTGACTACAGCTTCGAGTGTCTTCCTGGGCATGGCACCAAATTCACCTGCCCATGAGGATGGAACCTCGGGTAGGTGGCTGTCCTCCCTCGTGGCGTGAACCCTCTTTTCCCTAGCGCCGCACAGAACCTTCTGAATCCGCAGGCCAGTTCAAAGTCCTAGACCCCGGGGAGTGCACACTCACCCACCCCCACGTGCACGTAAAGGAACCCCAGATCCATTCTGCCGACAGTGGCTGACTCATCCACCCCCAAGGGTGGCAGGACGTGGTGGAAGCAGGGGCCTTAAACAAGCCATGTGCCTGGACTCTGGAGTGGCTGAGGACCACACACCCATCACCATGCCGGGCAAGCTCCCGGCACAGCCTCAAACAGCTCGTGTCTCTCCACAGGCGCCTGCAGACTCCACCTCATCATGGGACTCCTGGCCCCCAGCCCTGCCCACAGTGGCCTGTCCCACATCACACGCAGGAGTCTGTGTGTGTGCGTGTGGGTATCTTGAGGGGACCACAGCTTCCATCAGGTGCTCAGGGGGCCTGACACCCAGGGGCACAGAATGGTGGCCCGAATGGCCTGTCACACCCACCTCATCCCGGCCATCCAGGGGCTTCTACACCAGTCACCCAAATCTGGGACTTTGGACCTGGCCCAGGATGCCTCTGTTTGCCTCCCCTCCTCCCCTCTTCCCCTCCTGGAACCCCCTTTCCAACTGTTCCTTCCTGGGTCAAGGCTCAGGTGCAAAGCCTTCCCAGAGGACACAGTCCACCACTGACCATTCCCTTCTCTGGATACACGCCCCGCCTGCCCACTCACTGGGTCACTAAATCATCACAAAATGCACCCTAACATCGACCCGACGTGGGGCCACTCAGAGTACTTTGCTCACGACAGCCCTGCGGACAGGCCACCACTGCTGCCTCCTGCAGGAAGGACTGGCCGGAGCGCTGGGGGCCGGCGTCCTGGGGAGGCCCGACTCCGGCGCTGCTCTGGGGCCAGCTTCCTCCGTGGGCCCCTGACGTCACCACGCATATGGGGGAGCCAGAGGCAAGGCCGGCAGGGCAGCCACTTTGGAAAGGCTTGGAGGGCCCTTTGCCCTTCTGCTGAGGCTCGTCCTGGAGGTGGTTCAGGACCGAGGCTGCTCTGACCTCCGGTGGGGAGGGGTCTCTAGCCCCCCTAGGGAGGTGCCTGTCAGAGCACGGGAAGCCCTGGCTGGTGAGCGCCACCTACTCTGTTAGTCTGAGTCCACACGTTGCTGTAGAGCAGTTCGGGGCTGCACGGGGGCCCCTGCGAACCCCACGCCGTTCCTGCAGTTACTGCCTTATGTGTGGATGGCGCATCACCACGCTGGTGTTGTCCACACGCTTTACTTTATTTGTATTCCACCCGTTTTTCCCTCATGTCCCTTTTGTGACCTTGTCCAGGACACCAGGTGACACTGGTCATCACGTCTCCTCTGCCTCCCCTGGGCTGTGACCGTCTCTCAGACTCTCCTTGGATTTCACAACCTCGGCAGTTTGGAGATGCGCTGGTGGGGTGTTTCGTAGACTGTCCTCAGTCAGGGTTCGCTGGATGTTTTCTCTGGATGGGACAGGGGTTGAGGGTTTGGGGAGGAAGAGCATAGAGGGGAGGTCCCATCACGTCGGGGGCACCTGCTGTGACCTGCCACTGTGACACTGACTTGACCCCCAGCCGAGGTCGTGTTGGCCAGAATTCTCCACGTCCAGCTCCTCTCGTCCCCTGGCGCCGTCCTCTTTGGGAGGAAGTCACCGTGCACAGCTCACCCCTGATGGCTGGGGAGGCAGGTGCCCCTCCTGGAGGGCGGAGTCACAGTAAATTATCGCGAATTCTTCCCCCGGAGGTTTGTCTCTTCTCCCCTATTTATTTCTTTATTCAATTGTTTCTCTATATCAGTGTGGACTCGTGGACACTTACACTGTGGTGTCTGATCCAACAGCACGTCGTTCATTGTGCGGCTCAGTTGGTTCAGCTTTGCCCTCGGAAGCCCCCTCTGTTGGCTCCTGCTGCACCTTCTCCAGGTGCCCAGAGGCCAAGCCGACCCCCAGCCACGTGCAGGGGCCTCACGGGACACCACCAAGACGTGAGTGGGTTTGCACGTGTGCAGCTCCCTGCCATGTGCCGGTTCAGCCGATGACCACGGCTGCCAGGCTGACGGCCCAGGAGCGAGGGCCAGGGGTGTCTTTAGGAGCAGCAAGTGGGCGGAGCGGCACTGAGGCTCCGCATGTGAAGCCCGCCCTCCCTCTCACGCCCTGGAAGGAGGAGGAGGCTCGGTGGTCTCTCCTCACGGATGCTTAGCAAAATGGTTTTGGTAGCATCGCCTCCCCTTGGCACCCACCTGGGTGACCCTGCTGCCTGCTCTGTAACAGGTGAGAGGTTAGGCTTAAACCTTATGCTGTCCCAGGAGACATGTCGGGGACTGAGATTCATACTGAAGTGCAAATGGCTGCCACTGGCACCTACGCGGCACACAGGTCTTGGCAGGAGGGAGGTCCCAGGCACCGGGACATGGTGGGAAGGTGTGTCTGGGATGGGGGTTGGGCGGGGAGGAAGGGGCACCTGGCCAGGTCAGAGCAAGCACTGGCAGGTGAGCGCCTGCCTCTTCTTGGCGAGCCCTCCAACCCCAGTGTGGTTCAGAGGAAAATCTCCACCTGAGGAGCCAAAGAAGCCGAAGACGCTGCGAGGAGATACCAGGGAAGGTTTTCTTGGAGAGTGGGGCCAGACGCCAGGCTCTGTGACAGGCTAAGAGGAAGGCAAGTGGCCCTCGGTACAGCTGGCCACAGACTGCCCACAGGCTGGGATGCACAGAACCTGGGGGTCTGGATGAGAGGCGCCAGGGAGAAGGGGATGGGCCCCCTTGGGGTGGCCCCATAGCCCATGGATGGACACACCTGGTGAGTGAGGGCCTGCCCCTGGGCTCTGCCCAAGAGCTGTGACCCCCGCCGCCCAGAGACGTCCCCCTGAGCCCCAGGCTTCCCTGGGGAGAGTCCTGGGGAGAGGCTGGGGGCTCCCAAGGTCACGGATAGCCCTGGAAATTGGTGGGGGCAGAACCGTGGGTGTTGGGCTCCCCTGCATCCTGCACCAGAGGGGAGGGGGGCCTTGTCTGATTTCTGAACAAAGAGAACTGGGGGCCAAAGTGGCCAGGAGGGAACCAGGACCCGCCGCGGGGCCTGTGCCCACCCAGAGCAGACCGCAGCACCGTGCCTCCTGACCTTGGGACGCCCTTGGACGGGCTATGACAAGGACAGTTTCTGAACCACGTCGCGGTGGGCAGTGGCGGGGGGCCTGTCTGCACTGCCTGCCCTCCTCCCCCACAGAATGGGAGGAGGGGCCGCTCTGCTCCTGCCGAGGGGAGAGGGCTGCCCTTCCCTCTGCCCTGCTCCCTGGCCCTCTCCTGGGGCACAAATGGGGTGCTGCAGGCCTGGAGCTGCTGCCCAGGGGCCTGTCCTTGGTGAGGCCACCCCGGCCTTTCCTCACCCTGGCGCGGTAAGAACTCGAGGTGGGGGCTCAGAAAGGGGGGGGAGGGGTGGTCACGGGGTTGCTCCAGCTCCCGCCCCCGCCTGGATTGATTGAGGCACAGTGCCTCCCTGGGCAGTCAGCCCAGCTCGCAGGGCACTGCCCAGGGAACGAGGCCAGAGCAGCCGAGACGGCCACTGTCCCACCGTCTGGCCTCGTCTCGGGGCCTCACCTCTGCCAGGGGCCCCAGTGAGAATGGCGCCACACAGAGCTGGGCACGGCAGGCGGGGGGAAGCGGTCAGCCTTCTGACCTCAGAGCAAAGGGAGAAGAGGCACCTCCCTGGGAGGCCTGCCGTGACTCGTTTAAAAGTCTGATTCACTCAGGTTTGTGGCGTCTTCTGTCTGCCTCTTGAGTGAGCACCCGGCCCGGCCACACGACACCCCTGGGTCACGTGGCTGTGCGCCGGGCCCTGCCGGCTGTTCTCCCCTCACGGATGCGCCATTTTGGGCTTTGCTGCCGCTCCAAAGAGTCAGTACGTCCAGAAGAGGCCATGAGCTGTGGGGATGGCCCACGTCCCATTGATCGGGGATTCTTCTCAGCAGACAGATGGGGGTCGTGAAAACAAGCAATGATGACACACGTGAGAACCATCCAAGGTCCAAGGACCCCGCTGGGTGACCGTCCAGTGATGGAATAACCCAGCTGAGCTGGCTTCCTTGTCCCGTAATCTCGGTCCCTTTGGGACAAAAGGTTCTGGGAACTGGAACCTTAACACGCCTCTCAGGGAATCAGCAAGAGATCATCGTTGCTTCCTTTCTTGCCCTGAGAGCCTTTCCATGGTGTATCAGTCAGCGAGGGCTGGGTAACAAAGTACCACAGCTGGGTGGCTTACACAGCAGACATTTATTTCTCACAGTTCTGGAGGCTGTAGTCTCAGATCAAGGTCCGGCAGGGCTCAGTTTCTGGTGCAGCCTCTCTTCTTGGCTGTAGACAGCTGCTCTGCCCCATGTGGCCTTTCCTCTGAGCGCCAGTAGAGTCTTTTCCTCTTCCTAAAAGGCCGCTTGCCCACCCTATCAGATTGGGGCCCCCCTTTATGGCTTCATGGAACCCTAATAACCTCCTAAGCCTCCTTTCTCCAAATGCAGTCACATTGTGGGCTAGGACTTCAACACCTGAATCCAGGGGGACACAATCCAGTCTGTAACATTCAGGAAAACAAGACTTGGCCCTTTTCCTGGTGTGAGTCATGTACACGTGTCCAGGCAGGGGTGCGGAAGGCAGCATGTCTGCGCCCTGGGAGGAGCTGCAGCCATGCAGGGCGCACCCCCTGCCCAGACACCATGGGCTGAGGCTGGGGACGTCTCCACCTCTCTGCCTCAGCTTCTGCTCCCGATCCCCCGGGCGAGCAGTCCCTGTATCTGGCGAGCCGACGTGGGAAATAAAATGACACGACTCAGAGGAAGGCTCTTCAAACAAGTCCGGGGGTGGGCGCTGGGTGATTCCTAGTCTCTCCTCCCCACCTTGCCGCTGGCTCCCTGACGTGACGTGTTATCTCGAAGGAACATTTACACACTGACAGAAACAGATCCGGACGCACAAGACACAGAGCGAGGAGCACGGGCGTGAAACACGGGACGCGGGGAAGCCATGCGGCGGACACAGGACAGCGAGACACAGACGCGGCGGCCCTGCCAGCACCGCAGCCCGCAGCCCGCAGCCCGCGCGCCTTACCTCGGAAGTAGGGGATGTAATGATGTCTGAACACGGATGTAGGGCTTGGGTGTTGGGACAGGGACAGGCAGCTACTGGTACCAACACTCACAGTACCAGCTGCGGGCAACAGAGAGCAAGTCAGAGTCGGCCGCACGCTCACCGGCCACAAAGCCACAAAACATTCCCAGGCCCGGCTCCTCCAGGAACATTTTTGCTTCCTCTCTCGAAGAACACACACCATTCTGAGGCACCTGAAGGGGTCACCAAGGGTCCTCTGGGCCAGTGTGCTCCAGGTTTGGAGGGAGGAAGTCCTACCCTCTGTGGTCAGGGTGGCTGCCCCCAGGCCCGCTGGGTGGGAGCTGCTGGCCCCTGAGCCCTGCCCATTGCCCCACCTGGGACCTCCTTGGGAGCCAGAACCCAGGCGGAGGGCAGCTGGCAAGACCAGGGGTGATCTGTCACCCAGAAGTCATCCCGGCCTCGCCCAGCAGAGATTCAGGTCTTGGCTCTGGGGCGACCACCTGGACAGGCACAGCCGACAAGCCCAGGTGAACACATGGCGGTCAGGGGTCCGCAGAAGGGCCCCCAGGGAGGCCGGCAGCCCTTCCCCCTGACTCGCCAGCTCTCCTAGTCACTCCCTCCCTCCCTCACTCATTCACTCCCTCACTCACTGGTTCACTCCTTCACTCACTCACCCACTTTGCAAACATCTACAGAGCAGGATGTACCAGGCACACTGCACAATATCAATGAAAGTAACTTTGCAAATGAATGAGTTTTGATTTTTCCACAAAGGCTGCAAAAATCAGAGCTGAGTCCATGGAGGTGAGGATGGAACCATGCATCAGCTGGCCAAGGAGGAAGCCCCTAGGAAAAATCCCTCAAAACACAGCACCTGCATGGAGACCCTGTGGCCCCGACACACTGAGGGCAAGGCAGCGTTTAAAGGCAAGGAGAGCAATAGAGCTGGACGCCAAGCAGGGAGTGAGGTGGGACGGGGCAGAGAGGACCCTCCTTGGGCTTCTCCCCGCTGGGAGGGGCCTGACAGTGGCCTCTTACACATGTTCCCATGGGACAGTTGTCTCTGGGGCCAGTTGAAGTGTCAATGCACACGCTGACGCTAGCTTTTGTCCATTGATTTGGCCTTCACAGCACAAACCTTCCCCAAATCACACAGGCTCGGAACTAAGTGACTTCTGGTCTCCCACCTTTGTGCTGCTCTATCTTCCTGACGCCCGCTACTGCACATCAGCTGGATTCTGCGTGCTCAGTGCCGTCTGCATGTTTCACAGGATGGCTCCCCCAACCAACAGGGTAACCAGCTGCCTCTGCAGCCAGCCTCCCCACCCGGACATGAGAGGGCCTTTTCTTTATGTGACTAAAAGGACGGGCTCTCCATCACCCACTGGCAGTCCCCACCCCCTGTCCATCGTATTTCCAGCTGCATAAAGGAAGAGACAGATGCATAAGAGGAAGAACAGCAAGGATCACAGCTTCACACGGGGTAAAAGAAGCGTTGGGGGCAAGTACCTGGACGGCTGTAGTGCTGGGGTGACCGTGAGGTCGGGGTGTAGCGCCCGAGGCTGACCGACCCGGTGGAGCTTGGGCTGGAGGTCCGGCACTGCTTGTAGGAGCGGTCATCCTGGTCCCCCTGGAGGGGAAGACAACCCGGTGAACACCGGAGCCAAGAACACCGCCCACCCCTCTCCCGCGCGTCCAGCCTCCACTTGGCTTTTGCTCTCTTGACCCAAGAGGCTGACTCAACTTGGCCCCAAGACGAAGTCCGCTGCAGCTGCCAGGGCACATCTGAGGAGCCAGGTGGGGAGCTGGCCTTGGTGCTGAGCAGAGTCCCTGCGCCTGCCAGGTACCGGAGGGTGGGGCTGGGTGGGACCGCCCACCCCTCCATCAGCCCCTCCTTCTGTCTCCGGCTCCCACAGAGGTAGGTGGTGGAGGCACCTGGCTCCACCTACATCCTTCAGTTTCCCTCTTGCCCAGTCCTTCCCAGCACCCAAGGCTCCTTCGAACACACTTTCAGAACCACTGGGATTCTGTATTCTCCCAGCCTCGACAGGTTCTCCCCAGGTGTGGCGGGTAGGAGGAAGCCCCTCTCAGGCCCAGGGGCCCAGTTGAGTCAGACCCACAAGCACTGACAACGCAGACTCCATTCAAGCAGGATAAGCGACTTTTTGGGGTGGTCAGAGCTGGTGGCAGGTGGCATGAGATGATGTGGAACCATGACGTGGGGGCAGACAGGCTGCTGGCCTGCCACAGTTTGGCACATTGGCCTGAGGCATGACATGGCCCAGCGCCCTGCATGGGGTGGACGCTGGAGCTTTGCCCTTCAGGCCAGTGTGGGATAAGCAATGTTGAGAGTCTGGGTCTGGAGCTCATGGCTCCCACGCTTTTCTGCGCTCACCTTCCACTTCCCAGGACTCGCTCTTCAGCCGAACCCACTAAGCCACTGTCCCTAAAATTAGCCTGTGCAACCACCTCCACGCTCTGCTCAGGCTAGCCCTCACACCTGCCAGGCCCCACATGGGCTTCCCCTGAGCCCCTCTGGGCTGGCCCACCCACGGCGATGGGCACTCTCTCCCCTGGGGCGGCTCCAGCCCTGCTGTCCAGGCTCCATCCCTGGGCTTCCTCTGCATAGCCCGCTGGCCAGCTGACATCCTATAGCTGTTCCGTCTCCTTGCCTCGTCTGTGGGGCTCGCAGCCCCACGTGGGTGTGGAAGCTGGGTGCTAGCTGCCCACACACGAGGTCTGGTTGTCTCATTCCTGGACCCAAGGTCTGACGCCCATGCAGACTGGAGTCGGACTGGTGGCTATCCATATCATGGATCAATTTTGAGAAACAGGAGAAAAAAATCAGGCTGCTAATTATAAATGCTATTTGATAGAGAAACGCTTTCAGCATGTTTATCTGTGATGACCCAAGGATACAGTGTAAGTCCCACTCAGGGGCGCATGAGGTGGCCCAGACTAAGCCAGTCCCTGGACTTTTTCTCTAAAGGAAGCCATGGCTCAGACCTCAGGACACCTGTGTACCAGGTGCCCACACCGCAGGGCCAGCGGACGCACCAGCGAAGCATGCAGGCGAGACATGGTTATAAAAATAACCAGCGCCCAAGAGGCCCCCCAGCTGTGGAGGAACGTGGCCTGGTGCCACGGCCGGAGGCTCTCCCTGGGAACCTTGGTGGCTATCTTTATGACCCGGGCGGCAGCAGCGTGAGCAAACGGGGCCGGCTGGGGTTGGGCGGTTACCTCTGTCAGCGTTGGCGAGAGCAGCTGAGGGGGCTGTGGACACAACACAGAGCAGCTTGTTAGTGCTGGGCCCCAGGGGGTCACTTGAGGACAAGACCACCCAGGCCCAGGCCCATCCACACCATGGGACCCTCCTCCAAACGGAAGGGAACCCCTGCCCCCATGAGACCCGACACAAGCTCCAAAACCTTCTTTTTGGAGAAGCATGGTCAATGGCATCACAAGAAAGAGGTTCCCAGGACAGCGTTTTGTGCGGAAGAGCCTGGACCTTGTCTCCGTCCTGCCCCATCCCTGCCCCCACTGCTCTCCCACAAAGACACCTTTCCAAAAGGAAGACGGTGGGTTCAGGACATCGAGTGGCAACGTGCTGTGAGCCCATCACACTCGATTTTCTTCAGAAAGCAGAGAAAAGGGGCGCAGAGGAAGAGAGGAGCCTCGGGGTTTGGGATGAGGTCCAGTCTGCCTGCGGCAGCATGGTGAGTGGCCTCCCCAGCCAGGCACCTCCTGTTCCAGCAGGCGCATACCATCCTCCACAGACAGACGTGTCACCCAGACTCAGGGAGGCAGTGCATAGCAGGAGGGGTTCTGGACACTGAGCTTCCGGCAGCAAAGCTCACCTGCCTCCTCACACCCGGGAGGCAGGGAGGGAGATGCTGCGGAGAGTTTCTGAGGAGGAGCCCCGGGGGACCAGGCAGTTTTCTCGCACCATTTCCGTCCCCTTAGAATGGAAAGGGGAACGTGTTTTCCACTCTTCCCATTTCCCAGATGGGGACACCGAGGCTCAGAGGGGCTGGCAGACCTCTGTGCTGCCAGCCTACTGCTCTTCTTACTGCTAGATTCCCGCCCTGGGGATGGATGGCTGGAAGGCCGCAGTTCTAGAGAATCAGGTGAAGTGTTCATCCCTGAGGCCAGTGTCCGCTCAGCTCAGCACCCTGACCCATGTCCTGTGGCTTCCCAGGCCCCACCCATCATTTACCCACAGACGGGCGGCCACAGTAACCACCTCTGAGCAGGATCCCTGAGAGGGAGAGTCCTTGGGATCCCAGGAGGTGGGGGATGGACAGGACCCCAAAACCTCGCTCTGGACAGTGGCAGGAGCCAGCATGGAGGCAGCAATGACCAAAGTCAGCCACCAGGGGCCCAAGCCCCAGCTCCGCCCCATGAGCCACACGGCCCTGGCCCAGTACGTCCTCACTCGGCCTTGTCCTCTCATCTGCCTCCTGGGCAGTCATTCCCCATGTGCTGGGCCATGGGAAGTGGATCTGCACAAAAGCCCGGCGTCAATGCAGAGTGACAGCGGGCCTGAGGGACGGGTGGTGACTGCGATGCCAGGGACAGCGATTGGCCCCTGCAGCAGGGCGTACCTCGCTGTAGCTCTGCCTGTCTCCCACCGAGTGGCTGATGTAGGGCGAGTAGGAGATCATGTCGGGCCGGTCAATGTTGTAGATAGCCTTGTTCTTAGGGAGGGCAGCCAGGTCTCGGTAGTCAAGAATCTCATCGCCCAGCTTCGCCTGCGAGAGGAGAGGAAGAGCGGAGGGGCTGGGTAGACCCACACCTGAGGCAGCAGGCGCTCCGGCAGCCGCAGGGAGGATGGTGGGGTCAGCGCCCAGGAGCCGGGTCTGAGCAAAATGGGGCAAAGGGACAAAGGCCTAGGGGCGGGGAAGCCTCATGGTCATATGGGTCTGCGTCCCCACAGACAGTGAGAACTAGGCCTGTGGTCTAAACACACACTCATCTGTGCATGCGTGCACACATGTGCACACACAGATACCCGTGTGCAGGCACAGAAGACACACATATATGCACATATATGTGTGCACACAAATACACACTTGGGTGCATACAAACACACAGACATGCATGTACACAAATATGTGTGTGCAGGCACACAAACACATACACACAACAGATTGGTAAGCATGCACACACGGGTGCACACATAAAGACACACACGCATACATGCCTTTAAATACACACATGATGTATGCATATGTGCGCACGCACACGCAAACACCCAGCACATGTACATGCAGGCTTGCACACACAAATACATGCATGCATACCTCCATGTATACATGTACACACAGAGAGAACGTGCCTGCCTACAACTGTGGGAGCAGATACACACTCACACCTTCACCCACCAGCCCCACCAGCACACACACTCACACAGCCTGTGCGTGCCCTTATGCTCCCACAGACCCACACCTGCAGAAACACCCATTCACACTCCCACACACACTGCACACTAGCACACGTGCTAACGCACAGAACCTCACCTGCACTACCGCCCCCATGTGCACACACATCCACGACCACAGTCACACACACGCTCGCGTGTGCACACACACACGCACACACACACTCAGGGCTTTGGAGCACTGATGTTTGACAGACAGCTGTGGTGTCCTCAGTGGGGTCACTGCAGAGATGCTCGCTTGTGGGGCCACCCCATGTGCTCAGGTGAGGTCCGCCTGGCCGCTGGCTCCCCTGTGGCTGGGCCGGCCTTCCCTGCGTTATCCGCTGCCCACAGGCTCTGTTGCCCTCGGCCCCTCCTCCCAGCTCTGGGGGCGGACGTGGGTTGGGGGGCGCATGCTGGGCTCGGACAGGTCCTGGAGCTGGGCAGCAGCCTGGGCAGAAGCACCCCGTGGCCCTTGGCCCTCACAGCAGGGCTGAGGCTCACCCCCAAATATCGGTGTCAGTCCCGGAGTCTCTGCTGCTCGCCCCGGTGCTGACAGGGGTGTACAGTCCGTGATCCCGGCGGAGGAGAGGACACGCATCGCCAGCGCACTCCGGGCACAGCCCAGGTCCCAGCGGGGCGGGCGCCCGGGCTCCCGTGCCTCCTGGAGCTGACACACGTGGTTGCCTCTGGCCCCACCGTGTCCCCTCTGAGGATTAACCTCAGCCTGGCATGGCCAGCCACAGGCAAAGCTGGCCAGTCTGGCTGCCCCAACCAGCTCGGCTCAACCCCTAAAACCCAGCAAGAACCTTCATCTCAACCCCGGCCTCCCTCAGTGCCCCTGGCCAGGCCGGCACAGACCCTGCCCTCCTCTCTGCCATGGGACTGGCTGTCCCTTCCCAGCCCCAGGCGGCTCCATCTAGGCCCTCGCTGCCTGCATCGAGATCCAGCCACAGCCTCCTGGGAGCTGTCCTGCCAGAGTTTTTCCAACAAATATTACCACCAGCAGCAGCAGTGTGGCACTATGCACTCCACCCTGGACAGCACTGGGCTGAGCCCATGAAGGGGGCACTGCCAGGATCTCCACTTCACAGAGGACGAAACCAGAGACCAGAGGGGTTAGGTAACTTGCCCAGAGTCACACAGCCAGGGAAGAGACACAGGCTATTTGACTCCAGAGCTGTGCTCCCGCCGCGACTCTCCCCTCTGCCAAGGCCAGGTCTCTCAAGCTCCAGCTGCATCCACTGTCGTCCAGCTCGCAACCTGCGGCAGCCCCTTCCTGGGATGGTCGGCATAGCCCTCACTGCAATCCCTGAACGTGGCCCTGATGTTTCCAGCCTGATCATCCTAAGGTGTCTCCTTGTGCCCCCAGTGTGCCAGGCTCAGCCCCCACGCTCCAGCTTTCTTGTCCACCCTGAGGTCCAGCAGCCCCAGTCCACCTCCTCCAGGAAGCCTTCCCTGATCACCCAACTCCAAGGCTCTCATAAGTCACTGGGTACTCAAGATGAACCCTGTTATTTACTATGTAGGCTGAGAGAGTGAATCCCTGATGTTTTAGAGCTCTGGCAATCCCCTTCAGAGCCCTGGGTAGTGTTTCGAAGACCGGAGTTTACATCCTGAGTCTGTCATTTGTGATTACGATACCCTCTGAGCAGTATTTTTGAGCTGCTCCTCTCTGCCTTCAAGAGAAATCTGAACTCAGGCCCCAGGGGGTCTGGCCCTTGTGTATCCGCTTATCCCAGCCTCTCCATCCCCCACCCAAAGCCACTTGTCACACTGAACTCCTGACAGTTGCCCAGTCAGCCAGAGCCCGAGGGCTTGGCACACGCTGTTCCCTCCCTCCAGCATGCCCTTCCCAGGCCTCTTTGCCTGACTCGTCCTCTCTCTGGTCCTTGTAGACTTAGCTGAGGCCTCCCCCTCCAGGGGACCAGCCTGCTCTCCCTCCGCCATCTGGGTTGGTGTTTTTCTCCTTTATGCAAAGGTGCTGATCTTTGTTGGCGCATCTGCTTCGGTTCCCCCTGCCCTAGCCCGCCAGGCCCAGGACTGGTGGCCCCCAGGGGACCAGGGCTCTGATTCCCCACGGAGTCCGTCTCCCTAACTCCAGGCTTGGCATGGCCAAGGTTCTGGGGCAAGCACGCCAAATCGAATTAAAATCAGTCATGCATTAGCCAAGGCTGGGCAGATTCGCTGTGTCTTTTTTGTCTCCCCCCGAAAATTGGGAATACCGCCTGCGCCTTGTCCACCTGCTGGATTTTGTGAACGTCAGTACAGCCGTACACAGAGGGCGATGCTGCCGTGGGGGCTGGGAGAGGGGGCCGGCATTTACAGGTGCCCACCCCGCCCACCTCTGTCCCTCTGTAGTCACAGCATTCAGCCGCCCGCTGGCTCTCTCAGTCCCAGGTGCACGGTCAGCAAAGCTCGCCTTGCCCTGGGTTCACCCCGACAACATAGATCAGGGAGGCAGCTTGACAAGGCCAACTGTTACCAACACATCCCGGCTCAGAAAGAGGCCTGCCGACCCCCAGCTGGGCGGCTACGTGCAGTGCTCAGGCCTCCCCAGTGTCTGTCCTGCCCGCAGGGCTCACAGATCCGGTCCCTGGTATCTAAGTCCCGGGCGGTTGCTGTGACAATGGGCTACGCTCTCTAATTGGCGGATGGCCACCAGAGGGGTGTGTGTACAAGTGTTTTCCCTTAGCTTTCTTCTCTCCTGCACTCTCTCCAGCACAGCAAGTAGGAACAGGGAAATGGCCATGTGTGATGCTGCAACTGCAGCATAACCCGGTCAATAACAATGTACCGTAATCTGACAATGCTGCTTTCAGCGACACCAACTCACCGTTTTAGTGCCACGGTGAAGAAAGGTTACAAACAGTACACTCAACGTGACCCCATTTTGTTAAAAAAAAAAAACAAAACAAAAAACACATCCCCAGAGAAAAAGAGACCTAACGGGCATACTCCAAAATATGAGCAGTGGCTCCTCTGGCTGGAGGATTAGAAATGGGATTCATTTTTGCCTTTGCATCAATCACTATTTTTTCCTAATAAATGTGGATTACTTTTCTAATAAGGAAAAAAGGTAATGAAAAGATGACTTTAAAAAAACCCCACAGTGTATTGAGAACCGACTGTGTGCATGTTTTATCCTGGGTGCTAAGGTGAATGAGGCACAGCGTCTGGCCACCAGGAGACAGTAGCCACACCACACGGTGAATTCCTGCACCCAGGGGTATCCCTGGGGAGCTGATCTCTTCCTGACCAGTGCGGGGAGGGAGAGGAAGCTGCATTCGCTGACAACCACCCCACAGCAGACGGGTGCCGGGGGGCTGGCACCCTTCAAAGCACACTGAGCTGGTGCCTGGACTGGGGACATCGTCCTGAGGTCCTGAGTGTGCCCAGCACTGAGCAGAGTCAGTGCACAGTCGGGTGATGGCAGATACCAGCAGGGAGACGGAAGGAAGAGCAGGGGCAGGGCCTGAGACTAGGGTGCCCTTGATTGGACTCTTACCTCCTCAGTAAAGGAGTTCTGGCAGGGAGGGTATAGACAGCTCAGTGGTAGAGCGCATGCCTGGCTGAGCTCAATCCCCAGCACAGTCATTAAAACAAAACAAAACAACTAATTTCCTTCCCCACCCTGAAACAAAACAAAGCGAAAGAAAGAAATCCCATGGATGTGCACTGCCCGCTGGTGCTGACACCATGACTTGGGAGGGACAGCCACGGAGCCTGCCTGGCCCCGGGGAAGGTGGGATGTGGCCAGGCTGGGCGCTGGCCATGGTGCTGGAGTCCCTGTGTTGGAACCGGATGCCTGTCCTCTTCTGGTGGCTCCGTGGCTTAGAGGAGGATGTGACACAGAGCAGCTTTGGCACCTCTCTGAGCTGCAGCTGAGAAGTGGGAGGCTGAGAGACAGGAGGAGGCAGCAGGGCACACTCTTTGCACCCGGTACTCAAGGCACCTCCATTGTGTCAAATTGGGAACTAGCGGTTCAGGTTCAGGAGACTGGATATTAATTTGCCTGAAGCCTTCTGTTTAAAACTGGACTCCAGTGCACATGTATTTGTTGAGCAAGAAGTTTATCTGTTCTGGGATGGTGCGACCAGCTGGGCTCTACCTTGCTTGAAGGCACACACAGCTGGCAGGGAAACTTCTTTGCACTGGTGGTTCCTTGGCAAGCTCGTGTTCCCCAAGGGTGGGGACGCCATGCGAGCCAATCAAGGGGTATGGACTTGGCTGTGCACAGAACAGCCTGGTGGAAGAAGGGGCCCAGCAGGGCTGGTTTTCAGCACCCCACATGCTTTGGGGGTGACAGAGACCCGGGCTCAGAGCCCAGCTCCACTGCTTACTGCTATACAGCCTTTAAAGTAAAAGCAACCCAGAGGCCGGTGCCCCTGCTCACTGCACAGCCACGTGGTCACTGCGGTACCTAAGCCCCCTGCAAACACCAGTTTCTTATAACAATAACAGCTCGTGTTTACTGAGCAGTTGCCTCAGCAAAGCTGCTACTGTCTGTGGACCCGGTCACACCAGGCTCGGTGCTGACTGCTTCACAGACGCTGTCTCACTCACGCAACAACATTCATTATTATTGTTGCTCACGATAAGGATGGCATCACGGGTTGAATCATGTCCCCCTGAACTTGTATGTTGAAGCCCTAGCCCCCAGCACCTCAGAATGTAACTGTATTAGGAGACAGGCATTTAAAGAAGTAATTAAGGTAAAATGAGGTCATTAGGGTGGGCCCTGGTCCCATATGCCTGGGGTCCTTCTGAGAGGAGGAGATTAGGACACAGACACGCACAGAGGGACGACCATGTGAGGACGCAGGGAGAAGACGGCTGTCTACACGCCCAGGAGAGAGGCCTCAGGAGAAGCCGAACCTCCCGACACCCTGACTCAGACTCCCGGCCTCCAGGACTGTGAGAAGGGTTTAAGCCCCCTGGTCTGCGATGCTTGTTACGGCGCCCCCAGCAGATGGGCACCGATGTCGTAACAGTAATCCCAGCAGGTGTTTCCTGAGTCCTCCGTCTGGGCCCAGAGTTGTGTCCCAGGGCCTCCCACTCTACCCTGGTGGCCCTGGGCAGCAGGTGCTGTGGGTCCCCAGGTATAGGTGAGGTCCCAGAGGCTCAGAGAGGCTAACACCTCGCCCAAGGGCACACAGCTGGTCTGATGACTTCATGCTGCCTCTCTGGGCCTCTGGGTTTGCATTTGCAAAGGGCCATCCTGCAATTCACTCTCCAGACCAGAATGTTTGTTATCATTCTCCATCAGAATCAGGGTTGGGAATGGCCCTGTGTCCAACCAGAACAAGAGTTTCTGGGCTGAAAAGCGGCATTGAGAGCATGAATCTGATACCCAAAGAGTTAGAGGAAAACAAAGTCCTGGCCGGGGGTCAGGGCGGGGGATGGGGGAGTTGACTTGTCCCGAGGCTGTCCTTCAGCGGTGGAGCTGGACCAGGACGCCCAGTCCAGGACTCGCCCCCTCCCCCTAGACCTCACCCTGTGCCCCAGGCTCCTCCCCAGACAGTAAAGTTTGCTACTTAGACAAGCAAAGTAGCAAATAATTGTCACAGCCTTCCATTCCTAACCCCACGGCCCAGGGGTAGTTGCCACAAACAATTAGTTAAAATGTTCCCAAACATTTTGTATTTCTATGAGTGCACACACACACACACACTCTCACACACACACGTACCTATGCACACATGCACACACAGAGTAACGGACATGGGATCACATGACATATCATCCTCAACGTGCTGCTTCCGGGGCCACGTTAGGAACACTTGCCATAGCAACTGGACAGATCTGCACCATCATTCGTGACGTGTGCCCAGGCGTCACTCATTCATCCCAGTCCCGGCCGCAGGATGCAGACGCCATGCCATTCACACCACTGTGAGCACAGCTGGGGGCACACCTCTCTGTGCACCTGCTGCCACATAACGGGGCAGCCGCTGGGTCACACAACATGTGCTCGTCAAAGGCTCCAGGTCAGCCTCAGAGTCTGCACCAGCCTGCCAGCAGCAGGGACGGGAGAGCTGGCCCCACCCCGCGAGGAGGCCCAGCCCCGAGGACACGCTCAGCAACCACCCCAGGCCCCTCGTCCCCTCCCCACACTCCACAGAAAGAACCCAACTTACATAGATCACGCGGCTCGGGGACCCTGAGGCGCTGGACGCAGGTACAGAAATGATGCTCTCTGAAGAAGTTCTGGTTTCCTGGAAAAGGAGGAGACAGGCGGAGACTGAAGCAGACTCTGTCGACATGAAGACCCTTCCAGAGGCAATTATTACGAGTCACACGCCGACAGAGAGGCTGGCTCCCGAGAGACTTCTTTTTATTTGCAGGTTGAAAGAATTCTTAAAATAAACACGTAGGCTTAAATAAACAAGGGGAAAGCTATAATTGGAAGACACAGCAGGTGACACTGGCTGCAAACAAAGCAGGACCACTCTCGGTGCCGCCAGAGACACTTCCACGATGACCAGGCTCTCAGGTGCCAAAATCATCTGTTTTTCGGAGGGTGGGAGCAAGTGATGCTTTTTCAGGGATTCTGTGTGCTCCGCCAGCAAAGGCCACCTCTCTCACCCAGAATTTCGCTACCCAGAAATTTGTTGTCCAGAAACATTTACCTCGTAACGACATCCACCTCTATTACAGTGGCCGTGTTGCAGCTCATTCTGCCAGCCGGGGCTTTGTTGTCTGACTTGGCGGCTGTCACATCTGTGACCGGCTTCTCCAATGCCCACTGCTGCTGGGACACATTCCCACCTCTCCTCCCTCCCCACTGCAACTCCTGCAGCCCTGAGGGCACCGTTTCCCAGATCGTCCACCTCCTTTGCTCCTCGAGTCAAGCCCCCATCTCTGTGTGGACTCAGTCTTCCTCCAGCTCCCACCCTACAAGCTTTGCCTGTGCCCATCCCCACCTGGAGGCGTGGCCTGGCAGCTCCTGGACCCACTCCTGGTCTAGCCCTCACTGCTGGGACCACTTACTTGCCTAACTTTCCACGCCTCCCACTGCCCCTGTCTAAATGGAACCCATCTCCATGAAGGGCATCCCTCTGCCCAGCTGCCCATAGCTTCTCTCTTGTCTAATCAGACCCCTTCCCCCCACCCCCTGGAACTCTGCCCAGCCCGTTTCATGGTCCACACCCGCTGCAGTGGTGCTAGCAGCCAGGGAGGGGCTACATGATGAACGGAACTGTGTCCCTCCAAAACGCGTATGTTTAAGTCTTAACGCCCCAGGATCCTGGAATGTGACTGTATTTGGAAATAGGACATTTAAAGATGTAATTAAATTAAAATGGGGTCTTTAGGGCAGGCCTGCCTCCAATCTGACTGGCATCCTTATAAGAAGAGGACACTGA